>NW_009953652.1:448578-513066 GCF_000747805.2 Chaetura pelagica | reverse complement strand
TCCTGCTGCAATAATAACTTCCATTTTTATGGATCCCTCATGCTTAACAAATTGACAGACTATTTATTTAAGCATCACTTCACCCACCACAGAAATGGAGCAGTCTCCTGGAGAAAAAACATGGTATCTGTTTTGCAGCACTGCTTAAACACTTAAGAAAGGTGCACAGAGTTCTTACAAGTTTGTAACAATGAACGGCTGGATTTCCAAAGATATCTGGAGCGCCTCTATGTATCAGCTCAGGCTCTTGCAACCATCCGAAGTCAGGCAGAGGTCCTGTTGATTTCCATTAATGTTCATGCAGAACTGAAAAACAATGTCCAAGTAGCAGACTGCCTCAGAAGTTTGGCCTGAGAAAAATTTCCCTGGAGACATGTAGTGATCATCACTTTGCTAGAACCTAGCTTGGCACACCATCATAAGCAAACTTCTCCTTGAAAATGGTGCCAGAAAACCTATTCTTCCCCCAAGAGAAGAAACTCTTCTTTCAATTCACCAAACAGATAACAATTTATTCAACTGAAGTAGTCGCAAAGCCACATTAAATTATGTAAAAAGATAAAAAGGATGCTGGATTATTTTATTAGTATTCTTGTAAGATGTCCTCTGAAACCTCCACAACAGCATTCTTCTGATCCACCATTGTTAACCTTTCAGACTTTTAAAGTAGAACCTGAGGTACAATGGCTGTAAAAATAATAGGTACAACCATCAAATTGCAAGGTATATTCATCTTTGCAGTAAGAAAACTTTGCACTCTAATTTAAATATCACAGTTTCATTCTGAGCTTTAAAACTCTCCATGTAAGAGAGCATGACTCATGCTACTGAAGTGCAGATCTGCATTTAAGCAAATAAAAGGGAAGCATTGGCAGAATGTTCTATCTATGGACCACCAGCCACTGCAATTTCTCATTTTTCTTGCCCAAAACAGCCAAAGTCTGTAAATTTCTGGCTTGATTTCAAAACTATTTAACTCATAAATCTCTGAAATTTGTTCCTGTTTGAGGATATAATGTTGGAAAACTACTAGAGAAGTAAGGAGTTTTCAGTCTATGCATCTTCTATCTTACTCAAATGAATTCTAGTAAGGTGTGCTTGTGCTCCTTACCTTAAAGGTCTCAAAAACCCAAGCTTCAAAATCCCTCAGTTAAACATACATTAACTTCTTTTTATTCCCTTTCTGTATTTTAACTCTTTAAGTGTAAAACTTTTCCCTAAAACTAAGACTCTTTGGGGCAAGTAGCACACATGCCAGATTAGGGAAATTGGGATATTGACAATTCATTCTCAACAAAACTTGTAAGCAATTTTTCTACTCTTACTCTTTTTTTCATTGTTTGCGCTGTAGAAGATCCCAGTGTACAAGCTAAATGCCTGTACCGATGTTTTTAAAATACAAGAAAAATAAAACTGCAGTTACAAAGAAACTGGAATACATTTTTACTAACATGCATCTCGCCGGGAAGAATCACAAAGCAGAGAGCAGAGCAGCATAACATTCCAGTATGAATTCTCTGCAGACTCTCACAGGCTGGCTGAAACATTTTTTTATTGCCAAAGTGATATCAAGCATGGATAAGAAACCCAAACCAGTTCTAATCTATCCAAGTTTGAACACTTATACTGAAACAGCTCTGAAATATTTACTACAAGACACTTTCCCCGATGAAATGCAAAGATGAACACTTCAGTTTCCAAGAAAGAGGGAACAAATCACACCCTTCACGCCTGTAATGGAAAGAGAGTTGCGGTACGTAGCTTTCCCCTCTCCTACACCAGCAAATTTAACAGCAAACCCAAGATATCTCTCCAACTGAGATGGGAGGGAGACATCCCAGGACAAGTCTCATATTCGTTAACTGGAGGAGGGGAAGGTTTCAGCCAAACCAAAATGAAACTAACTAAAATTTTCCAACAGCCAAAATCAAGGTTATGAAATCCAGCACAGTGCTATTCTGTGTTCCATTAGTAAAGAAGAAAACTGGGGTTGGAGACAGGGTTTTCCAAAACTTTCTCCACAGGGAAGGGACCTGGGTCACAGAAGGCTGAAGACAGCTGGCTTTCTGGCAAAAGAGTAGCTGAGCAGGAGGAAAAAGGACTAAAAACCTGGGATGGATTGGTCTGCTGAGTTTTTCAAACCACGTTAATGCTAAATTGCATGGTGGAAAGATAACACAGCCCTCATTGCACAGCCTTCACAAGGGAAGGGTGCTTTGTGAATGTGATACAGAGTCCATAATCAGTTGGCTTCACAAGAGAAATCATTCAATGGGCTTTTTAAGCTCTTAAGATGAAAGCAAACACAAGTCATTCTAAAGATGACATGATGGCATTTAAAAATGTGAAGTTCAGAGGTATTTAGCTTCATTGTTTGAATTCAGCCCCATCTCTAGCAAAAACAATATACCAGGTGAGAATAGCTAACACATAGATGTCTTTATCAAAGAAACCTTAAAATTTAATTTGTGCTGCGCTAACTATATTTGTGCCAGTAATATTGTTTCCATCATAAATGAAAAGGAAAAGGAGGATTTGCTCAGAAAATGTCTCAGTGACAAGGGAATGAGGTACCATAAAATCAAGACATGGGCAAAACACGTAACGTGTGACAAGGTATAATGTTTTCATTGCTGCTTGCAAGAGGAAAACCCACTCTACATATGCAGCCCTGTCATTTGGGAGTAATGTGACCATTTTTACTGAATAGCAATAAAATTTGATAGCACCCCACACCCATTAGTACCCTTCAAGCATCACTTCCTGATAGTCCTTCAAATTCTCCAGTTTAGTATAAAAAAACTGTTGCTTGCATCTCAGAGTTAACAAATATAGGCTAAGTCTCACTGTTACCACTGTTCCATCTACAGTGCTCTGATATTCACAAATATAATCTAAAAACTAGTAGCCTCTACTTTATCTGTTTACTTAGTAGTAAGATGGAGACATGAAATTGTCTTCAACATGCTGTATTTTCCCAAGCAAAACCAAGCTCAGTTGTAGTATTATTAAGCAGCATGATGTCTCTCATCCTGGCTAACACCATGGACTGAGCCAGGAACCTTAAACCATGAATCATTACAGCCTGAGCTAAGTCCAAGTTCTGTATCTTGTGATTTTTATTAGATATCGCCTGTTTCATTGGCACCTACATGAATTACATGTCCTTTCACCAGTAAATCCAGCCTTGGGTTTTCAAGCTGCCTAGGATAACACCTTTCTCCTAGATGGCATTTTTGTGTGAAAGGCCTCAGAGTATTTTATGAAAAAGGTTACGGTTGTCACCTCCACACAAACAAAATGAGTCACATAAATGAAGTGACTTACCCAAGATCAAGGCCAAAACACTGATCAAACTCAGGTACAGACAGCTCAGAGATGCAAAAACATGACAGCCACTTTCTCGAATGTTGTAATTGATCAGAGTCTTTGGGTTTAGAATGAACTATCCCACAATTTACTCACTGTTATGCAACCAAACCCATGGAAGCTATAACTTTAATACAACATTTCAGGATTTGACAGTGCACAAACGGGCCAAAGGCAAGAAGGTTTTTGTAAACTTCAGAGAGCTTTCAATCAAAATTAAATCAGCGGCTCTTGCCAGCTAGAGCTTCATACAGACCTCAACTGATTCACTAAGAATATGACACCATTCAGTGACGTAAGCAAAATAAGCCTATGGCCTTAAGAGAGGATATAAGAAAAAAAAAACAAAACCTACTTCAAGAGCATCATTCATTGAATTACTTGGTGGTCGTGAGCAGAAGTCAAAGCACTAAATACAGAATTCAATGTGACTATCATTATTATTCTCATCTTAATTACTGCTGCTATAAGATCAGCTGTGAAGCCCAAGTGTAAGGCAGCTGCAGATGAACTTCCCCCCTGTGTGTGCTGCACTCAGTCTTGAGACAATCACAGTTTCAACTTTATTAATTTGACTTGATGCTAATTCTCACAACGGCCAATTTTTAATGTTTTTCTATGCTGGGCACACCCTCCTATCAGTTGTATTTATTCTAGCTACAAATAAATGTTGGATTCAAAGCAATTATTCCATAAGAAATCAGGATAAATCTTGCACAAACTCAATTTAAACAAGTCCCAATGGCAACTGTATGTTGTGCTTGGGGTCTATTTCAAAATCAAATCAAATAATTTTAATGAGACAGAGAAAGTGAAGTGAGATTGCTAAGTTATATCCATATATTTTCTTTTTACTTTGGCCATCACTGCACTTTTCCTCTACTTTTAGACTATTTTATATTGCCAGATTGTTGGAGCAAGGACTCCAGCAAACAATGAAATAAGCACCAAGGCTCAATGCTGTGATGCATCCTAATTTTCTTTATGAGGCCATAACTTTTCTGGATGGCATGTTTTCATGCCAAGAACAAAGTAAACCACCAGTCTGAATGCACTCTGGTGACAACAAGACTGAACAAACAATTTTGGATTGCCCATCTCTGTGTGTCCTGACCCATATTAGAACCCAGACTCCTCATTGTGGCCACGGCCCATGTCAACACAACTGTGCAGCTAAGGCCAAAACCCTTTGAGGTCAACAGGCGTGCAAGTACTATGAAAGTGTTTAAATGTTTATTTAGTTACAACTTTTCATTTTATATCTCTTCTATTGGAACAAGAATTACTGAAGGGAAAAAAAAAAAAAAAGGTTTTCCTCTCTTTCTGCCAAACATTTGGCAGAAACTTGAATTTTATGCTCTGTAAGTTGATTCAGTTGTATCTTCCTCTTCTTTCACTTGCTCATGGTGTACTTACTAAAAAAAAAAAAAATAAAAAAAAATGTAATGTTAGGGCCTGCTTTATAAGTCAAAGGATCTGTGCAATATTACAGCCTTGTAACACACATATGAAGGGCGGGAGTTGCAGTATGAAAGAGAGGCACATGCAAACTTCACTGTCAAAGCATGCATTTTAAATAAAGCTTCAGTACTCAAGAACAGACAGTCTCCGCTCTCATTCTGAGTAATGTCTGCCTGGTATTCAGTAGAACAGCCCACAATGAAAGTAACAAAGACATACCAGATGAAAAACATCACACTGCAAGATCCCTGTATGCTGGAGAAAATCCTGCAATTGCTTACTGAGATATTTCCCCCTGAAAATATGTGGGCAATAAAGAAGGGATGCTTCATGTTAAACAAAGCGGGAGGAGGGAGAATGAAAACAGGTTATGTCCAGATCATTCCCTTTTAAAGTTTTAGTCAGATCAAAATCTGATTTCCATTGTTTTTGCTACAAAGCTTGTACAGGGCTTCCCCAGATCAGCTCCTGTGAAGATCAATTCACACACCAAAAAAGCACTTGGCACTGATTCTGCTAAAGTACTAAAGGCTTTGCTAGCAGCCTCCAACCATGAGAGAAGCTTGAAGGGTCCATGTGAAAGGCCTGTAAAGTGGCCTGCAGTGATGGTGCCACATGAATTCCAGCTTTCTGTGTTTAAAGTTGCCACAGACACTGGTTAGTACAGGCAGTCACACAGCACACAGAGAAATGCAAACCTGTTGATTAGAGAAGACAGTGAATTGATCAGATTTTTTAATGTCATATTATTCATTGTTAGAGAACTGATTCAGTTATCTGAAATCTGCAGAGAGACCTGTCTTCATTTCATTTGGTTTTACACCATCTTGTTTTATAGGAATCATTTTATTTCTGCCTATAAACACAAATAATGAATCATCCTAAACTTTTTACTCAGATCAATGCCAAACATTTGGCAGAAACTTGAATTTTATGCTCTGTAAGTTGATTCAGTTGTATCTTCCTCTTCTTTCACTTGCTCATGGTGTACTTACTAAAAAAAAAAAAAATAAAAAAAAATGTAATGTTAGGGCCTGCTTTATAAGTCAAAGGATCTGTGCAATATTACAGCCTTGTAACACACATATGAAGGGCGGGAGTTGCAGTATGAAAGAGAGGCACATGCAAACTTCACTGTCAAAGCATGCATTTTAAATAAAGCTTCAGTACTCAAAAACAGACAGTCTCCGCTCTCATTCTGAGTAATGTCTGCCTGGTATTCAGTAGAACAGCCCACAATGAAAGTAACAAAGACATACCAGATGAAAAACATCACACTGCAAGATCCCTGTATGCTGGAGAAAATCCTGCAATTGCTTACTGAGATATTTCCCCCTGAAAATATGTGGGCAATAAAGAAGGGATGCTTCATGTTAAACAAAGCGGGAGGAGGGAGAATGAAAACAGGTTATGTCCAGATCATTCCCTTTTAAAGTTTTAGTCAGATCAAAATCTGATTTCCATTGTTTTTGCTACAAAGCTTGTACAGGGCTTCCCCAGATCAGCTCCTGTGAAGATCAATTCACACACCAAAAAAGCACTTGGCACTGATTCTGCTAAAGTACTAAAGGCTTTGCTAGCAGCCTCCAACCATGAGAGAAGCTTGAAGGGTCCATGTGAAAGGCCTGTAAAGTGGCCTGCAGTGATGGTGCCACATGAATTCCAGCTTTCTGTGTTTAAAGTTGCCACAGACACTGGTTAGTACAGGCAGTCACACAGCACACAGAGAAATGCAAACCTGTTGATTAGAGAAGACAGTGAATTGATCAGATTTTTTAATGTCATATTATTCATTGTTAGAGAACTGATTCAGTTATCTGAAATCTGCAGAGAGACCTGTCTTCATTTCATTTGGTTTTACACCATCTTGTTTTATAGGAATCATTTTATTTCTGCCTATAAACACAAATAATGAATCATCCTAAACTTTTTACTCAGATCAACATTAATTTTTATTTGCAGAGAAAGTACTATTTTTTTCTATTTCATTCTATACTAATAAAGCACTATTTTAAAAGCATAAATAGTACATTAAAAATAAAAATATATAGGTTGTAAATAATCCATTCATTAGAATTAAATTTTCCAAACTATTCAGGAAATACCTATGGCACCAAATTCACATGAATTCTGTTAGTTAATGACCCAAAAGCAGTGGAAAAAAATAATACTTTACACTAATGTATTTGTAGCAAATAATATTATCAAAGTTGTTAGATAAAGGTATCAGGTATACAACTTTTCCTGTGACTAAATAACAGAGGAAAATGAAAGGGAAGTAGAAGTAATGCACAGTATATTATTAGAGAGTAACTACCTGCCTAGAGATTCTCCATTCACTTTACCAGGACGTTGGATGCAATTCTGAAGATGACATTTTAGCTCAAGCCAAAGTTAGATCCCCATCCCAAACCATAGACATTCTTTCTCTGCTCTGCACTCAGAATTGAGATCATAATAGTCCCAACTGACCCCTCTGGCATTCAAACTTATATAATGTGATATTTGAACAACAAATACAGGCTACTGCTCTAAACTGGCATCATTCATTAATTCCATGTTCTATGTGGACAGACTGCTGCCAAATACAAACAAAAAAATACCTGTGGTACTTTACTCTTTCAGGCCTTCATTGAGTTTGCAGCATCACACATTCTCACACTTGAGAGTCCCTCTTAGCATTTGGGCAACTAGATTTACAAATGGTTCTGCTGGGAACAACTGGCGAGGAGAAGCGGGGATTTCTGGTGGTTTCTGTCATAAACTTGTCCAGCAAATGAGCCCGATGGCACCAGTTACTATTTTAAATATATTTGAGAGGACAAACAGAATTAGGTCTATTTTTTGCAAGCCCAACTTCTTTACTCCTAGAACTAGTAAATCTTCAGGTACACAAACAAATAATACAAATTCTGAAAGCAAGTCCTATAGGGGAGTTATGGGTCCCTCCCCTCAAGTTTGCTGAAGGCCCATTTTAGCCAAGGATATACATGAATAGACTTCTGTTTTTCACTGTTTCTGCTATAGCAGCAATCTGAGATGTATCTAAGATGAGGGCTAAGACAAGAAATAGTCCAGTAAATGAAAAGCTTAGAGCATAGAGAAGAGTGATCAAAAGGAAAAAAAACACTGGAAAGGGATTTGCAGATCATATAGCATATAAAGCAAAAAGATTGAGGCAAGTGGAATGCACTTTCTTCCCAGAAGGCAACTGATGTTATCCAATCATTTGTCAGTGAAATCACCTCTAGAACAGACTCACCTCCAAATATTATCTACCACCGGAAAGCTCATCAGAGCTCTGATAACTGGAGAATATTGGACCAGGCAAAATCTTGAGTAGAGAGAAATAATTACTTTAGGAACTAACTATCAAACATGTATGAGATGTCTGCCTTCTATAAAATCAGCTTGATACACTCATTATGGGCTGAATATTTATTGTTACTAGTGCAGCAATTAGGTATTAGGTTACCATTACAGAACAGTATTCATACAACATAACGCTATCCAAAACCTTTCTCAATAACCTAGCCTTGTCATATGTTCCTATTATAGCATGATGATTCACTGTTAATCCAAAATACTGTCAGAACTAGGCACAAGTTCTGATACAATTAATTCATCATCTTTCATCCACAAGAGAAGAACAGGTTGAAACAAGCTTATTTGGAGGAAGGCATTTATAATGGAATTTTCAGTCTGGTTTCTTATGGAAAGGAGCTTAGATTATTGACTATGAATTTTGTCTCCCCAGTGAGTTTTGAACATTTTGATAAAATTTATTTTCATTTATTAGAAGGCCAAGACATATATTGTTCCTATAAATGCTGTTAAAACATACAGCTACATAAATGAAAGAACCAAATTAGGAATTCCAATTTAGAGAAAGGCTGCAAAGCAATCCCAAATAAAAATATACATTTATAGGACAGAGCCTTCAGTAACTTCATTGGCAGTCCAATACTAGCACATCTAAACACACACAGGTGGCTTGAACACCGACTGACTACATCTAGAGATTTGTGAAGGAACACAAAAGCATACCTCTTTCTAATGTGGGAACATGGATAATATAATCTCTGTCCCACTGAGTTTTCAGCCAAAAGGTAGTTATGTTCCACAGTGATCTGAGGCTGTTACACAGCAATCAGAAATTTTTAAAAGTAGAAGATATTTGTGTAGTGACTCTTGTTAGATCCTTGCACATCTGGATAATTAAAGCAAATAATTGCTGATATCAGTAGCATGATTATTTTTGAACAGCAGATCCTACCAAAGTGCAAGCACAGATTTGATGTCCAACAAACACCAATATTTTCAAATGCCTTACAGAGGCTCATCCAACTTTTGAGCAAGCTAAAAAAAGTTTCAATTACATTCAATTGCAGAACTGTCATGTTAACAACGATGTGTTCAAGCACATTTATATAGCCCCCAGGAAGATATGTACCTCACCCAAAGCTTGACAGCAAGAAGATACCCTTTGACTTCAGGGAGCTTCAGATTAGGACTCAAATGATTAGTGACCTGGGGCAAAAATAGCAAACTCTTTCATATCACCTCTTTGGGCACTCAAATTATCATATTAAAATCCATTTTATCATTGGCAAAGTTAATCACACTATAAACACAAACAGATGTTTTAACGTGTCTCTGGCATTTGGCTTCAGGCAGAGTAAATGGAACATTTGCAATTTCATACAGTTTAGTTTCTGTGAAGTAGAAGTAAACCAAATTATTTCTCCCTCAGTGTTTTTACTCACTGTCACCACACTGTTTACTTTGTCACACGTGATAAAAGTCTGGCTGGCATGATGATTCTGAACCTGAGTAGATTGAAAAATTAGGGGGAAAAGGGAGGAGGGAGAAGATTCACTTTTAACTGATTCTTTGCAAGCTGAGGTTTTTAAGATTTGCCCACCCATAAAACAAGACACATGACTTTGTTATACTTGGAGCCCAACTGTCAAAAACACAGTCAATATGTTATGTCATATTGGACTGCTTCTACTTTGTACGATAACACTGTTATGCTAAGTCATTTTAAAATGCACTTTGATATACTATACACATGAGCTAATGCACATATGTATTTATGCACCACATGCTTTGGAAGAAAAGGACAGGAGACAGTGTGGGAAAAGCAGTCTGAAGGAAGAAAAAATAAATAAATAAATAAATGCATCAGCCACTGCTTCTCTGGCCCCATCACTAGTTGACAGAATTAGACTCTGATTCATGCTCTGTAACTCGCTGTAATGCCAGCCAGGGACAAGATCCTTCCATGGGAACGTTTCAGCGGGTCCCTTCCTTATCAGCTCCAGAACAGCTGCCCGACTTTAAGGTCGCTTGATAGAGAATTTAATTCTCAAGATTGTACATTAATTTCTAAATTCTTTCTTATCCATGTGCTGTGATTTGAGACTGCATTCAATGCAGCCCAGCACAGGGCAAGCCTTTCCCATCCACACCCCTCCTTCCTGTCTGCAAACTTCCTTCCTATAGATTTACCCAGACGTCTTTGAGCTAAATTAACTCCTTGTACTTCTTTGACCAACTACTAGCAGATGGGAAACCTGATTTTGACCTCACACTGGCTACCAAGCAGAGGGATTTAAAAAATTATTCTGCCTGTGTAAAAATTTAGTTTATTCATCTGCCTTTACCACCAAGTAAAGGGACATTAATTTTCATAATACAGCTAAACACTGCAGAGGTTCTTTACAATAATGATTTCCCACCCTATCAATTTATTGTCAGGGAGAGCTCACTAATGGCTGTAAAATGGTTTGAAAGCCCTATATCATATTTTTTAATAAATATTACCTTGGTTTATAATTCTCTGATCTTTCATATCCATGTGTTTTTAAATACATTGCAGGATGAATACATGAAAACAATCAACCAATGACTGAAACTTCTGGCAAGCCAAGGTGGAATTAAGTTACAGTGGAAAATTTCAGTATTAGATTTTAATGTGACCAGATCTCCTGGTTTGCTTAGGACAGTTCCAGGGTTCCACAATTGTTTCCTGGATGGATACAGACTACACGTGTAGTAAAATGAACTCTGTGTGCTGGAGAGAACCAGAATGCTCTTTTTCTCTCAATAAATTGGTCTGTCTGGTATTAAGTTATGAATCTAAAACAGGATCCTGTCCAGAAGGGTAGGTAACAGTGTGAGCATTGCCATTTCTCTGCTTTCCAAAATGCCTTGTTATGGGCAGTCCAACAGATTAGGTTAAGCAGACAGAGCAAATTAATTTATTCATAATCTTTAATTCTAAAACCAAAATAACAGCTTTGTTCCAAATCATTTAAACTGAAATCAAACCCTAATAGTGGTTCACATAAATAGACAGTTGCAGGAACCCGGACAAGACCAGTGATCTGTCTGATATGTTCACACCATGACCAACACAAGCACTTCAGAGGCAGGTGCAAGAGGAGAAAAACATTGAAAAACTTTTGAGGAGGAGACACATTCCTTCTTATTCTGCTCCAAAAAAACATTTGACTTGTACCCTGACTTTATAAACATAATTTCCTTTTATTCCTACCCTTGTAATTGTGAACACTCATTAGCCTTAGAAATGGAATCCCACTAAATTTTGGGCCTCAGAAATATCAGCATCACAAGTTTATTATGCACTGTATTAAAGTCTTTTCAACACTAGTGCCTTCCTCCTACCTCCTCCATCTTCTGGCAAGCTGACTCTTAATTTCAGGTATTAATTTTAAGAGGGAACAGCTATTATTTTTGTCATTTGAACATGAATAATGGAAGACAACAGGCAACAAAGAGAGAAAACAAGATTAAGGTCAATGTATACAAAAAAGAGAAAATAATTTTTTTTGCAATTCATCCTGTAATTATTGACACAAAATATGACAAATTCCAGACTATGGTTATAAGGATTGTCTTGGAAATATAACAAACGCTGGAGGAAAGGCCTGTGTGTGCCCATGTTTCAGTTGGCACATCTCAAATAATCATTCTGAGGAAATAAAGAGGTGGAAGTAGGAGCTGATGTTAATGTGTACAGGTCTTCCCTCCTTTGTATCATCATACAAGAGTTTAATGTTAAACCTGCTATACATCACCCCCTTGAGTTTATGGCCATAATTCCAAAGAACAGTGAGCGGTGATACTGTTACTCAATCTTCTCCCTAGGAGAGGAAAGGTTTCAAGAACTGAAAAATTTACTCTGAAGACATGACCTACCTGTTTATGTCCTGGCTGGCCTTCTGCTTTTCCCTGCTTTGTAGACTACTCTTGTTATCTCCCAGTCCCAGATGGACTTAATTCTAGTGAAGATCTTTTTGCCTTGTTTCATTTGTTTTCTATTACTAAAGGCTAAGGAATAGATTAGACTATCAATACTAAAGCTTTCTCTCATTCTATTAGAGAAGATTGATGTATTCTAAGTACAAACTCTATTTTAAACACAGACTATTAAACTTAGGAAGAATGGCTTGCATTTGTATTTTGCAATGTTTTCCATGCCCCTAAGAAAGTTGAGCCCTTGCATTTTCATTACTTGTTTACTGCTGTTTTTGCAGTAACAACAGGTTAATGCCTGTAATCCCATTTTAACAATTTTGTTGCTATTAGCAGCAGCAGAACTCAATATGCTTAGGAAATGTTGTGTCACATATCAGAAACTGGTTTTGAAGCCCTAACCCTCAGGCCACCATTGATTGTTTTTCTTTCTTTTCATTTAGAAAGATTTCATTTGGAAAGATTTTTTTTTAATTAATATTTCATATTTTATTTTATTCCACTTGGTTATTTGAAACTTAGGAGCAAGTAATTAAATAGAAGCTAACCAGCTCTCAAAGGTTTCCTTTTGCAGTAAGACAGAAAAATATTACCACACTTCAGAAAAATGACTCTGTCTTTTTTTCTTACTTTCAGTTGGTTAATGTAGACATTATTCCTATTTATATTTTATACCACTGGCAAAAAAAAAAAAAAAAAGGTAAAATTAAATAAACAAAATTATTATTTCATTCATATTAAGGAGGTGCAAGGACCTAAATTCTACTCTGGATGGAAGCTGATTTCTCCCGTAAGAACATGTTCATTTAGGTTTGTGCAGAAGTTGGTACAGGTAAGTTTCACAATTCTATATACCAACTACTATGGCAATATTGAAAAGAGTCTGAAAGTGTGGAAAGAACAGAAACAAAAGGAGGCAAGAAAATCTGCTGATAGATGAGTAAACCTAAAGAGCTGGAGCAAACACAGGAGAGAATTTGCTCCAAAACTTACTTGCCACACATGCAATTTCTGGGAGCTTTATCATTTTATGATGTATTCTCTCATCTTCCAATAATGCAACACTGAAAATTACATTAAGTCAAAGATGGAAACTTCTAGGAGTTTGGTACCAAGAGTATATAAAAATCATAGATTTGATAATTCTGCCTAAGACAAACTTCAGAAATGTCTCATCTCAGTGATGCATGGGGGACATGCTGGTATAGATCTCTTAAATCTGTACTTGTTCCCAGGACTTGGTGCTGTAAGAATGCAGAGTTTTTCTTTCCACAAATAGACGTTGCAGGCATATTTGCTTAAACCCTTGAGGTTGATAATCAGCTATAGTTCTTCCCAGCCCAGCAACTGCTTGGGAACTGCCAAATCTTGAAAGCAGAGAGTCCATGAACCATCTCACAAAGTTTATATGTGCTGATACATGAAGTGGGGATTGAATCTCCCACAGAGAGCTGTCTGCTGCTGATCTTTCCCAATTAACAATTGCGTAATGTGGGGGGAATTAGGATCTAAATATCTTGGCACAACACTGTTTGGGAAAACCCTAGTATTTGCTTGTATTTGCCTCCTACAGAACTATAAAAGACTTGCTGACAATTGGAGGAAGAGGAGTATCTGTAAGTAACATGGTCAGGCCAGCTATAGAAAAAAAAGTATGTTGAATGTGCTTACAACAAAGATGGGAGATATTAGAAAAGTTGCTTTTCATTGCTCAAGAAAAGACAATGCATGAGATCCATTTAAAAGGGTAGATATCTGAAAGAACTCCTCAATTTTAAATTATTCTGATTTTAACTTAGAAAGAACTTGTTCCCAGAGGAAGTCTGACCAAAAGGGGATTTCTAATATCTTGTCATAACCTTCAAGCAGCTTTTCAGACCAATTAACAAATATGGCAAGTAGCCATCATGGGTGAAGCCAAGGAATACATGGCTTTTTATATATATATATTTTTTTACATTGTCAAATGTCATGACACAAAAATTCATGAGAAAATGCCTTGCAGTTCCCAGGAAGCCTAAAAGGGGGAAGCCTCTTTACTAAGAAAAAGATATCTAAGCATCAAAAAAACCCACTTCCTAGGGAAAAAAAAAAAAAATCATCACAACATTTAAAATGGTGAGGAGAGAAAACAAGTCTTATACCTTTCTGTCTTTCTTAACACAATGTGTAATTATACAACATATGTTTAAGACTCCACCAAAAGCGATTACAGTGATGAACAGCTTAATAAGATTCATGGCTGTCCTCAAAGAATGGGCCATGTCCTTGGTTACAGAACTGTTACAACTTGCTTAGCAAAAGCAAGGACAGAAAGTTGCTACTAGACTCACTCGTTCAGTGCCACCCTCCACACTGACCTAGTGGTTGAGTTAAAAGTAAGAAAAAAAAAAATCTCTCCCAACTATTCCACAGGAAGATAACCACTGTCATGTTGGAGTTTTTTGATATCTCTCTTGGAAGTTCATTTAACTCAGTGATACCCTAAGCAAAGGCTAGGCTGTACTTTGGCCCAAGATGGACAAGGATGGAAAAAACACAGCGTTCGGAGTCATAATCTGCACTAAGATTAGTTTCTCAGAGAGAAACAGGAGGTTACCCCACTCAGGCTCACAGCATTCTTTTTAGGGGTGCCAGACTGTCCTGCTATTTGGACTCTGCAGAGAATTAGAAGTTGGGTGCATTTTGCTTTAAAACTTCTACATAAAGTACTTGGAGATTAATACTGAGTCATGCACAGTGGGAAGTCTTTTAAATACAGGAGTATCTACCACAAAGAATCCAAAGAGAAATTAAGAGCTTAAGAAGAATTAAGCAATCCATCCAAAAGGCTTATTTTATTTATTAGGGTTTTTTTAAGTCATTTATATTTTGTCATCTCTGCTCAATTTCATAGGAAAAATAGAGCTGCAACATAACTGGTCTATTAGATTAAAATATGCTACTTGTTCTGAGTTTCTGCTAATACATTTACTTCTAATTTCAAAATAAAATTTCCTTTAATCAAAATTAATAAAAAATGGTAGATTTCCATTTCAAGAAGGACTTTTACATGTATTAAACTAAAATCTGGAAACCTACAACATACTGCAACTGAAATTGCTTTCAGTATAGGTTGTCAAGCCACGAAATCCCAGAAATACCTTCAGAAAGTACAATATTGAAGACTCAGACCTCCACTACAGTTAAATGTTTCTGATAAGAGCTTCAGCTCAGGCCAAAACTGCTGGTGACTTCTAAGGGACTGGGAATTCAACCATCCATCTGAAAGTCATGGGATTTGAATGTGTTGAGATACCATTCTTGATAGCCACAATCACACAGGGTAACACTGTCACCAGACAGGAGATGGGTTTGGTGTTCCGTTTCCCAATGCTAGACAGTCAAAATCAATTTTTAGTAAGCCAAGACAATACTAAAGAGTCACACTGGGCTCTGTCTTCTGATGCACATTTTCTGTCTTCTATTTCCTTGCTGATTCATTGAAAAGAAACCATGACAAAAACAGTTAAGCTGAAGTTAACCTTCAGCGGGAAGACACTCATGAGTGAATAACTGCCTGTCTGCTTCTGTCTTCCTCCTAATGCACTTTGTTGTGCAGAGAGAAGGAACTGAAAGCCCCATCCTATGCTGGAAATAGCTGAATGTCAAAGAGGGGCTGATAAAATACAGTCAAGATGAAAAGCCAAACTCTTAACATGGGTTTTGGGATGTAGTTTCCACTTTATTCCATACGAGCCTCATATGTATGTAGGCTGAGAGTGGTTCCTCAATCTGTGAAGGCAGCATGGTGTTACAATTCACAAAAGGATGGCAAAAAGGGATGTTTGCGTGGGGCTAGTCACCATGAACGTAATGGAAAACGACATCCTCAGATCTGATCAGAAAACAGTAAATCTCTGGGCTTGACAATCCCCAGTCATCCAAAACACTCAGTCATTTATATTATTTGGCATTATGCCTCCAAAATATGAGCCCACCAAAAATAATCTGACATAATATTGCAGACGCCAATCTCCTGAGGACTTTTGGCAAAGATATACCCACAGCTGGATCCTTGTTACATTACTTCAGGATTGCATGTCTTTGAATTTGTAACCATATGGCAACAGCTTTGTTACCTCTCTTCGTTCAGAGTCATTTTTACCTTGACAAAGGAGATGTTGATGGCTCCCAGTCACTTTTCATTCTTACCTCAAATGGTCGTGATATAATTATTGTGAAACTCAGAGCTTTCTGATTTTACCACTTTCTCTGTCCTATTTTTTATCTCACCATCTTATTACATAGCATTAATTGCATCTAGGAAAGAGAAATTAAAAATTTGATATTACTAAAATTCACATTAAAAGACTCTGCTTTAATGACTTTTTTAAATGAAAAATGTGCCCAGGAGAACACTTTTAGAGTAATTGGGTTGGTACATTTCAAAACTGGAAAGGATTTTCCTTTAAATACATACTTCCTGGTTTTTAGCCTCCATATGGAAATCACTAGGTGAAATGCTATGGCCTGTAGGTCTGGCACCATGACCATAATGGTCTTTTCTGACCTCAGAATCTATCCAAATGGTTTAACTTACAGTGCATTATTCTGCATCAGCATGAAAAAAAAGCTTTTTTTTTTTTTTCCCCCACATAATTTTTATGGCATTACTAGACATTTGTGAACAGAAAGTAAAGCAGGTCCAGCATGTCATGGATTTTGAAACCGCTGCATTTGCATGTAAGAAACAGATGGAGAATTACACTGCCAAGAGCTTACCCACTTCGTAGGAAACTAATGGGAACAAGAGCATAAGAACTAGCCAGTTTTAATTGAAGAACTGAACATGTTTATGAGGTATTTTCTAATTAATGATTGAAAGCTGATTTTTGAGGCCACTGATACAATAAGGGAACCTTTCCAAAGAACCCATGCTGAAATGTTTTCTGGCCAGAAAGAATATGAAAATGCATAGAAATTATCATCTGTCAAGGAAGGGAGATTATACTCTTTATTGATACTGTATCAACAAAACACTATTACAGGTATTTGGTACTTATTGAGAACACATTTCAGTTACTTCTTACAGAGATCTGTTCTGTCTCATTTCCTGAGGCTCCTCTGCATATATGCCATTTCTACTGCCTTCATCTGTATCTCCCTTATTAGACAATTTTCTATGCATAGATCATTCTTTGTGATCTGTTATGTGTTACTGAGCCAAACCATCTACAAGCTGAAGAAGAGTCATAAAAGTCAATATTTTTTGATAACAGTTAATACCATATCACTGTGGCTATAGCTTTTCACCTAAGCTATGATGACACTATGCTGTCCTGGCCATTATCAATCTTCTTGCACACAGGCCCTCAGTATCAATCCAACAGATTTGACTATGTTCAAATCTCTCCCAGTTAATTTATAGTTCTACAAGAAACCATTCTGCACTGAGAGCCATCCGCTCCATACTCCTCTAAACGATGTAGAAAGGATCCTATAATTTGCCTTAGACACTGAAATGGATCTTCCTTTTCTTTTCATATTGGAAAGCTCTCACAATAGGGATTCCTTTTGAAACCTCCATCTTTTACTTTTCATACCCCAAAGACAAGTCTAACAGAACAACATCGTTCACTTAAGTGCTCTTGCAAAACTTGACTGAACTCTACTGATCAGAGCACTGAAAACATTTTTCAATGAGACCTTTCTTCCATAGCAGCAAAACCTTAGGACCTAAACCTGTGCTTATCAAGGATGCTTAGTTTTCATTGTACAGGTAAGTCAGATAGTACTAGCAGGACTGATGTGAGACTTGGTTAAAAAAAAAAAAAAAGTTCAAGAGCTTCAAAATTCTGAGTTATCCAGACTCCTTCCTCCTAATAACTCTACACAGGCACCATGTAATTGAAGAAGCTGGTGGAAATAAAATCTGAAAGTGGGTTAAACAGCTAACAATATGGGCTCTACAGCAACATCATATGGCAAACAGTAATACAGGATTACAGGAAGAAAGATAAAGCCTAAGTAATTTATTTACATCACCTATGATCACTACCAATTTCTTCTTAGTAGCATGCAAAATATACTCAAAACTTCTGCTTTAATATCAAGCTGGAACATGACCTGTCCTGGATAGAAGGTCAGATCTGTGAAAACAAAAAAGGCATGAAGAACTCAGATTTGAAGAAAGGATGCATCATTTAGAATATATAAGTAGAACAATCCAAATTATTTCAGTATTAGTGCCAAAAGAATCTGGACCAAAATCACACCCATATAAGTATTTGAGCTCATGCAGTAGATCTCCATCCAAGAAAGAGTATTAAATATTTTCTATTATTTTTCTGTCTGGGTTTAGAAATGTCTTTCTGGAAATGTCAAACCAATCTATTTTATAATTGAGATAAGTAAAAACAATCAGAAAACATGCAGCACAGAATGTTTCAGGACCCTAAAATATAATGGAAACATTATTTAAAAACTTGGCCCAAACTTACCATAAGGTAAGATACTGTTGAGGCAGTCAAACAAACAAGTCATCTATTATATTATTCTTACAACAAAAGCAGTTGGCATGTCATGCAAATGCCACCCTGGCAGAGTGCAACAAGCCAACCTTTCTTCCACAAAGCTGTGCTCTATACACTGTTTCTATACCACATAAAAATTACTAATAAGCAGTGTTTATACTGACAGTGCTAGTCTGAAGCATCCCATTCCTACAGCTAATGTACATATTGATACAAAGATATCAGCTGAATTTTTGCTGATGTAGTGATCTATTTTGTATCATCTAGATTTATAGAGACTTTCCTGAGAGATCTTAACCCTGCTGCTCCAAGGGGAGGAACCTGGAAATACACATGGAGCTTTTCAACTTTCAGGTTTGGTCTTGATAGACCATTGCTGCAGGATGAGATTAAAAATGTGCAATCTGACTCATACACTAATTCTTCAATTTCATATAACTACTTTGTTGCTTATTCTTAACCTGAAATTTCAACCTTCCACTTAAAGAAGGAATTATGTTGAGTTGTCCCAAAGGTGACTATGGCCACAGATGGCAAATTATGACAGCAGTGATAATGAAAATGTTTGCAATTAGCATGGAATATTTTGGCACGAAGATCTCAGTGTTTAGAAAGCCACATCCTGCTACTTGCATTCATGGACTCTTTGGCTGAGATGGAGAATCTGCTGGGTGGGGCAGGATCAAAGTAGAACAGGGATTAATACTGGCCCAGAGCACTACACAATAATGGTAGACAGAGACAGATTAATATAGAGTCTGTAAAGGGCTCAGAGAAGCTCCTAGAAAATACAGAGACAGAACTCTTCTGCAAGGAAGTAAATCAAGTAGAAAATAAACATGAGAGGTGAAATTCCAGAGTATTTAAGTATTTTTCAGGTGCCACTTCCACTTAGTGCTTACCTGTGAAAGGGTTCAAGGAAAGGCCAGCTGGATTAAGAGATTCAAAAGTGTTTGAAAATATTTAGTTATCCCAAACTGGCATAAAAGAATAAGGTGAGAAAAAAAGACAGTCTTCAGAGGGGTAATCTAGCTTTCCTGATATCAGAGAGAAAAATCTGCTAAGTATTTCAAATGTATCTTGGACCACAGTTCACTAGCAAAAAAAAAATAATAAAATATATATATATAATTGTTAATTCTCACAGCTTCCTAGTAGGGAACATAATAAAGGAAATAAGTGGTGAATTTAGCAAGCTGGAGTTTCTGTATCCTTTACTCTAGACATCAAACAACTCTAACACGTTGCGTCAAGCAAAAGAAACAGGAAGGGAGAGATCACACAGCTTGAGTTCCTTGGCTCCGGTAAGGCCAAAGCACTGCTGCTGAGAAGGATGAAAATCCTATATTCTTCCTCTGGGGCAGGAAGTACCTGTAAACATCTCAGAAATATTCTGCTTTAGCATACTGTAAACAAGAATACATCATATCCACTGCCTCACACCATGTAGGGGAAATAAATGGACAACCTTGGATTCAACCTAGAAGAGGAGATGGCAGGGGAACTGACTCATAGCTTAAAAAAAACAAGATTAAAAAGAACTTTTGGGAAGGGACAGGAACTGAGGTTTTAAGTGGGGCAATTCCTAAGGAAGGAAGGACACCTACTACCCAGTCCAATAATATTTTGCATTTATATAACTGCAGTGGCTGCCATCCAAGCATCTGAAAATAATGCAGGGCTTCCAGCTAACCAGATTTCAAATTCCTGTGTGAATATAAAGCACAGTTCTTTATTTTAAAAACACACTACTTAAGGCACAGAAAACCACTTCTTGGTCAGGTCAAAACACCTAGACCCAGTTTTATACTTCCAGCTTGAGGCCAACACTCATTAGCTAGTGGCCTCCACTCAGTATAAAAAGTCATTCTCAAAGAAGCATCAGTGCATTGGAGCATGTGAAGCTGACATTCCTAGCCATGCCTACCCAAATGGACATTATATATGTGGATCATACATTTCTTTCTATATACTTTCTATAACAAAGTTTCTCACGAGAAGACACATAAAACACTTATGGCTACCCTGAAACTTCTGCTCAGAAATGTGTGCCAAAACTCCATTTGTTTAGATCTTTTTATAGTCTCTTTATTGAAGGAAGATCCTGGGAAGCAGACAGGAACTCAAATAATAATATTCTCTTTCTCAGTCCTGCTGTCATTACAGCAGTGGATGCAATTTATTATATCATTAAATTTGAACTTTATTTTAGACAGACTATACCTCTCAAAGCACCCAGGATCTAATCTGTCTCTATGCTGGCCATTTGCACGAGGGAGACTCAATGAGTCCAAAAACTGGCACTAAGACAGATTTAAGGAATCTAAAGCCTGGCACTGACTGCAAAGAAGCAGATAACAGAAAGGTGGAATCATTGAGGACAAACTTCCAAACATCTAGTTCTCTGGCTGAACTCTGTGCCCTTAACGCAGAGCAGTCAGTGTAATTCCTGTTCCCAAAATGGCTTTGGGAAAGTAATTTAAATTACCTTCAACTTCCACTTGTGTAATATAAGAATTATACCTGCTCTGAGGAGCAGGATAGGATTTGATTAATGATTGAAGAACACACTCTTGTAAGTGATTGTCAAGCAGTATTTCAGTCTCTGTAGTCTTTCTATTTTAAGCACAGATATACATATAGTCACATTACTGCTCTTTTATGCTCCATAAAGCTCTCTGCTAAAAATACCTTTTTGTACTACATAAACAGACACATACCAAAATCCACTCACTGTCTTCACTGGAAGCTCTGGGTTCTCTGCACTTAAAAAAAAAAAAAAAAAAAAAAAAAAGTACTTCCCACATCACAATCTGATTGTAATTTGTAAAAAGCCTGGAGCACAATCTAGTTATATTTCCAATTCTACATAGCAGTGTGCTAAGTATAAAGCTCAAAGATCTCGACAACACTGAGCTGTAACAGTGTGTTGTAAGCATTGCAGGAAGGAAGAAAGATAATTTTAGTGACAGTGGTGTTTTGGAGGTGATCCAACTAATTGCTGGGCAATGTTTATTGGTGCATTCTCATGAGGACCTAAGGCAGGTACTAACTACTGATCATAGAAGTCTAGAGCATAAAGGTTATGATGCCCGCAACTCTACACTACAAAGTCAGACTAAATCAGGACAATTGCCACATAGAAGTTGAATCAAGATACTTTTTTTTCCCTCCCTCTAAATCTTATCGTGTATGATGGATATGACTATTAATATAAGTTCTCAAATAGTAATGCCTGTATCTCTAGAAACTCACCTGTCCAAACAGCTATCACACATTAGTAACAGGTTTTAGGTTACACTTCAGTAGACTACTAGACTTTTGCAAAAACGTTGTTGTTATAGAGTGAAAGAGAGAGAAAAGAGCAAGTGTTGATGCCAGCAGACTAAGAGAGTTGTTCCCTTTATTGAATGGTGTTCTGAGGAAGGAGGAACTACAGTGCTATTATTACTCTAATTAAATATCTCCGCACTTCTGTGGAAAAGGAGTAATGTCTCTAATGTATCCAAAAGACACCCAAAAACCACTCATGGAAATCGTCAGTAAATCCACTTAATGACAGAGCAATACACTGCAGATGTTCTATCAATAAGACATATGAAGCCTGCAGAATCTACATGCTAATGTAGATTCTCTGGGCTTTTGAAAAACTTTTTTTCACTCCAAATTGGGGGTGGATTACAAGTATTTGAAGAAGACTCAAAGAAGAAAACTGAGATAACTGGAGGCATGCCCTTCTTAAAGCATAATCCAAAGTAACAGCACCTGGAGGTGTGCAGCTAAGTGCTCAAACATACCCAGCCAATTACTACATTTTTACAGGTACTGCTTTGTACCCATCTCCCTAGGACATCAGACAGCCTGCCCCACTACTCTTGTCATCCAGTGGAAGTACCTGGTCTGAGGATTTTTTCTCTGCAGTGACTTAAGACCAGTCCAGTCCTCCTTTGTAGTTGTGATGGTGGGATTATGGAACACTACCAGCACCTGAGTGCTTTGGCTTGCACCAATGCCACGGAGTGGAGCCCAAGGGACAGCAAGATCAAGGCTACGTGCTCCCTCCTGCATCCAACTATGCCAGTAGTTAGCACCAGGACTGAATTTGAGTGTGCATAAGATGACCAAGGAAAACACTAAAGAAAAATGGTGATCTAACTACTCTGAATTCAAGAACAAATTCTGATCGTCTAGACCATTTTAACCCCTGCTCAGGCCTAGTGTATTAATTGAAACCATTTCTAACAAGAAACTAGGATCTTAGAAGCTAATATCACAGAAAAGGTTTAGAACTACTTGTGCTGACTAGGCATCAAAGATCTTAAGTAACATTGCATATACTGAATAATCTGTTCTTTGGATAAGTTGTTTGATAGATACTTCAGAGAAGTTAGCTGAGCTCAGCAGACAGAAAATTGGCATGGAGACCGTGGCAGTAGAGATACGCCCCATTCAGTATCTAAAGGAATATTGTTCTGTTTGTAGTCTACTGCAAAACAAGAAACTGAAACTCATACCTCAAAGTAAGAAAACAGTTAAAAGATACAAAATCTTCCATCTCTGAGATAGCAAATCTGTAACAAATGACCTATAAAATTTAGTGGGGGCAGATTCCTTCCAAAAGAATTAACTACATAAGCAGATGAAGTCTAATATGAGGAGGAAAAGAAAACAATCAACCTTTAAATGTTGGGTATTTTATAATATATTTAGCTGACCACATATAAAAAAGAATCAGAGAGAGGAACAGTGTTCCCACTTACACTCATATGTTCCTTATAACTGAGGTATGTTAGACAAATCATCGTGTATCTGTGCCTGCCCCAATGTACATGCACCAATACAGTATCTCAGGGTTTTCTACCAAGTCTCTGGATGCCTATACTAAGACCTAAAGTGAGACATTTAAAGAGCTCTGTCATGACATCCCTATGGCTGCTTCAAATAATCAGTGAAGCAGCAGTTTGTGTCCACATGTGTACTTAAAAGGGGCACTTTACACGACTGTCTCTGTATTGTGTTTTCTGAATGTTCACACACAAGACTTGAGAGGAAAGCTGCAGTCTAACCCCAAAATATTAAATATGAGGTCCACCTACAAACCAGTTCCATCAAAAGTACTAAGAAATAAATTAAATTTGAGGATCCCATTTGAAGTCTATATATTCCTTTATGTTCTTTAAAGGAAAATTAAAAAAAAAAAAAACTTGTCAGAAAGAAGAATAAGGCCTTCTTGGGTATCATTTTGTGGGTCAGTGCCTCATATGGCAAGTGCCAATAAAACCCTAATTTAGTTGAAAATGTCTGAAAGAGAAGTGACTGAGGGAAATACTCAAGTCCTACCCCTCCTCATCATTGAGTAAAAAGGGATAAAAGATCAAGAGGGAGGGAAAGGGATTTGTCTCCCTGCCAATGCGTTTTGCCAGCTCTATAAAGCTGGGATGCCCAGACACCATATAACTGCTCTTTAATTACTCCATATGCTATCTAGCCCAAACTGCCTTTGCAAGTGTCTAGGGAGTAGCAGTATTCACAACTGTTACTAGGCTGCTTAGAAACTCTTTCTAAACTTCACCTTATCAGAAAATTGTTTTTTGAACAAGCTGATCCTTCTTTTCCTCCTTTTCCTATGCATTGCAGAAGGAGTCTGCTTTCCTCCCAGATAAATTATTCATCTTTTATTTGAAAGAGTTTGCTATTGTTAGTTTTCTCTTTTTGCTTGAAGTGGTTTTCCTCCAGACTTCTAGTGGTTTTAACACCTGGAAATGCCTGCAGTTGTCACAGACTGAAGAAACAGTCCTAGCTTTTTGTTTTCCAGCTAAAATTGTTCTTTTAAATTGCTGGTTTACTTCTTAATACAGAAATCATAGTATTTTCTGAGCAGCTCAGCCATAATGCAACAAATTCTTTTGTAGACGTCTAGCACAATTGGAAACATGCCTGACTTACAAAAATCAAATTACAGTTCAAAGCCAAGCTACATTGAAGTAACTCATGCTGCAGTCTGTAGGTACCAACACGTACTTGTAAACTAGCTTTATACATGAAACAGCACACTTGCATACGTTTGCAAGTACTGGTGGTTAAACTCCAATGAATGGCTCTTCATGGACACATGCAAAGTGTGGCTTGCTGTCTGCTCAGCCGGAACTAGTGCCTGTGCCAACTGCGGGCAGTTTATCTACATCACTCAAGGAATTCCTCTTAAAGAACTGTAAAATTGAAAGGTTTTATTAAAGACAGAAGGAGAAAAAATAGCTTTCATCTAAACGTGCAGTAGCTCTTTCACCAACTCTTCCCTTAGCCTATGCGTGAAAGCAGACCCAGATCCATACAGGTTTTGGTTATGCTCTTTCTACACTGCTCCCTGGACCTCCCTGAATGAGGTTTGAAACCACCTGGAAGCTACCTTGTTTAGTCACCTCTATCCAATAGCAGTGCTGGAGACTTCAGCATCTCTAAGTGTAAAATGCGGAAAAACAAACAAACAAAAAAACCCAAACAACTTGCAAGGACCCAACCCCTCACTGCAGCTTCTTCTACCTTTTGTTGCAGTGAATAATACTGACAACTGCAATAAGTCATGGGACACTTCCACATGGTGCAGAGTGTTTCTCATTCTAAACAACATCATTGAAACCAGAGTGATTGGTCATATGAACAAGAGCTACAAGGTAAGTATACTGGATTATAACCCACAACCCACTTGACTGCCAGCAGGCAAATACAAACATTGAACAGAATTAGCAGAGACAGGTTCCAGCCCTCTCTAGCAATAATTGCACCTCCTGACTTGATGATAAATCCCAAAGGCTCAGTAAAATGCATGCATCACTACTGAGAAAACAGCAAGAAGAAAATTAATATTAACTGGCTCGCCTCAGAATCACATTAGTTCATAGCAATTGAGTTGAATTGTTGCAGAAAGGTTATGGATAGTGTCAGCTTTATACCACTACAGGCAAAGCATGTCTCCTGTATGTTTTTTGTTTCAAATCCCTTTACAATGATATAAGATGTTGGATCTACAGCTCGATTTTTTCCCCACTTAAAGTCCAAGATGACACTGATATTCCTATGCATTCATTTGTTCCCATGGGATACTGATATCTGATCTTTTTTGGCTATTCCTCTTTGCAGTCCAAAACCACAAAAAGAGTATGGCAGCTAAAATTCATTACTATGGTTCTGATTCAGCAAGGTACTTAAACACGTGCTCATCTTTAAGTACATGAGTAAATCCTTAATCCAATTGTTATTCCTTGCTTGAAATTAAGCAACTGCTGAACTGGGACTTAAATGCTTTTGTGTAACATTTTACACACACTTAGAAATACACATTCAGTAATTACTTAATTAACCTTTTCTCATGGCTTGTACAAAGCTGGCCTGGAGCTCTGCCTGTCCACTCTGTAAAAGGCTGATATAGCCACTTTCACTAATTCTAAAATTTACAGCACTGTGCAGTAATACACACAGCTCTTAATTCTACATGTATATTGTTCATTTTCCATGGGATGTATAAACTGCAAGACTAACAATTTAACATACCTTATGTTTGGGAAATGAGGTAAGGAATACTTTATGCTAGATCCCAGAGTGCTCTCCAGAATCTCCAGTTTTGAGGCAGAATAGATACAAAAGACTAAAGAGAGATTTCACCTATCATCTCACCCACCAAGAAAGTGAGAAGGGACCATGAAGATGACAGCAGTTACAGCAAATTATCAGTCAGTTCTTGGAGAATGTTTCCAACCAATACTATTGAACAGTTTTCTGATTAATCGGAACAGTGTGTCATAGTCTTGATACTATCTTGATGAAGACAATACAAAGTAAAGGAGGTCACACAGATCTTTCTGTGAGTAAAATTCCTAGTGCATCCCCTCATTGCCTCTATAAAATAGATACAATGCTATAAACCATGACACTGTTTTAACCAAAGTTGGTAAAAATGAGTTTGATGCTATGGAGATGTAATGGACTTCCACATGAATGAGAGTGCTGTCCTTTCATGCCTTTTTTTTTCCAGTGAGAAAAAATGTCTACTAGTAATGATTGTCAAGGTGTCAAAAACAATCAACATTCTGAAGTGTTTGTTTTAAATTGAAAAGTCTGATTTTGAGTAAAACAGAATGGCTAATGTCCATGTATGCTCTGTATGAGTTGTATTCAAATTATACAAAAACCTGGTTTGCAAGGAAGTCTAACATCTCAAAAATCCTTCAGTACTCTATCCATATGCTTTTCTAGGAAATTCTGTAGTCATTCCAAATTCCAAGTGTTAAGAAGGAGAAGTTTCTAAGAAGTCAAAGACCGGGAAATCTCACATTTAATTTACACACTACACACTGTTTGGTAAATAGCAGCTATTGTTTAGAGTAGAATGCAGTCACCATTCATTATATTTTGACTCTACATTCTTCATTGGGAGTTCAGGAAGTGGTTCAGACTAAAATATTCCCTTATGTTATTTGACCTGTAAAAACTTGGAGACAGGCCAGATTCTGCAGTTCTTAGACAACACTCCCATTGATTGTAAGATTGGGCCTTAGCCTTGACTGGCTTGTACCACTGTGCTGCTCAACTCACTGCAGAGTCAGTCACTTGATGCACAAGGAGGTGTCCACCAGAAACTTGAAACCAAGATAGTTTGCTTTGACTGGCACTGTTATCTACCTGCCTAGAGAGACAGCAGGCATTTTCTGAGCACAGCTTGTACAATATAATACGTCAGAAACAAAAAATGGGCATTGTAGGATCTCTTTCTTATTTTTTCTTCATTATTATTCCTTCCTGTTTCTTCTTTTGCTCAAAAAAATCATTATTGTGTTGAATGTGACCAGTATCTTTCCAATGCATCACTTGACAGGACACTTTCAAAACAAGATTCTCAGAGTTATTGATTAGGTTCATTCTTGTTGATCTAAGGGAGAAGTATCCTGCGGATATACGTTTCAGTGTCTTGAATTTTTAAGCCCTAAAGCTCTTGAAAACTAAGGCAAACTCCCAGATTTGAGGAGATAGTTCTGCTTACAATTCCTCTTTGGCCTTAAGATTCCATTTAAAACTCTTGTTAAATTTAAGGGAGCTTAGTTTAAATCCCACCACAGCACTTGAGAGGGGGAGGAAGAAACATGAACATTACTTCAGAGTCATACTCCAGCTGTCATCACCCTATAGTTTGAAAACACTGTTTGACACAAAGGGTTAAAAGTACATAGGCTTATGCTACGCCCTGCAAGAGGGCATTCCTCTTGTCCACCCATGTTCTCCTTTATTACCTTCCTTAATCTCCTTGATGTGGCACTTCTCAGAAGACTATGAGATAGCCACAATAGCTGTCTTTCACTACCAGCTACCGATCATGCATGCTTTTTTATCTGATCACCCTAGCTCACGTCAAAATAGTCCACAGAAGCTACACTCCAAAATACACCATCAGTAATGACCTGTACATGTACTATATATAGTAGTAAGAAGAGAATTAAACGTTAGTTTGTATATGTGAAAGAGGGAACCTAAGCAATTTAGGAATATGGATTTCATTGCAAGTGAAAGGAACAGCATTCCTACAACATTTGACTCCCAAAAACATCTCTTTGCAGGTAAAAACAATCTGGTTTGGTTCTAACCAATGCCTGATATTTTCAGGCCGCTGCACTTTAATATTAGTGCTTAGCATTTATCTTTTAGAATTTAATCTATCAGATAGGAAATGCTTGGTTTGGCAAAGGCAGTAAGATTACTCAGTGCCACCTCACTGGCTACATTTCCACAGAGTTTAAGACATTCTTTGTTAGACTTCACAGTTTTTTGATAGCAAGTCAATGCATGAAGGTTTCTGCACCATTATACTATGCAATGGAACCAGGTAAGGGACTTCCAGTCTTTGTGTAGCCTTTTTCCTTGGCAATTGCTCTCACTTGTCAGGAATGCTCTTTGTCTCTCTTCCAGAAGGACGTTTGCCTTATAACACCCTGTGACTCAGAGCACGTTCTCTTCTGAAAATGGAAAGGAAAATGGGGTTCCCTTCCTTGCTATCAGCAGCAAATTTGGCAAGAGGCAGGTTAGATTCCCTCCTCCTTTATAGTAAGCTTTGAATGATCTTGTGGAATTCTGTAAATATTTTATTACATACTTTATAGGTGGAGCATTTTATATCTAGCAGTCTTTTGGGGAGTGTATTTACTTAGTTTGGTTTCTCTTGCACCCAGTTCAGCTGTTAACTGCTTCCATCTGTTCAAGCCTGTGTACAGTTCACTAATTGTCAATCCCTTAGGTAGGCCTTGGTTTTTCTATAGGTTTATAGTTAATCATTAGATTCAGGAAAAATAAACTTCTTCGACACTACCTATAAGAGTTTCTAAGAATTAAGAGAAAAAAAAAATCCTCATTCTCTAATTGCCCTTGCCATTGCTAAAATGCATTCCATCAGCAATTTACTAGGAAATGCTTATTGATAGAACTGTTTGAAAGAAACATATCAAAAAAACTCCAAGAAAAACTGGATTAAGCTATCATTACTGTAAACATTTTAAAGAAAGATTAACTTTTCAGCAAAATAATGTTGAAAAAAATTTCCTGAAAATATTCTTTGCCTGTGAGTTCTATTTATATTTATCTGAATAGATTTCTCAAGGTCACACGTTCACAAAGTAAAACACAACCTTTCAGTAACAAACTATATTTTCTATCATCTTCCAATGACACCTTTGCCGTGATTTTTCAAAAAAACCAAAAACTTGGCTCTACATGCTGGAAGTCTCCCAGGGCAGATACAAGAAATCTAGTTTAAGTGTCTCATAAACAGCGTCAGCAACTATGAAAAAGCTTCACACAATTTATAAAAGAAGAGATATTCACACCTCCCCACCCCCCAAAAAAAAACACAACACCAAAACATAGTACATGTAGTTTGTTTTTCTTCAAGATGCTTTCATAATCTATTATTATTACTACATTGCTAAACAGCAGATATTTTTTTCCCCCCAGAAGATAAATAACACGCTCCATTCTCTGTGGTACTTTACATCCACAACATACTACCTCAAAATACAAGTGTTCCAGCAAAACTTTTAGGCAATTAGGTGTAAATATTTTCCTCTTCAAAATTAATTTTTCAAAATACCCCTTTTCATCTCATTAAAACCAAGAAGTTATAAAAGAAAAGGTTTTTAAGCAGCCTAAATTGAAAATACTTGTCTGATTTTACTTTTTAAACTGTGAGATAATTAATGTTCTGCATAATTTTGAAAAGGGAATTTACAAAACAAACAGACCAAGAAAACAATTATCATAAAGAGTGTTTATAGGTTTGCAGTTTTGCAGGCAGGGTGGTATGGGGTGTGGTTTTTTGTTTGCTTCTTTTTCAGATTTTAATTTTTCTAAATGAGCAAATTTGTTCTTCACTAAGTAAAAATAAATCATATTCAGTCATTACCCAAACATACAATACTCCTATCCATGGCTTAAGATATCATAAAGTCTGATTACCTTCCCGAAAAGCTCTTTAAATGGAATCATGAAATACAAGAATTATTTATGCCTTTCAAGAATTTGAAACATTTATGACACCTCAGTTATAGGTTGCCCTTAGCATGAATATAAAAAAAAAAAAATAAATAATAATAAAAAAAAACCAAAAGGAGCAAATTATTAGGTGGATATTCTGCCAGCGTAGATATAGGGAAAGCCTTGTACCAGGGGAAAACACAGGGTACATGTGGTACAAAGAGCTGCCAAAACAGAGCTCAAGATTTAAGCTAAAAAATAAGACTTCAAAAGGAGGGGGTGGGGGAGGGGAAAGCCAAAGCAAGCAAAAAAACACAGCAAAGGATGAACTTCTAAATGGAAGAAGTGACAAATGTCCATATTTTTTCCACAGGCTAACAGATAAGAAATGTTACAGCATAAGAGCAACAACTGAAGCACAGAACCAGAATGAAACAAAGAGCACTTTTCTTTTCTTTTGTCTTACATAAATGTGGGTTAAAATAATCCAGAGAATAATTTGAGGAGTACTGCTGAGCCTAAGATCTTGCATAGTAAGACTGAGCTTGAAAAAAAAAAAAAAAGCCACAACAAAACCCTGCAGCCAAGATGTATCTTCAGGTTTTTTTCCTCCCTCTCATTTATTCTTTGCATTGCAGTTGCATAAAAACCTAAGCTGTGCAACAATATATTAATTTTATCTTTATCAGTTAATGTATAGGTGTTACTTTACACTCAAAGCAGGAAGTGATTGAAAAATTCACCTTGATCTAGGTTCTCCTCAGCCCCTAACTATCCCTCTACATCTGATTAAATCAGAGGTATTGAGCTACCATACATGGGTGCATGGCACAAATAATACAGCCAAGATAATTTTCACATATAGGTGGGATATCATACATATAAATATGCACCCCCAAATTCAGAGCTCAAAATAACAGAGCAAAAAAACTTGCTGCTTCTAAAAAAAAAATCCCTGTCACTCTTCTGTTTTCCAGTTTTACCTAAGACTTTCAATTACAACCATAAATCATTTATTTCTAAAAGAATCAGAGGAAAGTCCAGTAGAACTTGAGCTAAGTGCTTGATGCCCAACACTGGGAGCCAATTTAATTTTTTTCATCTATGTTAAGAAACTTTTTTCACATAAAATTTATCTCCAGACTCATTAGAGACCTGGAAATGGGATAAAAAGGCTGTGACACGTACAGCTGAATGCGTAAGTGTAAATTTGTTCCTTCATGTGATATATAATAATTATGTGTGCAAATGTAATCATGTTCAATGGAAAGTAATCTGTTCTCATGAGACAAAAGTTATTTTCTATGAGATAATTACAGTTTGGGCCTTTTTCTTTTATGGAATTCCCTTTAAAAGCTGCTGATTATAAAATGAAGAGCAGCAGCTGGTGAGTATCTTATTTGATTTAAAATTCAATAAAAATTTACATAAAATCTTTGCATTCAAGACCACAATTTCCAGAGGATGGAGTTCTGCCTGCTGTGTATCTCTGCAGTGCAACTGATTTCAGTGGAAGTCCTTGCTCTGCTGTGTCTGTACATTACACAGAGCCAAAATTCCCCGAATGATTTGATGGACATTACTACTAAATGCTGATACATTTGTATATATTAATTGTTTCAATATTTTGTTGGGGTTTTTTTTGAAAAATATGGGTATTTAATATATATGTTTCTTATGCTTGCTATAGAAAATTGCCAATAATGTTTGCAAGAGAATAGGGAAGAAAAATGCAAAAACTTGCTAAGAATAAATAATGAGTTTTACTATTTCATGTGCAGCCTTCCAGCACAAAGCAGCCAATTTGTAAATAAGACTTTGTTTCAGGTGCATGAAAAGCTTTCAATTTTTTCATTAGAACAGTCTGAAGCTCTAATTTACATTATAGGGAAGAGACTTTTAAAGTCACCTCTATACAAATCCAAATAAAAGAAAAAAAAAATAATAAGTCACAGGCTTCAGTTTTCACCTCAAGTGAAGTCAGTGATTGCTTCTGGCTTCAAAACTGAATAAGGCAAATAACCCACCTCAGTTTAATTCTAGTTGCCTGATCAGCTCTTCCTTCGAAGAACCTGTGTGATGCTGTTAACCCTACAGCACTCTTTCTTCCTATAGGCAAGCAAAAAATGCTGGCTTGGTTGCTCCCATGGGCAGATTATATGTGCCAGCAGTGGATTAAATTCAAATCGATGGAGTCATTAGGATCAGACCCTCAAGGTGCCTCTTCAGGGACATGGTGTGCCCAACGCATATCTGAAACTTTATCTTCAACACATGAAGCTTGCTATGTTCTCTCCTTGGGTTTATTAGAGGCCCTGGCAACTTTACCAACTCTGTCTGTCTTCTGTACTTACAACTGGGACTCAATTTTCCAGGAGCTGTTGAACACAAAGAGTCCCTTTAAAGGTTTTGTGTAAAGGCTGTTGTCACTGAATCACCAGCAACGGGCTTGATCTTAGTCCTCTGAATCGCAATGACAGTAGGATCAGGCCCCAAATGAGACAGTGTCTCTGCCTCGAGTCAGACTGTACTGTTAAAATTCCCATAACTTAAACACAGCCTTTCTATTTCTTTGTATGCAATTCTCAAGACTTCTCAGTAGCAGCAGGCAAGAAAATTCCGATAATGCCAGAGGGAACTTTTCGTGCCTCAAGTAGAAGAGAATCCATGGGAATTCTCAGAAGCTTTTTTTCTCTTGCTCCCTGCAATTATTTTCTATGCTAAAAGCATAATTGAAGAGAAAAAGGCAGATGACATCAGCTACCAAGACGGGAAATATCAAAAAGAAAAGACACACACTGTGGAACAGAAAGATACTTCATTGCATCAGACACGAGGGTGAGGTCAGAGCACTGTGCTCCATTCCCAGGTTGGACATAGATTTCCTGTATGACTTTCAGCAAATAAAATCTTCCCTGTAACCTTTCATTACTTCATAGGAAGTCTGCAGGATAAAACTGAATGCTAGCTCAGGGGTGTTTCATGGAGGACAGAAAGAAAGGCTATAGAAATATCTACATAGTTACAAAGCAAAAACATCAGAAAAATGTGTGAAAACAAATGAGTAGTCAGGAATACTTACTCCTTTAAAAATGAAAGTACAGACTGCTTTGCCTGGAGATGTAAGGCTCACCTGCACTCTACTTGAAAAGTCATTGCAGGACTTAGGAAAGTGCACTTAAATTATTGAACTGTCACAAGAAAAGTTTTCCTTCATTCTAATGGGATGCATTGAAAACAAACACAACCTTGTTTTAAATGCATTAGGAAAAATGGGTCAAATGGTACCATGTACACCTACAGTGGGGATTTCCCCACTCTCAGTTAAAGACACCTGACAACCCTCATTTAAGCAGTAAACCAAAAAGTAAATTATTCTCTTATTTTCTCCCTCCTCCCCCCTCTCAAAAACCAGATAAAACAAACCACTTCCCATCACAAGTGGCTTGCTTGAACATCTGAAATGACAGGCTGTGGCCAATAGGTCTTAACAGCCGAAGCTCTATCAGAGGGGTATGATTACACAACAGAACACCTTCCAGACCCTTTTTCATGGGCACTATGAATTCACCACCACCACCATAATTCTGGGATTTCAAGGAAACCTCTACTAACCTCTGGCTCACTGGGATTGAATCCCACCTTCAAATATAACAGGGCAATTCATCAATGCCCTGTTGCAGCTCAGCATTGATCTTGAAGGCAATACTGGAAAACCAGTAATTTTGTTACATGAGTAACCCTAAAGACAAGGGGAAATCCTGGTTTGTGACCCAGAGTTTTCTGTTCTTGCTTTATATATATTCTTCCTCGGTTGCTCACATGAGACTGTATGAAAGCTGGGCCCCCAAGTGCATTTTATATGACTTCCTACAGCAGAGAGCAACTTCCCCTTACATATTTTTGAGTGAATAAACCATCCTGTTCTACATTAAAATTCCTCCACTTAAAGTAAATGAGACTGTGACAATTAACCAAAGTCACAAACCCCCTAATAAATAATTATATAAAGGATTTACAATTTCTATTTCAATGACTTAGAAAAGGCAAGAATACCTTTTCTGGTGAGCACCCTAAAAGAAGTTTTAAAAGGCCACAAAATGCAATTTAGTTGGATATTAAATTTGATTATTAAAAAATTCCAAACATTAAATAAAAAGGGCAAGGAACAGAATATGCACATAAACTCTCTAGATAAGGAAATGCCAACGTGATGGAATTTCTCAATCTGGATTCAGACATTAATGGGGTCAGTACCAAGGTACATTGAGGTGGAGAAGAGAGGGTAAGGTCCTAGAGACAGATATATATATATATATATACACACACACACAGTTAAAATATTCCCTAATGATTTTTATGATCCAATCCTCTTACTCTGGGGGAAAAAAAAACAAAAAACAAAACCTAAACAGCAAAGTGTCTATCATTACAGCGGCTACTTTTCCTTACATAACACACACAGTATCACACTCATTACCAGATCCCTCTGCAGAAAGAGCAACAAAAGAGGGAACTGGAAAGGATGTATCCCTCTTCCATGTCTTCCCCTCCCAGTGGTCACTCTGGCTGGTTGGTTACTCGTCTCTGACACTCCTTGTTATCAAGGTTGCTCTCTGCCTTGGGAATAATTTGGCACCTACACTGGGCACTACACTAGCTGTCACCCCCCAGCCCCATGCACACAGGGCTCTATCACCAGACCTCTCTGTGAGTCCAAGGAAGGGAGGACAGTATCAAACAGGCAGCCTGAGTGCTTTCCAAAAAGGGGTGTCTCATGCACGTGAGGAAACATCTTCCTGAGTTCATTCCAACAGTACACAGAGATGTTCACATAATCAGGGCTTGTAGCCACAGCTAGACCATCAGAAGAACTTGTCTGTGTCTCAAATCCAAACCAAGGACAAAACTAAGTGCAGTACCCAGTAGCTCTTATTATTAGAAAGACTACCAAAATGTTTCATATCTGGTTTATACAAAAACCTGGCCAATTATTGTTACTAGTGCCTTGGACACTGAGCCTGTAACCCACAAAGATGTAGAATGCTGGCTGTCCCTGGCATTACCTAAAAGAGAAGACTTTCAATAATGTACCATGTAAGGCAGTAAGAAAATTAACACAGGGCTAGGCAGCACAAGACTATTTAGTTTGGATAGTTTTAATTTTTATTTTCTAGACAACTGCTCTGCAATGTCAAGATATTTTTTTTTTTAATCCTATGCATTATTATGCAGGAAGTCATAATTTTAAAATTCCAAAGATAAAAGGTAGTATTTTGCTGAGGGGGAGGGGAAGGTGGATTCAGATACCACAGCTTCAAAATTCCCAGGCATAAATTGTGTAATTTAAATCTCCTAAATCTTGTGTGAAGCCACACTATGTTTACAGCTGTTGTTCAGAGCGCAGAAAACTTTTGGCCTGTGATAGAACAGCATCTTTTTTTCTTTAGTCTTGCCTAAAATTTATTATTCATGGACCATGGTTCTTTCCCTTAAGACTTCTTGGCTAGAAAGTTCTGCATTTCATGCATCAATCTTGTCTAGATTAGCAAAGAAAACACTTAGCATTAAAACAATATCTCTCTATTTACATAAACAATGATGAAAAAGAAACTCTCCAGATGAATCTGACTGTTAAGCTGCTTCATACTCCTGCTTAAAAAAAAAATAAATATATATATATAATAAATCAGAAGAAAATGTTATCTGATTCACGAAGAAAACCTGGAGGGAAACTGCAACATATCCTATGACTCTGTGTTTTTGTTCCCCACCTTTTTTGGTCAGCAATGAACAGCTGTCCATTGTCTAAAATAGCAACTCCTTTTTCAGGCTTTTTCACGTCAAAAGGAAGCCATCTTATCCATCCAGTTTTCTAACCCTAGAGATACGTAAACACTCATTTCCTAATGTCAGCCTTTACACATCTCAACTCGGTGAACCCTGGCATCTAAAGGCCAGAACAAGACCTTCACAGGACTCTTTCTCACCTCTTATCAAATATCATAGTTGCCTGTAACTCACCTTTCCCTTAAAGATCACTTGACAAACCCCCCACTTGCTACATTCTCTCAAGCCCGCCTAAGCCAGAGTTGCTGATGTAAAGGGTGGAGATGGCAGTTATTTTGTGATACCTTATCAGTGGGCTGATACCAATGTCTCAAAAAAAGCTTCTTAATAGCAAGGGAACTTTGCAGCCTTCTCATGGTACCAGTAGTTCACATCAGCTTTTAGCACAGTGTGGCACAAATACCTTCCACTCCTTTTTATTTTAATACTATATTCTAGTTTTTACTGGCCATTTTATGGTTTCCATTCCTGAAGCTGCATAATCTACAGAGCACAGTGCACTGCTCATGCTTCCCTACCTCAGCTAGAGGAAAATCACTATTCAAAATACAATGTAATCTTTTATTTATGGGTTTCTCTATTTTGAACTAAGATTTTGAAGCCTGTCAAATTTTAAATCCAAATGGTTCTCTTGGTTCCAAGCCAAGACCTTTCACTGATAAAGTAGAGCAAGGAACTTCTGAAAAAGTGGAAATGTCTACAAAGAATTTAGCAGTGGCCCTCAGTGATAACAGAGGCTTGATGGGCAGTAACTGAACCATTCTCCTAAAGAAAAATACTTGCAGCTTGCATTTTCACCACTGCAAAAGCTTTTTTTTTTTTTTTCCTGAGAGGGAATTTTCTTATACTAACAATACAAAAGGGGAATAGGTCTGACTTCTTGTTCAGTTTTAAATTAAACTCAAGAAAACCTGTTGAAAGAAGCAGACATTGTGTTTATACCCATGCTAGTCAGAAGAGAAGCAAATATTCAAGTGTCCTCGAAATTTGAAAATACAAACACAGGCTTAGTAGTCTGTTGGAAAGTACATACTAAAATGTTCATTAATCTAATTATGGGCCAAATCCTGGCAAAACGCTTTACTTCCCCACAGGAACTCTACAGTGTGGATATCACTCACGGTAGCAATAGCTATTACAAGCTAGATTCCAGCCCTCTTTCCCACACTGATCATGCCAACACATGGATAATCTGTTTACTTAAACAGAAATCCTTGGAGAGTCTGGTGCTACTTGAGCTACACAGACCTGCCACTGCAATGGTTCACTTGGAAAGGTAAGAGCCTCCTGAATTTCCTTTCTGTGCATGCTAGGCCAGACCCTCCCACTCCCATACTACCTCAAAAAAGAGTCCATATGCTCATTAAAACACAAATATATCTTCATTTACACTAAGAATTGAGGTGGGAGATTCATCAACTGAAAAACAGCCTTGGGTCACTGCAGGCTTCTGCACTACGACGGTGAGGGAAAGCCCTACAAGCATTGACAAAAATTAACTTGTACCGTGACAACCTTTACTTTGTCTCAACCAATGACAACATTTTATCTCTTCACCAGAGTTCCAGTACAGACTAAATAGGTGCATAACCTTATGTTCCTGGGTTGCAGACAGCTGAAAATAGTATTTAAAGCAGATTAAAATGGTAAGGCTTTAATTACTCAGTGTAGCCTTCCCTGTGGCAACTTCCACAATAGTTAATCCTGCAGTTTTCACACAGTTGCTTTGAGTGAAATCCTGGTCATTGCAGAAAATAAGCTTTTTATTTCTTTTAATTTGGATTTTTTGTTTTCACCATGGAATTCTACACAGTCAAAATTTCTTCTGTGTTGGAGATGAGGTCAGAGGTTGATAAATTGTCGTCTTTCTTTCTCTAATGTTCTTGTATCTCTGAACTGGCTGCAGGTGACAGCAATGAGACAAAACAAATCTGCACCAGCTCTCAGAAAATGAGTTCCAAAATCCTTACAGACCATCCTTCACTACACTGCAGTAGATTGTGCAAAGCTTTAGTATTTTTTCCTATTCAGTTTCACACTCTATAGCACATGCAAAGAGCCATTTACGTAACTTTTCTGATCACCCAATTAGCTTCCGATCCTGAGTTTTTCCATGAAAAGTTATTTATTCTTTTATAAAATTAATATTTTCCTCTTATGATCTGCAGAGACTCCATGACTTCTTGTTATTCTAGAATTTGATTCAGCCAGATTTCTTCAAGATAAGTTTATAGCAGTTTTAATAAGCATGAAATTAATGTAAAAATTACTGAGGAGGTGCTTCCCCCGATGTTGTTTTTATTCAGTATGTGTTAAACAAAACTTCCTGCTTCTCTAATGGATTATATTATTTTTTTTCTGTCTATAGATAATCAACAGGATTATGCAAGACAGGAGAAAGAAAAAAGCTACTAGTTACATTCTCTTCCTCATATTTTTAAATTCTGAAATAGAGTGGGTCCCAGAAAAGTCTCCCACCACAGGCATCTTTCCTTTGCCCAGTGAACCCCTTACTCAGCAAATCAGCATAGGTTTCACTGACCTTAGTAATATTATAAGGGTCATATTTTCCCATGGATGAATTGTTCTGAAACAATTTCTCCAGTGTGTTAGGCACACTGGCTGTTCTTTGGCATCAGGCATGCATATCCTCTTGGTTTCTTTTTTCTCTTCAACAAATATATTTATTGTGACTACCATTAAGGAAATCTCCCTCCTTTGAAACTTTAGTGTTCTAACATTTCTCCTTTTCCTTGTTCTATATAAAAAGGTGTTAATGAACTATACCTTCTGTACTGTAGTAGAAAACCCCCTTCTCCAACTTCTAGATGCAACTGTAACTGAACAACTAGTACAAGGTATTTCACTTTTCAAACAGCACTGGTATGATGGGCACAGAAGCAAGTCATTAATGATCTCAGTATTAATAGTTGATCTAGAGTGAAACAATCAAGCTCAAAACAGAGGGGTTGTTCATTTCCTCACTTCACATGCATGCAGACAAACCTTTAACAGTGAATTCAGAATGCATCACAATTCAGATGTGAAGTTCAAGTCACAAACATAAAACTATCAATAGGTCATCAAACCCTGGTCAACAGCAAGGACTGAACCTGAAGCAGTTTCAAACAGGACAGACCTTCTCCCAGAATTCAGCTTTCTGTAGGGTTGTCATCTAATCATAATAATTTGCACTTTGGCATAGGTCCAATGGGTAGGGGGAAAAGAAAACATTTATTATCAAAAAGCTTAATTACCTTGGGTTAAAAAAATAACTACCCTTTGTTAAAATAGGTACAGAAAAGGGTAAATAACAGGTGACATAAAGCAGTTACATGCCTTAATGAAGCTGTCAGTCACATAACCTATCAAATGTATATTCAAACACCTACTTGGGTAAAATAACAATTTACATTGCCATATTGGAAATTGATACAAAATACAGCAAATGTCTCAATTTACAGACTCATTTGCCATCTTGGTTTACAGCCAGTGGACTCACTGTGAAAAAAAGAGCATCAACTCACTTTACAAAGGAATTGTAGTGAACATTTCCAATGCCTACATTTCTTTGCACACTGTATCTTATGAAAACACAGTACTTTTACTTTTAACATTTTTTGTTGTACCAGAAGTGATTTATCAACATCGCAGAATTGACTTTGTGAAGATAACTGCAGCTATTTCTCTATTTTGTACAGTCAGTGCTTCTTTCAGAACTTTTGGTTGCATTGAAGATGACTTTATGAAGAGCAAGAGACTTCACACTATTTGCATTAACCTTTACTAAAGCAAGTACCCTGCACTTTTAAAATTGTCTCAAAGCAGCAATAACCTTAGTATGGAGCATTATGAAAGAATATTACCTTCAAGAAAATAATACACAGGAAGGTACTGAGAACTGAAGCCTAGAAAACAAGGATGGATTTATTTGCAGACAGTGAAATTATGAGGAAACTTTTAGGAAAAAACTAAATACATGCAAACCTAGATGCAAACCAAAAATAATTTGCCTTGGATACAATGAAAGAATTGGCATTTCAATTCAAGTAATATTAGAGAGCTATAGATTCTCAATATCCAAGCATTTTCTTGCATTTCATACATTTTTTTTATATTCCTTGGGATTTGGCAATTCAGCTAGAAAAATATTATTTATAATGGGTTTTCCTAGGACTGGTCAAGAAATGTAAAGAATCCTGCCCAACTATGGGGGTTTACACAGGGTGTGAGAAGGGATAAAAAAGGAAATTCTCATTGGGGAAAAAAAAAAAGCAGGTATGACAACCAAATGAGTAAGAAACTTGCTGACTCACTACCAAAGGACACTGTGGAATTAATCTTCCTTACTCCTTCCCCAGATGTCAGAAAATTAGTTTGCTGTAATATTTTTGGAGTAGTTGTAATACCTAGAAGCTAGAAAATAAATCAGCTGAAAAACAGACCTTGACTGGAAAAGTTTGGAAACTTTCTAGAAGCATCAAAATCGGTTTTTACAAACAGCTCTGAATTTCCTCTATTTTTTTAATTATTTTTTTTTCTGTGCAGCTGCTGTTATTTGAAAATATCTTCAATCTGCATCTATGGGGAAGTACAGTATTTGCAGAATAACAGCAAGAAGTCCACATCAGAGGCACCTTTGTCACTGGCCTGGTTTCTTCTGACTTCAGTGGAGTGCTGAGTCGGATATCCTCCCACGCTAACCCTCCATTTTGCCCAAGAACTTGCTGAAGCCAAAACCAACCCCAGTAGTATGTGAAGTGCCAAAGCACCTCAAGAAAGAGGGGAAAAAATAATGCACATTTCACAACACTAGTCAGAGAAAAGTTGCTTCAAATTCAAGATCTGCCTACTTATCTCTACTTCTGTTTCTAATTCAACAAAAATGTGTGCTCTCAAATATGTGTGCAGCTTCAGTGACTACACATGCTTAAAGCTCAGTTCAGATATTTTGCTAGATCAATTCATATAATCAACATTGCAGAATACCCCATGTTATTTAGTGCCTGTTAAAATATAATTGTGTATTTAGATGGATGTCAAACTAATTTCTACAGCATTACTCAAAGAACAGAGGTGACTATGGTGGACAGTAGTGTGCATTTGCAACATGCTTAAAGATGGAAAACATTGTTTATTTATCTTCTATTTCATTACATTGGTTAACCTAGTTTTCTTACATACGTCAACACTGGAAGCAAGAACTGGCCCCATTTGACAGAATGTATTAAAAAGGGCAATTGGACTTTACCATCACTGCTCTCCTGTCACAAAACAGAAAATTATTCTGCCAGTGGATATTCATTTATTTAGAACAACTTGGAACCTATTTCCCTCACAATTTGATTTAGTACTCCTAAAAAAATTCCAATAACAAAATCCTCCACACAGGCTGTCTGAATACATTCTAGTATTTGTATGTCAAGTATTGTTTAACTGTAATTATTAAATTTGGGGTTGTATTTTTACAGCCTTTTTAATGCATCAGAAAAACATATGAGGGTGAAATTAACACAAGTTTTGGTCTTCTGATGGGATTCAGTTCCTAAAAGGCATATATTTCACTGATGATTCTTCATCCACACACGTAGTCTCTGAAGTATAAACAACACCCATAGAAACAAAGGAAAACATTGAGAGACTTGAACAATAGACATTCAAGTTCATGACACATTAAGGTTCCTGTGAATGTGAAATGATTTGTTTGCATCATACATTCTCTCTTGGAAAGAATTTTTATATGTGACTCAGAAGTCTGGTCCAAATCCCAGCAACATTCATGGGAAGATTCCCTCTACCTCACTGAGCTTTGAAGCAGGCTCTGAAGTACATCCATACTGTTTTCAACACATAGACGTTTGCTCAAGCATGGAATGACAATGCTCTTCACAAGTCTAACCAGAAATTATATACTGGTATTGTTGCATTATTTAAATCTGTACCTCCATTCCTCCTTTTAAAATCCTGTTGACCAGGTGAGCTTGAGAGGATGGAGTGAAGTCTATGTAAGTAGCACTAAGAATCAGAAGGAAAACCAGGGCCTAATTTCAGCTGAGCCACTAATTCACTTCAGGACCCTGCACAAATCTTTATATAGTCATAGAATGGTTGAGGTTAGAAGGGACTTTAAAAATCATCAGGTTCCAACCTCCCTGCTATGAGCAGGGACACCTCACACTAGACCAGGCTGCACAAAGCCTCATCCTACCTGGCCTTGAACACCTCCAGGGAGGGACCATCCACAACCTCCCTAGGCAACCTATTCCAGTGTCTTACTACCTTCATGATGAAGAATTTCTTCCTGATGTCTAAACTAAATCTCCTTTCTTTCAGCTTAAAACTATTACCCCCATTCTCCTATCACTGCCCTCTCTGATGAAAAGCCCCTCCCCAGCTTTCCCATAGGCTCCTTCAGGTACTAGAAGGCTGCTAAAAGTTCTGCCTGCTATCTTCTCTTCTCCAGGATGAACAGCCCCAACCCACTCAGTGTGTCTTCATAACAGAGGTGCTCCAGCCCTTTGATCATCTTCCTCGCCCTTCTCTGGACCCTCTCCAACATCTCCCTGCCTTTCCTGTGCTGAGGGCTCTAGAGCTGTACACAGTACTGCAGGTACAGTCTCACGAGAGCAGAGTAGAGGGGCAGAATCACCTCCCTGGCCCTGCTGGCCACACTTCTTTTGATGCAGCCCAGGATGCAGTTGGCTCTCTGGGCTGCGAGCGCATGTTGGCAGCTCATGTCAAGCTTCTCATCCAGTGCCACTCCCAAGTCCTTTTCCTCAGGACTGCTCTCCAGCCATTCTCCCCCCAGCCTGTATTTGTGCCTAGGGTTGTACCACCTGGGTGCAGGACCTTGCACTTGGCTTTGTTGATTTCATATACTTGGCACTGGCCCACCTCTCCAGCCTGTCAAGGTCCCTCTGGATGGTGTCCCTTCTCTCTAGGGTGTCAACCACACCACACAGCTTGGTATCGTCATCAAGCTTGCTGAGGATACACTCAATCCTACTGTCCACGTCTCCAACAAAGATGTTAAACAGCACTGGTCCTAATGTTGACCCCTGATTTCCCTCTCAGAGGAACAGCAACACACACACACGTAAGACATCACTAAAACCAAACACTGCATCTGACCAACAGTACCCAAATACTGTGCCAGAAAGAATAAAACAAAAGATGCTATCATAAAAAGAAAAGCCAGGAAGTCATGCCTGTAGCTTTCAGGTTATTCTTTCAACCTCTTCTCCTTCCAATTCCTTTTACTTCTGCATATGTACACATATAAATGTACACACACAAAATAAATTATTTCGTAAGCAAAGAGATCAAATCTGCTTTTTCCCAGACATTTAGAAAACTATGCTTTTGCCATATTTTCTACATCTGCTTGCTCACAGTGTTTTACTGTGATGACCTAGTCAGGATTCAGATCTTTTTCCCAGGCTTGACTAAAGCAGCTGGCAGAGACACATGACCAGAGTAAAAGTGGAGAACTTCAAAGTAAAGAAAGGTATGTTTTGAGAAAATGCAAAGTGATTTAGTGACAGTTCACAGTATTTCCTTCAGGCTAAAACTCTCTTCTTACTTCACAAATCTTCAAGTAGCCTCAAGTCCTCCAAAAATAAATAAAACCAAACAATATATAAGATGCCTCTTTGCACCTCTCAGATTAAGTGACTTAAGCCTCCCGTTAGGCCAACTGCACATTACTGCTGGGGAACTGATTTATAAGGGACCCTCCACAGGTACCTGACAGCTGTATAAATGATGAAGATAAAGCCACAATGCACCAACAGATTGAAAATCATTTAAGCAGCAGAGGCTTTTTAAAGTAAATATCTGAATTCAAGACAGAATAATTTAAATAGCTACTAGGCAGAATTCTTCATTTGCTTTAGAATACCTTCACTGTAAGAAGCTAAACCTTGTAATTTGTTTGTTATTTTTTTATTCAAAGAGTTCCAGGTCCAAAGAAATAGCTGTTGCATAAATAAATTGCTGAATGAAACAAAATCCAGTGAGTGAATGCTAAGTTGAAGCTTAATTTTTCAAGTAAGTCTTGCTTGCTCTGCATACATTTTTATTACATAAAGTTGCAGTCATCCAAAAATCACTGAAGTCAGTAGAGGGACTTGCACTCAATCTCTTGGGCTCTGACAGAGTACAAAAACATGGTAAGTCACACAAACTCGGTCTTGTGAGCAAATGAAGGGAATTCATTTCTAAGTTGATAGCACACTGTCACAAATCATTTCTCCCACTGATATTAAGAGAGGCCTTTATCTTCTATGGTAATTGTGGGATTTTTATCATCCTCAAGAGCCAAATCCACACTGGAGAACTGAAAATGTAGGCACATTATTTTCCTGTATTAACATGTGCTCAGCTCACATTTTTGCTTTCACACACACAATGATCTTTATAAACAGCAACAGATATTTGCTTTTAAATAAAGTCTTCTAACTTGATTTCAAACCACAAAAAAAACAAAGCTGAGAAGTTCTACAAAGTAGCAAATGCATATTCAAAATGCATAACCAGTCTCATGATACACCTCCAAGTTTCATGAAAGGAAATACAAACAGCTGCATGGTTTTTTGTCATCTACCTCTTCCCTTCATGGAGCTAAATGTCACAGTCCAGCTTGGCAGCAATAATCATACTCTGCTTATGTATTTCACACACAATTACAAACACACAGATGGTTTTATATCTGCAGGGGTATGACATATTTGAGGTAGAGCTTTAGCAGACAGAACATTAATACAGAGTTGCTGAGGATGTACCCAAAGCTTGCCCAAGGAAATCTCCATGATCCTTGGCCTTGTCCTGTCCTCTGAGCATTAAAGCATCCTTGTCAGTGATGCATGGGGAAGCCAGAGATTCATTTCTGAGGGGCTAGTTAGAGAGGTAATATTTTCCAGTTGCCATGTCGGCAAGCTTCTGGTATTTAGCTGTGAGCAAATAACATTTTTACTATATAAAAAAGGTTTGATGAGGTAATATAAAACATTACAGTGGCGCCCAATAGAGTCTCCCAGGTCAGTAATATGCAATTTAAAGTGTTCCAAAATAACAAACAGACTCTATATACAATAGATTGTAATGGCTTTTAAAAATGCCCTCATCATGAAGTTAATTTGAAAGAATCTAGCACTAATAGTAACTTTAAGTCCTAGGAATTATTTTCTTAAATTAACAGAGTCACAGCCAAATACAACAGGCAATGCACTCACTTCTAAGATAACATTTTTATTTTATTTTTTTTCCTAATAGAAAAAACTTCTATACTGTGAGAGTGACAGAGCACTGGAACAGGCTGCCCAAAGAGGTTGTGGAGTCTCCTTCTGTGGAGACATTCAAAACCCACCTGGACAAGTTCCTGTGTGATGTGCTCTGGGTGATCCTGCTCTGGCAGGGGGGCTTGGACTAGATGATCTTTCAAGGTCCTTTCCAACACCTAAGATTCTGTGATCCTGTAATATTCTGTAATAATAGTACTATTGCAGAGAATATAAGTTCAGCAACTCTTGCTCCACTGTACCGAGAACAGGGACGCCAGGTCCTGCCTGGAGCACAAGCCATTGCCCAAGGAGCAGCCACCTCTGGGGATGGCAGCTGCAGCAATTTCACTCAGCGTTGTTCAGGCTTGTTGGGACAGTGAGCAGGATAGCAAGGAGCTCCCTATCTGCATGCAAGGCCAGGTCTGCTTCTCTGCAGGCTGCCTCCTGCACAGGTATGAATATTATGACAGTTTACAAAACATTGTGGTGGTGTTGTTTCAGCATTTTGATCAATTTGCCAAAATGTCTTACACACTCAAAAGTTAGCTGTCAAGTCACAGCCAATAAGGCTCTTCTATATTCAGGAGAGAAAAAAAGGTGTCCCCAAAAGGCTACAAAGGTGGAAATCCTTCTCCAGTGACCATAAAGAAAGCCTAGACAATTTAGACTGGATATCTAGTTTTTAAATTCCTACACTTAGGTGAAAGAGAGCAGCATTCCAGGTCTTTAATGCTAGGTAGCTATTTACATTTTTCTAACAGGAGACAAAGTCTAACTGGAATTATTGAAATTAAGTACTTGATCAGTATTAATCAAGACTGTACAATTCTTACAATTACAGGAGCAAAGTATCCTGTGTTCTTCTTCCCCTTTCAATTTCTGAATCTTTTATATTGACCTACATAATATTTTGCAGTTTTGCCTGAAAACCAGTATTTTTGTTTAAGACTTAACTGCAAGTTGATATTAGCAAGATTCCAGGATCTGGAGCTTTAAATAATTTCAGACTTCACAATATCAGTAATAACAAGTTAGAGACATCTTGTAAGAGTCAGAGCACAGAAATCTGGACTATCACACTGACACAGCTATTGCTTCACTTTAGAAAAAGCTGTAGGTAGCATGCTATATCATTTGTGCTCCTTTGTAACATTTCCTTATTCTGTGATTGAAAAGAGTACACTGGATAGAGCTAAATTCTGTTCCTTACTATTCTGAAATAGCTCCAGAAATTAGGTTATTGTATTTATTACATTTTTTAAAACCTAGCAGAGTAAGTGAAACATAAATGACTAGTGCTATTTTTTCTATATGTTTTATCCTAAGATGGATATTCTACATAACTGATTTCTATTATGATATTAATAAAAAAATGTATTCTGAAATACACAAGCCATAACTATTCAAAATTTCCTGCTGCTCCACATCAAAAAATGCTGAAATAACCGCATTCCAATAACCAGTCTGGGAGCACTGCAAGGATACCCCTTTGCTTTCTTCCCAAATCATACTGAGCATTTTTTCAACTTTCTTAAATCTCAGTTGTCCAAACTTCTTCAGTTCCCTCCACATTATTTATGCAGCAAAAATTATCTCTATGTCCTATATTTCTATATGTCCCATTATGCCTGCGCTATCGTTAAATGCATATATGTATGCACATACATTCTCCGTGTTTCTAGAGTCAAGTGTTCTCCAAGGCACTATTGGAGCATAAACCAAAGTTGTACTTTTAAACAAGTGGAATATCCCCAATTTAGTAAGGGAAGAATGGGGTGTTAGTCCTCAAATTGCTGTTGCCTTTTAACCACGAAACACACACCACAAATGTTACTTGCAGTGGACTAAGAAAGAATTCCTTTAATAAAATTTAATGAGTGTAATGTTTCTATGTTTTATAGGGCACAGGGTGTGAAAAACAGCTCAGTTTTAGCCCTGATGACATTTTCATATAGGTGAAAGTAAAAATAGGGAGAGATTTGACATCTTGACATAAAAGGGGCACAGTATTATGTTGCAATGGTACTGTGCATAAGTTTGGAGTGAAAGCATAACATCTGATTCTATTTCTAGACACATATGGCTATACAAAGAAATTTGGGCATGTTTTCTCTTTACAGCTAATAGAAAATACAGTGAGTTGAGCATGATGAGGATAGAAGATTTTGAGTTGGGAAAAATGGAAGTTATCCCCAAAAAACGAAGATCACAACATTCTTCCACGTACTCCTAGAAGCTACCAGCCTAGATTCAATGATCCCAGTGTGTTCCATTACATGTGTAAGATCAGAATATTTCAGTTAAATCCCTAGTATTAAATAAGTAATACAGTGGTATAGAACTGATCACTAAAGTGACAGGATAATGCAGTAACATTATTGTAGCATCTGAGATGTAAATTGTATCTGGAAAGCAGTATCAAAGCATACCTTTTAAAAGCTCGCAAAATTTAAAAATCCGTCCAAATTACTTTGTTTTCAAATTCTTCTAATTGACAATATTACAAAACAAAACAAGTATGTCAAAACTATGCCTGGGTAGTTTCTTGTCCAAATGTCTGTCAAAACCACCACATTCCCATAAAAATGTTTTAGTAGTTTCACTTATTTCCAGACAAATTTAGTACCTAGCTTTATAATTAGCTCTACATTTAGCTAAAAAATTTACCATTTATCAGTTGCAACTATTTCATCCTTTATTCCTGCTTCCCTGTACCCACTTACAAGCTTGAGTCAGGAAGTATTTCAGCATGTACTTACATTTAACTTCATGAATAATCTCATCCCTCCCTGGCAATCCCTTCAGCAAAGGCTTGAAAACAAACATTGTTTTGTTCTAAATGAAGGAGTAGATTTTTTCACTTAACATTTTACAGGACCCAAATCCATGGAGCTTTTAAGAAACAAAAAAAAAAACAAAAAAAACCACCCACACAACTCACAAAAACCTGTTGAGGTCAAAATAGTAAAATGCTGAAGTCTCTAATTTCTAATTATTAGTTCAAAACTGAAGAGGGGTGTTATCTCCACCCTACACAAATAGAAAACTTGCACATGCTCTACCACAGGTCAGCTCAGCTCTCAGCATTTCAGCCACTGTATTCTCACCTTAAATGGCCCCTATAATATACTAGGAAAACACAGCATTACAGTTTGCTCCTATAAGTAGCCAACCAAGTCAAGTTATTTTTATCTACTTCCCTGATTCCCAATTAATGTTTTCATCATAGAGGACCACTGAATATTCACAGCTATGACATTTTATGAGATTAGAATGAATCTCTTCTCCAGCCTCTGGATGATGCAGCTCCAGCAGAGCAGCTAACCTCCCACGGGGAAGTTTTTTTTCATTTCTTTTTGTTGGTAGTGGTTGGTTTGTTTAAATCCAATTTTGCCTTGCCTGAGATCTTTTTTTTTTTTTCTTTAACCACTGTAAAAGGCTTGTTGCCCTCTATAGAAAAATTAAGAAATTAATGAAATGAAGCATTCTCTCATCACAGAATGAGAAGAGTTTCTAACACTATCCAAAACATGATGTCAAGCTTACTTGCTGACACATGCAGAGCATACACTTTCATACTTGTCTGATTTCAAGGACTGACCTGTTACCAACAAAAGACCACCAGCTCACACCAGGACATCAGGAATCACACCAACAGAAGGATTCTTTCGAGATCTTTGGCAATTATTTGATTCATTTGAGCATCTAGCTACAGCCCTTAGATAGGGGTAGCAAAATCAGGCATATAAAAGGTAGTCCAGAAGGCTTCACCTAAGTCTTACGGAAGCACACAGGAATGTTTCCATAGATTTCAAAGTGTTTCAGATCTGCCCTGGGAAGTGTTGCTCCAGCAGATACTTATGACAGATATATTGGGTCTGTTTATGTAGAATCACAGAGGGCAGAATGTAAACAGTACAAGAAATGGGGTATTTTGCAATTGTGCAATATTTTCTGTCATGTCTTTGACTTGAATCATAAAGCTTTATTACCCTAGCTTTTTTTTACCAGATTGGAAGAATGTAGAGCTGAAGATAACCTTCTCTGGATTTTGCAATGTCTGCATTTTCTCAAACATGCTTCAAAATTTACATGTCATTAGCAGCAGCGGAGCAAATTCAAGAAATATTTTTGCCCTTACACAGTGGTTGGAAAAAGGATTGTTTTTTTAAAAGTAGTTAACTTTTTGCTACATCAGCATTTTAGAAAGACTCTTCCAGTCTATTTGGGTTTTTATACTACCGTTGCTATGATCCTTCCAAAAATACATGAAGTGACATTGCCTGACAAGCATATCTCAAATTCCATCTTTTGCCTTTCTCATTTTTTATGGGAACAATGTTGTGCCTGAAACTACTCTAGCCCAGTTTTATTTAAATTCTGAAGTGCATTCGCAATGTGATTCCACATAAAAGAACATAAGATTTTTTTAAACAGGAATAAAAGAGAAAAAAGACAACTTTGCACTCGTACCAGAAAGAAATTTGCAATGGATTAATTTCTTGAGGGCTTCCATTCCCAAGGTAGAATGTGCCAATTCCAAGGTAATAATGCTCATATCAATGTATCTAGTTACACACATTGCCATTTTGAAAAGTAGCATTAACACAGAAAGAACCAGATTAAGCAATAACTATTGTAGAATAGGTATTATTTTTACTTTGTTCCATTTGCTCCATTTCAACCACTGGTCTGCATTAATGTACTATTTCTGAAGCCTGTATACAAATGTCAGGTTTGGAACTAGATCCAGTAGGATTCATTATAAAGATTCCAGAGTGTTTAAGGTTTGGCTCTGTCTATTCACTACTGTGATAGCACACATGAACCTGAAGTCTAATAATCAGTTGGAAACTAATTCCGATTCAGCATTTGAGACTAGAATTATCACATGGATCAAAATAAAACAGAAGTGTTTAAAATATGAAAATAACAAATATAAAACTAGGAATACACCTAAGAGCTCAGGGTCCTTGGTCTCTCCTCCATCTATCTTGCTACTTATTCAGTCAGCTCTTTCTTAGCACGTCTTCCCAATTGGACTAATGTAGGATTTTTTCCTGGCTAGAATGGGAAGAGCAGGAGCATTTCTGCTTGGCACCCTTGGCCTTATCAGTGGCTGGCAAACACACATCAAGTCTGTGGAAAGACCAAGCAGAGCTGCATAAAGCCCCCTGTCTGGAGATATTGGTAACTTCAGCTACAATAATATTATTTCAATGTTGATATGAAGCATTAAATCATTTTAAGTGATCAAAAAGGAATCTCATGATATTGCGATAACAAATGGAGGAACAGGGCTCTTTTGGTAAAGATGTGACATGTAGTTGCAGAAAAGTGTTGTGAAATAGTGTAGGAAGACATTAAAATGTACTCTTATGAAGATACTGTTGTAAACCTTACCACCTTTTTTGTTGTTCATTCTTTCAAAAAATCCAAAAAAAGCAAATGTACATATTTTTCTTTCTAGAATAAGTAAAATACAGTTGTGTTGTTTGAGGTTTTTTTTTCCAACAGATAAAGTTTTGATGAAAAAAGGAAAGTTTTTCTCAACATAATGCCAGCATTTTAATAGAAAATTAAAAGAGATAAAATCCATTCCAGTTCTAGGAATTAACAAATTCAGTCACAATAGAAAATTAGCATAATAAAAGGAAGATGTGCTTAGGAAACAGATTGCAGCTTATCTACTAAAAGGTTCCAAACCTTAGAAAGTTCTGTATTTCACAATAATCCCAAGGTATCGATACACTTTCTGTAACCTTAAGCAATGGAAATGAGTTACCTAATTTGAGGAAAAGTGGTGTTGAAAAACTAACCTCCAGCTGTAAAATGTGAAAATAAGCAGGCGTGAATTTGATACTTGTTACCTTTTCATGTTTCTGACTATGACAGTGATACTCAAAGACTGTAATATTGCCAGTCAATATTAGAAAGAAGGAAGATAGCAGGAGTCATAAAAAAAGAAGCAAATTCATTTCCCATTACCCCTTCACTGATCAAAGGTAATTCCTAAAACTACAGTTATTTCCCATGTGACTACTCTAGCAACTATTGGATTTATTATTTGTTCTGATTATGTTTTATTATGCCTTCGTGGCTTTATGTCATTTTTATGGCATATCTTAAAGCACCTTGAGACATGTGCAAGGTGATCTATAAATCAGTTAGTAGTAGCTTTTGTGGTAATAGCATTATCTTGATGGGGCTGTAGATGAATCTGTAAAGAAATTTTTTAAACTATCTTTAAAAGCTTGATGTTTGTCTCTGGTAACTGCATGTTTTCATGCTGGTTCCTGCTAATGACAGATTCTCCTAAATTCTCTCTAGAGGCTGAATATTTTAGAGCACACTCATGAGTCAGAATTTCCTGGAACCAAAATACACTGAATTTGTCTTAAAACTATGCAATATGAGCATTACAGAAAAAGCCGCATCATTTTAATGAACGAGAAAAGCTTGATGTTTGTCTCTGGTAACTGCATGTTTTCATGCTGGTTCCTGCTAATGACAGATTCTCCTAAATTCTCTCTAGAGGCTGAATATTTTAGAGCACACTCATGAGTCAGAATTTCCTGGAACCAAAATACACTGAATTTGTCTTAAAACTATGCAATATGAGCATTACAGAAAAAGCCGCATCATTTTAATGAACGAGAGACCCTTGAAGGAAAAAAAAAACAGCAAGCAGTTGTTCAAAATACTCCTCATTGTTTTGTTTGCACTGCCTTCATTTTCCCCACATTTCATCCAGGCTGCAGATTTCCCAAAGTGCTGAAATATTTTTCTTCTGCTAAGCAGTTGTTGTTCAAACACCAGACAGTTTACAGGGAAATAGACAATGAGCAGAAGTTGTTTTACTTCTCTTGGAATACTCTGTCTTAAAGGATTCTTTTCTCCCCTTCATCCATGAAAAGTTAACATATTGTCTTAATATCTATTGTACATACTTGTAAAAAAATAACCATTAAGAGGTAGTAAATACCTCAGTACTTTCATGCAATACTATATATGAATTCCAGTATTGCTAATAAGTTTTTTTGAGCCACAAAACTTCACTATACAGTTCTATAAATACCCCTCAATATCACACCTGAAACAAACAAAATGCTACCTGGAGCTTGCTCTCTTCCACAGACTTCCACAGGACAATAATAACAAGTACAGCAAAGTGATGATTAACTGAGTCCAAATTAAATTCACATTCTCAACTTTAAGCTAACAGCAAAAGTTTGCTGTACAAAGCACTATATACAGAAATGTCTGTTCCTTCCATGTAGACAAAGACAGTAATTCACTTGAAGATCTGCTGATGTCACAAATGCATATGATGTCACTGAGACCTTTTTTGTGAATGTGGCTTTGTATTCTACCTACTATCAAGATTATAATAAATGTAGAAACTGCATCTCTGCAACTATAATTAACTCTTAACTTTCTCAAATGCAGTTACGAGAAAACATCCCAAAGTGTAACTGAGGTTCAACAAATCTATGAAAGATTCCAACATTGCAATTAATAAAAATGTAGAGATTACAAAACAGAAGAAAAGCTGTTCCTCTGGGTCTGTGCACATCCATCCTTGACCACCATAGAATAATCCATGGGAAGACATAGGTCTTATCTACAACAGGATATGCTTTCATTAGTTTTAAATAAGACAAGAAAACCTGGTTTCCAAAAGATCTTCCTCTCTAAGTAATCATCAGCTGCACTGCCACTAATTCAGACAAACTCAGCTGGTGAAGGGAAGTAAACATGTCTGTAAGATGATCCTTTTTTACAGATATCATCTTTTGATAGACAAACTACTGCAAATTTCAACATCTAAAAAGTCAGAATTTAAGGGGAAGTTCACAAGGAGAAACCAAACAGGATAGGCTTTTTGGTCTTGAGATCCTTCTAGTCTTTATATACTGAAGTAATAGGAAGCAAGTTATAACAACAAAAAATCCTCTAAAAAGTTCAGACAAAATGAACCAAAGTAGTGAAATTTTACGTTTTTCTGTGAAAATATGGTCTAATATAACTTCTTGTGAAAATAAGTTTTAAAATAAAGTTTCCTTTATTTTCTAGGAGAAAAATCTAGAATATAGGTGTGGGAAAGGATCACCACATTACATCTTCTGCTTGCATTTAAAAAATCTCAAAATAAAAAAGGGAAAAATTAAGTTTTTCATGAATGGAAGACACAGTTTTTAATTTAATTTTTCATCCACTTGCAAAAATATCTTTCCTTTCAATGATTTTCTAAAAAAAATGTTGCTCTCTTTTTCAACTAACACTCAAGTAGAATGATTGTACAGCAGAAAATGCACTGCAATCAGAACAAAGTCAAACTGAAGTTCTGCATCCACTTCCCTTGACCTTGGTAACAACTATAGCAAGCTAACGGGCCTTAGCAAGCTCCTCTGGTTTGGCTTTTCTCAAAGTTTGCTTAGCCTCAGTAATCTCAATTTGGTTCACTGAGGACTGTACAAGCTGTGGAACCTCGTGAAACCATGTAGGCAGCTTATGCAATGATCTTCAGTATTGGTATATTTTTTCTACAATAATATAACTTGTTCACCTTCAAACGAAATTAAACCAGAAAGGCTTCCACTCATTCCAATGTTTTCGCTTTCCAAGCTGTTACCTCCCAATCTATGGAAATACATACCTTGAAGATTGTGCAGAAAGGGATTTCTGACTGTTCTTTACCTTTCAATGTTTTCAGGTCCTATCAGTTCAAGAGCTGGTCTGTATGCTCTTCCACATGTGTACAGGGACCACTCCTGGAGTGAAGGGATGCATCAAAATATCCAAAAATCAACTTTCTGCCACTATGTAGTCTATCATTCCTACTGAAGAGCTACAAACACATCAAGACAAGTGCTGGTCAGGATCAGAACTAGCCTGCAGGAGCTGAGTTCTTGCTCAGGTTCCTCAATGCCAAATTCAGCTGTCCACACTGAAAGCACTCCAGGCCACACAGGACCTGGCTGAACCTCTGGGCACATATTGAGAAAGCAGCATTAGGTTGATTATTTTGTTTTAGCTGTTTAGGGGTTTTTAGCAAGTTCTAGCAATACTGCTTTCTTTGTAAATGTTTTCCAGTGGTACTGGCTGCTTCCCAGATTCCAGTGAGGATGTCTCTAAAGTCAGCTGCAGCCTCTGAAGTGTGCTGCAAGTATCCTATTGCAGAATTTTAAATGCCTACTAACTAAATGCAGTTGTCTTATTTGTGAAAGGTGGTGCCAGAAGTATTATTACATTTCAGATTCTTTTCCCTGGATAATGGTGGAAAATTCTGTTTTAAATCCATCCAACACAGCAGTTAGACATAGGAATGTCCGGGTTTTTGTTGTGTGTTTTTTTAACTCTGACAGTTACATTCCTTCACTTTCACCTTTGCCTTTTTAAAGCATGTATCTAAAATCACATTATTATTAGTCACATACATAAAAACTCAGAATTTTTGTTATGCATACTGATGGTGTTTGTCTGACTAATTGAATACATGAATGCATGTAATGAATGTTAAAAACTCACCCTGTCTGATGGGTATTTTGGTCTATTACTACTGTCACTGACAACAGGCAGCGAAAAGTGATGGAAGTAACTTTCTGGTTTTAAACCTTCCAGTAACTAATTTTCAGATTATAAAAATAAAGTTAATCAGAAAAACCTCATCTTGAGAAGTTAGAAGGCAAAACAACATAAAGAAACTACTTTCTCTAAAAAACAGTAAGAATCAGCTAGACAACTATGTGTAACATTAATCCAATGCCAACGTTTATTGCATATTAGCTTGGAAGGGCCGTCTGTTCACCACAGGAATGTACACTATTCTTCACAGAAATATCTTCTTCTTTTAGATATTCACCTACTTTCTGGCACCATGTGAAGCTGGTTAACCAAGTCCTGTTTTCTCCAATATTGTTTATTTTCTTGCTAAGTGCTTAGTATATGGAAGGTAGAAGAGCTTGCTCTGTATGCTATTAATAATACTGAGAACTGTTAGTACAGGTCCAAAATAATTTAGACTTTCTTCCATTTGAAGCCACAAGATAATAAGAGGAGGCTCCAAGAGAGGTGTGGATCACCCACAAGAGGTCTGAAGAGCAACATGTATTTTTACTGGAAGTCTGCTAACTTGCCAAAACCTTTGGAACGTCAGGACACCAATTTGGCAAAGTGATATCTCTCTCTGCTTTATTTAAAACGTCTTAGACAGCATAATGAAAGAACACACTTAATTCTCATGGTTTTAAGCTTGTCTTCCTGCTGGCCTGCACTCCGTCAGAAGAGTGAAGATTAGGAAATTCAACAGAGCTTGACAGATTAAATTTGACAAAAATACAAGAGAGTGAGAAGGAAGAAAATTAGAAAAAAATTATCTAAAAGTCTGGGATGAGATTTTCCCCTCCAGTGATGTATTTATATCCCCTAAACAAGGATTGAATCCAAAGTCAACTGAAATCAATGGGGAGACTTTTATTGACTTCAGTGAGTATTGGATCAGACCCTAAAAGCACAACTTCCAAAAGTACAAGAAGTATTTTGGGACATGTTGTACCAGAAATTATCACCAAAAATGTGAAAGAATAACCCAGCTGTATTTAGGGTGGCTCACTAGTATCTTCTAGCAGATACTAGCTGCAGAAGATGAGATAAAGTTTGGCACTCATTGAAATGTCCAGACAGTTGACATTCTCATTTTGGTGGAGCTTTCTGTCTCTCAGGCTTTCAACATGATAAAGGTCAGAAATGTGTCCATGACACTGAAAGATGAGGTTCATCCGATCTGTGAATATTTACACAGTAGAGGTATGACTTGATTAACTTGACCTTAGTTAAATATCCATTGCAAACTTCTGTACTGCAGTAATAAAGGACAAAATGTGACTATACATACCAGAATCTATTAACATGTTCCTGCCTCGTTCTGCAATGTAAATAAATTTAAATTAAAATAAAATTACAGTAAGCAAAATGGATTATTCTTCCAGAGCTCCCACAATTAAAAGTCTCAAATAAGGAGTATTTACAGGTAATAGGCAAATCTTTCAACTATTGGGAATTTCTATGTCTACCAAGGTAGCTGAAAACAACACATGTTTTCACAGATTTAGGCAGTAACTAAAGCAACCAAATTCAGAAGTTTGGCTGTGTTCTTCCAGAAGGATGGTTCTTCAAAGACTCTTACAACAAACATCTGAATATCTAAGTTTCAAGTGTTTCATTTCATATGAAGTAAAAAGCTTCTCAAGGGCACTGTCCACACTAAGCATGGGTGTTCCTTTCCTGCTAATCACAGTCTTATATTCCACTCATCAGCAAGAGTTAACAAGACTTTTAGAAAACTTGCCAGAAACCTGTTAACCTGACAAGCATTCAGGTTTGAAATGTATTATTTATTTGGCAGTTGAAATATCCACTAACCAAAAGTGCAAGATGCTTTAGAAGAGTACTGAACTCAAATAAAAACATGGCTAAATCTAAGAAGAGAAAATGAGCTGGGGATTAGCTTCTCCATATCAGCTAAGGAGACATTTCTTCCAACCCAATTTTTTTTAAAATTTATTCTATATTTCCATCTACTTGCAAACCAAGCAGGCCTACTCTGCTGGACTTCTAGACCACTTTTCTCCACTGAACACCAGAAATTAAGCATTAAGTGTCCATCACAGAGCTGCAGTAAATAATGGTCCTAAAGGAACATGCTTAATGTCATAAGCACCAAAACCGTGCAGGAGATAATGGCTTTGAAAAGCCTTCAGTCTTCCCCCTTTTTCTAGCCAGGACATGCTTGTCATCACAACTTCCATCAGGTGCTCAGGATAGTTCCTCTGCTGCACTGCTATGAAGATCACTTGCACTGTCTTTAGGTGATCTAACAAGATAACAGCTTAATTAGAAAAAAAAAAAAAGCAATGAAGTGCAGTAAGAGGAGTATAAGGCTCAGTGGAGATGCATGTCAGCAGGATCAATGGCTGCCTGCTGGTTCAGCTAGCACAGAAAAGATAACATCTACATGTCATGAACTAAGAACTGTCTGTCTTCAGATATTATTATATCACCTACCCACTGAAGGAGAACACAGCCCTCTGCACAGTTTTTGACTGTATGAGGATTATTCTGTATTGTACTCCAAAATTTCTAAAACATCCCAAAGAACAGATTTACCTTAATTTCCATTTAATGTTCCTTTAGGAAATGTTAATATTTTTCCAAACCATTTTACACACTTTAAAAAGTTGTAATATTTTAGCAAGTGATAAATACTTCTATTGTAATGATCAGACAAAAACCTGATTAGGAAAGACAGGGTGGGGTGGGATCAACATTAAAGTGAGTAGGTTTTTTTTCTATGAAGAGCTGTTTTAATTATTTTTTTTTTAAGTGAATATCATTTGTAGAGATGTATTCACCTGTTCACAACCACAGAAAACTTCTGCAAAGACAGTTACAAAACAGGAATTCAATGAGAATAATGGAAGAAAGTTTCATTACTTTTTGTATAAATCTGTACACTTTTATGAAATTCTGATGGCATTTTCAACATACTGATTTCCAAAATTGGTTTCCAACTATGCTTAGGGTCATACAAGTTAACTTACACAACAATAGTTGTTTGAAGAAAACAATTGAATTCTGAACATTATTAAATACTTCTTCACTTTTCATTTATATTTTGCATTTTGGAGGCAAACTGCAAGTGGTAGGGAGCTAAAAGAAGAGAAATAGAGCCTTTTCAGAGGTGTTTCTCTTATACAACATTGCTATGATTTTTTAAACACTGCACTTCTGATTAAATTCAGAATGTTAAACAATGAACACCAGCTGGAGACAAGATTGAAAGAATTATGAATTATAAATCACCAGTACTCTGACTTAACTGTTCACTTTAAGCACAGGCTTTGTGCCTTATGCATCAGGCTTCTAGAAAAAGTAAAGCCCAAAATTACAGCAATATAGGTAGAAAATATGAAGGACCATTCTATACAGCTGAATTAAATACAGATTTCATGTTTTACTATGATAAAAAATAGATAAAATTTCATAAGCACATAGGGCTCTGGAGCCAAATTCTTTTAGGAATATATTCTTTATTAGGGTGTGTACTAAAGTCTCCTGAATTCCAAAAGTCACTTTCTTTTGACTATATAAAATACTGGTGCCTTTTCAGGTTACAAAACAATCTATACCAGAAAGGTCTACAACAGTCTTGCTCCTCTGATGTTATTGGTAGGTCTGTTGTTTTACAAATTTCTGTCAGCTTAACCAGTATTACAAATTCTGGCTAATACAATATTGTGTTGTGTTAGTAATTAGCAGAATACATTGTTAGAATATAGCTGGAAGCAAAGGAGATTGGAAAGTCTATTGTCTTTGTGGTTGGATCACAAGGTATGAAAGTTTTGCATGAATTTTCTCAGTGAGGTTCATGCCAAAGAGAACCTTTGGATCCTCAGGCATCTTTGGAGGGTGGGATGAAACAGAAGTGGAATGCTACCCAAGGTAAGGCAGAAAAATTAGCAAGGATCAAGGCTTTTTTCAGTTGAATATTGTACTATTACCAACTCAGAAATTGTCTTTCCTAGCAATCAAAATAGAGGCAGCAAAACATAGAAACACTTGAGAAAATAAAAGAACTACAGAAAGCAATCTTGACAGAAAATTACCAATATTCAGAAATAATTAGTCTACGGGTAAGTAAAATATTTCACCTACCATTTTACCTATCTCAGTTGTGATAGAGCAGACATTGTTTCTTGCAGCTGCAGGTAACAACCAAATAGTTAACATCTGCAGCCAATATCAACCAATATCACAAAGCAAATCACTGGGGCAGTGATACCCACACGAGAAAGAAATCAGTGTATCATAGGCAACTGCTCTGATCCAGAAATGTGTTTAACACAGAATTAGTCAAAACATCATAGTAAGACCAACCGGGCATTCTGCATTTCAACTCTGAGAAATTAAAATCTTGGAATTCAAATTAACATAGGTGCAGTCTAATTCAATAAGTCCAGTTATTTAACAAAAGCTCATAGCTGTGTAAATATCACCCTCAAGGTCCTTGATGGAAACAAAAATAGTAACTAAAATGCTAATCATCATTTATATAAGACTTCTCTCATATTTTTTTCCTATCGACAAATGTCCGTGTACTCCATTAAAAAATAGCCAATGATCCCTCTATAGCCATGACTGCAGAGGCTGAATTGGGCACCTGGCAGTTGGGTTCCTCTGTTTTCTACACTGTGGAGTGCAAATGCTCACTTACCCTCCCCTTCCAGACATCCCCCAGCCCCTGCCACAAAGGAGAGACTGAAAAAATAAACGAAATTTGGTTGGCTGATAAAGCACACAAATGCATTCATGTCTAAATAGAAAGTGGCAACCATGCCTGAAAACTTTAAGTAGCATGCAACACAAATATGGCTGAGTTCATGGGAACTGGGAAACACAAAGGGTAGCCAGATGCTTCAAAGAACCTGAAGAACAACTGTCCCAAGACACCAGGACAGATGGCACAAAAATCTTAAAGCAAGAAGGAAGGAGGCCACTTCTACCTTTCCAGACAAATGTTCTGAATCACACTGGTCCTTTCAAAATTCTGAATTAACAGTGTAAAAATGAACTAAGAAGCAGACCAGGTACGACTTTTGCATTTCTAGAATATCTTAAGAAAAGTTCATATTCTACTGAGAATTTTTCCATTAAAAAATCCGTTTTAAAAAGTCACTCAAAAAATTATGCAGCTTTCAAGAAATCATAGGCAATTTTAGAAATCTAAGCATATCAGACTTTTTTTGTCTAAGGAGCACCAAACCATCAAATAAATAACATGGAAAAATTAACTGGAAATAGCTGATGCTGTTGAAGAATGGAAAGTTTCCATAAGAAAAGCATTGAGGGAAAAAAAGAGACCATTGTAAAAACTCAGACCTAATGAGCTAGATCTAACCAGGATCATTCCTAAGACTGGAGTTGTACAACATCTAAATTTGCAGCTAGCACAAATTCTGCAAATCTTAACTTTCTAATATAATGAAGTTCTCTTAAAAAAAAAAAAAAAAAGTAAGTATGAACATGGATTGAACTTGGAATTATAGTTTACTTATATTTTCCAAGGGACTTTGATACGGTTTCTCATAAAAGCCTTCTGAGGAAAATAAATAGCCAAGGAGACTACCAGCTTTTTCACACACAGACAAAAATGCAACAGGAGAATAGTTTTGATGGAAAGCTACTCCTCAGAATTAAAAAAAAATATCTAACTGCAGGATAACTAAGGGTCACTTTAAAATACCAAGGAGTTCTTTTCATTCCACTGATTTTGTACTACAACTTATGGTTCATAAGTTTACATAACATAAGTTGGATTTTCTTTCTATGCCACAGATAAATTGATTCAAATTAGTATTGTGCAGAGGCAAAACTTCCAAGTATAAAAATGGGCACAGAAAGACACATTCAATTAAAAAAATAAATAGTGGATAGGTAGGTGGGCATACTTATGGGGACATTGTTAGCCTACCTTTTGTGGATACTTTCCTATCCCTAACTCAGTATAGACTCAGAAAAACTATACTTTTGTTTTGAAGTTGAATCACTTTCAGGGACAAGAAAATTAAGCCAGCCATGGGTGTGAATTATAGGAAAAATAAGGTTTCTGAGATCAAACTTGGTTTTGTCATTCCAATAAATATTTTAAGTCACCCTGCAGAAAACCTCAAAATCCACAGGTTTTGCCCATCTCTTGCAATGGACCAGTGTACCAGGATATATTTAGGAGCAGGCTGTCCTCAGCTGCCATGTCACATCTATGGGGTCAGAATCTTTGAATCCCTCATGTCCCCTGCAGACAACATGCCTGGACAAGCTCATGGAGCCAGCTGTGCTTCTTTGCCATCTTAACACCTGCAATAATACCTTTTGGATTTGAGTTGTCTCCCCTTGTGCATTGCACCCACTGAACATATGTAGGAATGGGAAAAGACACTGTGAACCCTTGGACATTCAAGTGGATGGATGTACTTCATGAGTCATCTTGTTGCTCAGATTGCAACACATGTACAAGCTGGACAGCTAACATTCTTACACTGTCTGGACTCCTTTTTCAAAGTCTTATCAAAGAAACTATACGTGCAAACCCTAGGCACTCAGAAGATCATATTATGCAGACATCTGCCAGTACACAGATGCCAATGAGATAATTGAGTTCTACCATTAAGAAGGGTTGCCTAGTGTAGTTTGACACTCAAAAAAATTTGTTTTCTACATTTTGACAAAGTTTTTAAAACGTGACCTGGCACGTACTGTTACAATAAACTTGTCTAAAACTGAGGGTGCTGGGAGGTCTCACAGGTCAGACTTGATGAGATCCTAACGATCCAAATGGATAATATGCAAATGTCATAACAGCTTGTTACCTCGACTATTTAAATCAGTCAGCTACACACATTTATAACTATTGAAGATGTGACACATTCCAATGAACACTTTCACACAACACAGTATGACTGTGTTGTTTCCCTCCCCAGGTTTAACGGAACTTGCTCATGTTCAACAAAACTTTCTCAAATTCTTCTTTCCTCTCCAATTCTTCCATCTGATTCTGCTCACTCCCCCTGGGGAGAAATACATATTTGTCTCATTTGCTTCATCTAACATTGAAAATTAGATACTGCCTGTCATCTGATATATATGTTCAGATAATGCTTTTTGGTTTGAGGAGGGTGGAAGAGAAGGGTTTTTTATTTGGAGAGTTTCTATTCACATAAAAAGTTCTGGCTGCTGTTGAGATACCTCGACTATTTAAATCAGTCAGCTACACACATTTATAACTATTGAAGATGTGACACATTCCAATGAACACTTTCACACAACACAGTATGACTGTGTTGTTTCCCTCCCCAGGTTTAACGGAACTTGCTCATGTTCAACAAAACTTTCTCAAATTCTTCTTTCCTCTCCAATTCTTCCATCTGATTCTGCTCACTCCCCCTGGGGAGAAATACATATTTGTCTCATTTGCTTCATCTAACATTGAAAATTAGATACTGCCTGTCATCTGATATATATGTTCAGATAATGCTTTTTGGTTTGAGGAGGGTGGAAGAGAAGGGTTTTTTATTTGGAGAGTTTCTATTCACATAAAAAGTTCTGGCTGCTGTTGAGATAGTTTCCTAGTGCCCAGTTTTTTTTTTCTTATGAATATTTGGCTTTATCTGAATTATTCACTGTATTTTCAGACTGCTTACTCAGGTTCAAAGAAAGACTCTCTGTTTACGGCTATGTGTGCATTCCTCTTTGGAACAAAGAGGTTGGTGTGCTTATTACATGCTTCAGTGGGGGAAGATTCTGTGCAATTACTTTGCACATATGGTAACAAAGATTTTTCACAATTGCAGAAGAAGATTTGCAGGTTTATGTTCCAATACTTTGCTCAAACCAGCAGTTAGAAATATCAATGGGCACAATCTTATTATGTAAGTGAAAAAAATTTTGCTTACAGAGAATTTACTAGAAGATCACTGCAACAAAAAAAAGGGGCACTGTTGTATCATGCAACTTCAGCTATTTAAGATTAGCAGAATAATTGCTGCCTCAGATAACACTTGCAAATACACCTAAATTGGAGTCGGTAGCATTCTTTGCTGCCTGGATTTCTTACAGCCTTAATCCTGTGATGCCTCTTGTGGTGGACAAAAAAAAGAAGACAGTCCTAAGAGACATCTCTCTGATGGGTGGCATTGCAGGACTGTTGCTCAATTAAGCATGGGTGACAGTGCCAGACCTGGTTTTAACTGGTATCACTGCACCATTAGCACAGTGATATCTCTCATTAATAAAAGGTGGGGACCTTAAACGTGAGAAGAGTGTGTTTAACACCATCATCCTAGTTAAGATACCTTAAAGACCTTGAATAAGCATGTGGAGATGCCTTGCCTTGAAATACACAAGAATTATACAGTGATCAGAAGTCCTGAACCATCTTTTATCTCAAAGGCCAATATGTTAGTATCAATACATTTTCCTACACTAACCTGTTATATCACTCTATAGACAACAAGCTCTGAAACTTTTGTTATCGGAGAATAAAAATCCTTTCTTCTGAAGTATTTGCAATATTAAAAACTCTGATATTCTGGTTATCTTTTCTCCTTGAAGCTAGACTTGTATATTTAGTATTAGTATCTTTTTATATGAGAGTATAAAAACTGGGCTGAACAGTGACATGAAAACATAAAAAATGTTCTGTTCGTAGTATTTTATTTCCTGTTTATGGAGAAGTATGTTGGGAACTTAAAATGAGTCCATAAATTTTTTCGTCAGTTTAAATTTACATTTCTAAGTGAAAAAGAAAGCTGATGGAAAATCATTCACAGCTCTGGTCAGAATTCCTTTTTTCTCCCTCCAGTACTTTTTCCCCATTAATATCTGACTGTCAAGCAAAATTTGGAAAAAGAGGATGGATTTCTTAATTAGTAAGCCTAGAGAATAGCAAGGGGTTTTGAATTACTACCCTCAGGCTATTTGGTTTAAGGCATGCAAATAACAGAATCACAGTAGTTAGGGATGGAAAGACCTACTAGGTCATGTAGACTGGATGTCAGGGCAGAGGTACTTCCAACAATGTCATTTCTGGGACTTTGCATAGAACATTTGAACTACTTCAGCTTGGAGACTACTGTGTAGGAGCAGCATGTGTAAAGATTACACAGAGGAAGCTGTGAAATCTCAGCAGTTAGGTACATGAGCTGAAAGCTGTGAAACCTAAAGAGCAAGGGAAAGTGGATCAATGATGCCTTGGATACATGGTGGTATCAGCTCCTGATAAGTACCCTTGATGGAGAGAATTCATGGAGGTGGAATAGGTGAACTATACAAAGTTCCTCTCCCACAGTCTTTGAAAAAGGGAGCTGAAACAGACTATTTCAGTTTTGCAAAGAAAGATATTCCTCATGAGATCCTTCTTACATACAGTGGGTTGTAAGGTTCTGAGAGCCTCTAACAGATGCTGAGCAAGATTTTTCAGATGGAAATTTGAATAAGGTCCATCATGTTAAATTCTGCCCCAAAGTATACATAAACAGTATTTCATGAGTGCAGTGAAGACTGAACTCTGTTGTATCACCCAACAATTTTTTCTCTATTAGCATTAGCTTTCCAATAGAGCAAAGATTTTACTAAGCTTTCTGAGGGCAGAGAGGAACATT
>NW_009953652.1:440025-448086 GCF_000747805.2 Chaetura pelagica | reverse complement strand
ATTCCTGCTACCAGTAAGACAGGATATTCTGGTGGCTTAAATGGTGGAGGAAGCATTCAATAAATAGAAGACTGAGTTTATGGGATAGTTTTTTACCCCACAAATTCTGCTGGTGAAGCAATAGAAAAGGGATGAAAGGCAAAACAGGAAACACAGGTCACCATATCTTCAGCACCACTCTCTCCTACACAGAACCAGGTCAGTGACACAGAGCATCAATTATTCCTACCATTGATCTACAGCTTGTACAAACCTGCTTTAAAATTGTTCAGCATCTTGACTGGTAGAAAGAGGAGACACTATCGGCTTGGCTGCAACACTCCATTTCTTCCAAGATTGTAATCTTTCCCTGATCCTTATTTGCCTCTAGTATATAAACTGATCTGCTGAAGAGGTTGAGAGGGGAGGAAAGGAGTTATAAGCAATCCTCCTCAACTGTATCATTAATGAAGGGATATGTTTTTCAGAGGCTCATCATCCTGGAGAAAACCAGTTACAGAGGAAACTGTCTCATTGCAAAATAAATTGATTACTCTGCTCCGGAAACATAATAACTTTTAGCATATCAAAGTTTTTCCTTAGAGGAAGAGAGTCAACTCATCCTCACATCAAGCCATTCAAAGGCAAAAAATCAGAGTAACACTAGATTTTAGTTTTGGATATGAACAGATGTTACAAAACTCTGTAAAATTGGTCTTGCAAAACATGATGACTAAGAATCACATTGCTGAGGTACTTTTTTTTTTTTCATTTCACAGTGAAAAAAGTAACTGCTGTTTCTCTGTAAAAACAATTCATGCCAGCTTTTTGAGCCCATTCAACTCAGCCAGCTCGTGCTTTCAGAAAGGAATCTCTAACTACTTTCTCTTCTTTCCTGCCTGATCCTAAACCCTTACCTAAGCTCATAAGGTGATGAAAAAACAACCCCACCATAAAAACAAATTTTAAAAAAATAATCAAATAAAACCCCCACCAAAAAACAGCAACAAAACCCCCCATAGGTAGAAACCAGAGCAGGTCTGCAAGAACAAGCATTCAAAAAATAGCTAAGCAAAAGAAAAGTAGTGAAGGTGTTTTCATGTCCAGCATATTGCTTAACATAAGGACATGTTTAACATTGCTCTGAGCTGAGAATTTTTCCTGGTAACACAAGGTCCTAAACAGATTTCCCATAAATACTTGGAGTGTTTTTAGCATACATATTAGTGTAAAGCTTTGATCACATCTGCACTCATTTTGGCTTTTCTCTTTCCTTCAAATCCTCATCGTCATGCTGACCACATAATCCTCTGGCTTGTTTGCTCACAGTAAACACAAACACCAGTAAGAGATCTGTCTATATAAATATTCTATAGTTACAGCAGAAAAATCCTCAAATGACTCAGTTTATGACAAAGCCTGGGATATCCTAGACATTCCCAGAATACTATGATCTTATATAAAAAGAAAACCAGCAGAACACATTTGTTTTACTCCAGTTTGCTGTATAAGCAGGCATGACACACTGCTGCCCCTCACATCTGGGCCATGCATCAAGTTCCAAAGAGTAAAACCTCTCTATTTCTTTGTGCAGACACATATGCCAAAGTAGCACTGATCTCCTAAATAGACAAAGAAAGAAGCATATTTCCCACAAAAGCAAATAATTGCTGTCCATCTTTTCTTTTAAAGACTTTATCTAGAGGACTGAGACAGCACATATGGCTTTGTCTTGGCCATACAAATACTATAATGAAAGAGAAACCTTTTTTTCAGTGTTCCTGACTGTCTAACTTCAAGGAAGGGAGTTATGTAGGCTTTATTAGTTAAGGGGAAGAGAGTTATGTTGGGAGATCACAGAATCACAGAATCTTAGGGGTTGGAAGGGACCTCAAAAGATCAAAGATGGGGTTGGTATTTTCTTGGTTAAGAAGCATGTACAAGAAATCCCTCAAGAGCATTTACAGCAAAGTGATACAAACACCCTGTTCTTCCTGGAGGAATTTACTTGAAATCCCACTGTAACTAAAGTTTCATTTCTAAACAAAGACTGAACACTTTGATTATGGAATAAAGTACCATAGAGGAACAGTCCATTCCTCACCTCAGAAATGCTTCTACACAACTCAGCCATCCATTACTACTGTTTGTTCCTACTATTGACTTGGATTCCTGTAGCTCTGAGGGCACAAGACAAACACGTTGCATAGTCCATGCAAAGTCCACAGAGAAAGCAAAAATCTTTCAGCATCACACAATAGCAAGATGCTTGGCCACTGGTGAGGGAGGATGAAAGTGAATGCTTACACTTAATGAACAACCTCTGCTATGTTGGCTTGTTGCCATAAAAAATAACTCATTGCAGTCAAATCTTGGTTAAGTCAAACAGTCCATGTTTAATTAAGCCCACTACGTTTTCTGTTCAAAGCAGCTGATATTTTCACCAGGTGAGACTGAAACTTGCCAGCTCATAGTATCCAATCTAAACCCTTAAACTTGGGTGTCCACACTGTGTACATTGCTAACATGGAAAAGAGGATGTAGAGCCAACAACTGGAATATTCAGAATACACATCTTCAATTGAAAAGATCAATATTTATGCCTATACTACCAAATAAAGTGTGCTGTGTCTGTTCTCCAGCCCTGAGGACAAATGAATGCACAGTTCATATCCATGTAAGCTGAATATTTTCTCTCTTGACAAAATTATGTCCTCACTCGTTCTACCCATTGGGACCATGTCCTCTCTGCACCCTATTTCCAAAACATGCCCAGAAGTCACTTGGGTGACTGTTACTTGCTGCACATCAAAACTGTGCCAGGAATTCTGCTCAACTGTTTATCAGTTAAACAATACAAGCAACCAACACGAGCCTGTACTCAGACTCATGTCCCAGCCTTTTTCAGTTTACTAGGATGATGTGTAGCTCACGCATTTTAATCATAGAATCATTAACATTGGAAGGCACCTTAAAGATCATCAATTTCCAACTCCCTGCCATGAGCAGGGAACCCTACCACTAGACCAGGTTGCACAAAACGTCATCCAACCTGAGATCACTAACAAAAGCAAAGAATTTCTTTTCAGCTGAAATTAAGGGTCTTGTCTTAGAGGTCATTCAAGCCTAAAACCAGCAAGAATAGTTCCAATAACTCAAACAAGCATCACACAGCACCAGTTCCCACATACTGACTGATAAGCTAACTCAGAGCAGACTTTGTACCCCAAATAGAACCCCAGATGACTACCACATCCTGACTGTCCTGGTGTAGAAACAAGTTCAGAGAGCCTAACTCTGAATCTTGCTTGAAGAGCATGGAGGTGGAGGGAGAAGGAGGGTGACTGAAAACAATGAATATCATCTCATTTTAGCCATCAAAACCACAAATATGTCTACAGTGTAAATCAGTCAAAGAACAGACAGGGAAACTAAGACCACAGGAAACCATACACCTAAACACACACAGAGAAGCACGCATCTACACACATACACCACTTTATCAGAGCTGCTTGTCTGTAAAAGTAAGAGACATGCAAATAAACAGCAATGCTATTCAAGAGATTTCATTTTCAGACAGAGGTGTGCAAGCCAAGCCTTGACTCGTTTGGGGATAGGGTGTTTCATTGTGGTTTGAAGATGCATCCCAAATGTTTTATTACTCAGAAACTTTGGTTCTGAGTGTATTTTTATAAGGAGTCTGAGAATGAAACATGATTCATATTTACATCTGTTAACAAGTTGGGGAAAAAAAGGATGAGCAAACTGCTGCTGAAAGAAATAAAAAAAACTGGTTTCATTTCCCACAAGACTTTCTAGGTTTGGGCTGCAAATGTTTGTGTTACCAGAAACACTGTAAAAGAGGTAAAGGCAAAAGAAAGTGGCAAAGTCAGCAATTATTTGAGTTGTGCATCTGGTCTTCTGGTAATGTTGATTTGGAAAGCACACAAGAAGTGTTGCAAGTTAGTTATGTCAATTAGGGATTTTGATAAAAGCTGTTTAGTCCCATGACGTAATTTGCTCTGGACAGCCAGAGCGCTCTTCCTCTGTAGAAAGAATACATTGTAACATTTTTGTCTGTGTGAATGATGAGTGTACATATTCTTTTAAATAAGATGCTATGTGTAATCTTTCCATATAAATCTCGGACAGCTGAAGTATAATGGAAGGAAAATGTCGTCTATTGCAAAGAATTTTTTCCCCAAATTGACCTCCGTAAATGTCTTAAGAACAGAGGGAACATCTGATGAAAGGACCTTTATGCAGATGCAGATCATGACATTCCATTCATAAAATCAGAGAGACACAACATGATGTAGCTGCAAGACTTGGGGGCAGAGGGGTAGAATATCAGAGTATGGTAAAAACTCAGACATCTTGGCTAACACCAGAACTATCTGTATCATCCAGTCAGCACATCAAGGTTTTCTGAAGTCTAATTCTGAAAACCTAAACTTTTTAGAGGATTGTGATCTCTCATATCAAGAAAGCAAGAAGCAGTCTCCATAAAAATGCTATTTATATCAGAGTAATTAACTAGATTACAAGCAATAATAGACAGGCAATGATAGGCACTACACAAGTAAACAAGTGTCAAGTCAAAGCAGACATGAGCAACCACAGATGGAAGAGAAAACCTATTATTCATCTCTTACAGATGAGTAATGAGAGCAGAGATTCATCTACAGGATCAGGCAGCCTATGGCAGAGTCAAGAATTTAAATCAGAAATCCTGCAAACCAGTACCTCTCTTAGGGCCTGCCATCCTCAGTCAAGCACCAGTTCCAGAATAAATGTTGAAGAATATCTTACCACATAATGCAAGGACAATCAGATGCCTCCTAATGAATATTAGTGAATATAAGTTAATATTTTGTCCATATTAGGTTATGCATTGTTTTAGTCAATCCAGAAAGAAAGCGGTAGAGACAGAAGGAAAGTGATCTTTTTTCAAGTTATCATGTAGGGTCAAATCTTTCCCCAGTGAACCACACTACTCCAAAGAAAAAATAAAAGGGAAAAAAAAGCAAAAGGAGGGTCAGCAGATAGAGAAATTAAGAGACTGTTTGAGCAGCCTCCACTGCAGGGCCAACAGTGCAGGAGTACACTCAGGAGCTTGCAGACCAGATGCTAGAGAGAAAAACTACCGAGCAATCACAGCTAAGGAAGCATTCAAAAGGAGAACCAAAATGCCTTACACTCCTTTTGTAAACATTTATTTTTCAGGAGTGTAGCTATGCAAATGGAGAGCTACCAAAGCCCAAGTACCTGAAAGAAGCTGCGCTCTTCCCAAATTGTTATAGCATGCTCATGGGCCACTGTGAGAAGGCTTTGATAGCTCCTGAGATGGAAACCACATGCTAACACACCCCTCTGGAAAGAGCTCAATGTGCAAGCCAGCGGGCAGACCACCAACTAACTAAATGTGTACAAGTGCTCTCTGGGTGTCTGACTTTTTTGAGAAACAAAAAGGAGGGGGGCAGAAAGGTTCCCACCCTCTGGAAAGAGCCTGACACACGACATATGTAGGTTTGCTGCAGGGAGAGAATCCCACTCCAGTGAATGTGTCGGAGAAGCTGCCTGACAAGACAAAGTGGCTTGCTCCTTGCCTTCTCTCCTGCAGTTTATCTTGCCTGATAATGAAGCAAACCCAGTGTTAGCTGGTGTGAGTTGGAAAATTGCTAATGGGTCACATTTTGCACACTGCTGAAACAGATCACTAATTATTTCTAAGGTAAAGAAATACCATATTGACACTGCAGTTCTGTATCAGCAACCGCTCTGTACAAAATAAAGGATGTAGGAAGAACATTGCTGCTGCCACCAGAGATTCACTGATCACATCCACAGCAGAGTGACGGTCAAGGTCCTCTCTTTATATTGCCCTTGTTCTCATTTTTCTTGGATGCTCTATGAAATACAGCTAGATTGTCTTTTTTGCTGATACCTCCCTCTCCATTCAATTACTTTCTGCCTTTTCAGTCTTACAGTCACCATTCCATTAAGAAGTGCCTTACGTCACAATACCTTGAGACACAATTGTTCTCAGGGTATTATCTCCAGGAGATGTGGCAGGTAGCATTAGCAGGCCCTGACTCTTTGCATCATAAGATGTATCTCTTTGGTTGCTTATACATTTTTTCAAGCTTTCCTGAAATAAAGCATAACCTCTCTAGGAAGACAGGGCCTGCTGTCATAACTGAAGGGCTCATTATGATACTCAGAAATATGGCTTCTGGTTGTGGTGTCAAAACCTGGTTCCTGGGTATGCTACAGACTTTCACAGAACTTGGATCTCCCTGTTGAGGTGTTTTGAAAATCTGACCTTTCATCCCTGCTGTACCTCTCTCCAGGAACAGCGAAAAATACTTCTCTGCCTACCAAAACTTTCCACAAATACAAATTCCCAAATGCTAGAGAGAAATTCAGAATAGGACCTCTCATACACCTTTTGAATAGTTCTGCAGACATTTTTACCCTCTCATTTCTGTCACCCTTAAAATCCTGCAGTCACATCTCAGAAGAATACTGTAACATAGTTGTTACCTATTGTGTTCTCAAACTATTTCCCTGGGGAACATTTCAACAACCAATAAATAAAAGTAATGTTTGGGTGTTTTTACTTGTTTTTAGGCCAGAAAAGCAACAAAGAACAATTTTTTGCTGTTGTTTAAAAGAAGGTATAACCATCAAATTCTGCCAACATCTACACTATGACACCAAGTGGCAAAATATTATAGGCAATAAGTAGAGATGTGAATTTTGACTTCTGCAGAATACAAGTAAACATAAGCATTCAATAAATACAGCCTACCCAAACAAAAACGTCATCGAATTTGTCACATCTCTTTGATAGCTTTTTATATTGCAGAATTATTTCTGCAGTGCTATGAGGCTCCAATAACATATTTGTTTAGGTTGATTTCCCAAATCTAAAAACTTAGCTGTACTTCTATAACAGACTTGGATTATTTTTACACAAGGTCACTCACCTGTTAAAATTTAAGTCTATGTGCAGACATTGCTAGACTAAAATTCTACTGTATTTCCAATGTAAGAAAACAATATCTCAGACTACAGTCACTTTAGGAAGGGTATCTGGAAACATTATATTGACTGTGTGGGAAAAAGAATAAAAGCAAGTAAAAACTAATGCCCTAAGGGTCAGAGAAGCAGGAAGATTAGACTGCCTGCAATCTCTAATAAAAAAAAAAAAAACAACAAACAAAAAACGTCTGCTTTTACAGTATTCATAGAATAACTGATTTAAAAATTAAAGACTTTCCTTTTTTTAAAACCATGCCTAGTATATTTTATTTTTTAATACTTTATTATACTCAAGTAAGTTAATCCAAGATATTTTTAATATCTTTATTTTTTTTGCAATTAGCAAGACATGACATAACTAAGCCTATAGCATAATAATTTTAGCCTTGTCCAGTGATCCCAGATTTTAAACAAATGTAAATTTGCTTTGTTCCATTCAATGCAAGTAGTATTACATCAGTCATCACATCACTGGTGACAGCCTGACTTTCAATACAACTACCCGGAATATCTAAGTTGCACTGGTGTTTTAATGCCTTGTCACACCAGGACCTCGAGTTATTGGGCAGGCAATCACAAAAAAGCAAGCAGGTGTAAGGCAGATGATAAATGACCTCACCAATACACTTACCTACAACTTCCAGCCCTTGATTGTGCTGAACTTCATTAATCAGATGAAGTGCAAGCTAGGAGTGAGATCTAGGTTGCAGAGTCATGGTTATTAAAGACTAGAATGAGACAGACACATTTTGTCATATGACTTAAATCAGTATCTGTTTTCTAGGATGAAAAGCAATTAAGATAAATCACTGCACAATAGTAGAGCTTTGTAATTCTTTCTACAACAAGAAAATGTAACATGAAAAACAGACTCTGCCATTCTGCTCAGCACTGAGGTGAAATTGAACCCATTTTAAACTACACATTTCTAAAAAAAGGATAAACTACTTCCTTTTGTGAAACGTTGATTAAACATTTGTTTAAAAATAAGGCAATTATCATGGCAATAAATAGTAATAGCCATAAGGATGACTT
>NW_009953652.1:412651-439678 GCF_000747805.2 Chaetura pelagica | reverse complement strand
CCCTACAATTTAAAATATTTTATGTAACTACTGTAGATGTCTTATTGTAACTTAAAGATACATAAATACATTGAAATTACTATGTAATAGCCATGAACTACATAAACAGCATAATCCTTGCAAATTAAACAAACTTGAAACCTCTCCTGAGAAAAAGAAAGGCAGCAAAGACTTGGGCTTGTGTGGATGAGTGGCTGAAGTATCAGCACTTAAGTTTTGTTATTATGGATCAGCTCAAACCTGAGGTTAACTATCAGGTCTAATAGATCTTGTGGTCTCACTTCAGAGAACAGATATCTCAAAGCAGTAATGGATGTGATGCAATATTAGTACTGACTGAACAGCAGGCATTAATGAGAAATTACAGCTCCTTGGCTTGAGATGGATAAAAATAGAGCTAAGCTGATAACTAAGAAATGTAGTACCTCCCATTTTTGTTGGTTAAAGCTGGTAGGATGCAGTATTTCTGAGTGGAAAGTATCTCTTTCATCCACACTCACTATCATGAAATTGTAAACTTTTGAGATTGTTCATTTAAAATAAAAAAACATATCTAACTGAAGTTTAGAGAATTTAACATTCTTATTGGACAGTGATTAAGTGAGGGAAAAATAAATTCATACTTCACTTCCCTTACTTTGAAAAAAAATGTATTCTTTCCACTTATCAAGCAGCTCAGAAAAAAGCTTCAGAGCTTGGGGAACTGCAAAGTCTCGTGCTCCATTCCCCATTTCACCCCATCTACCAATTAATTATTTGCTTACACCAAGATACACAACTCTTGATTCTCACAGACAGAAGCAACATTTCTCTCAACACCAAGTTATACTATAAAATTAAATTACCAAATTGGTTTAGTTAAAGAATCTCCCAACAACTTTAAAAGCATATTTGTTCTTTAAAAAAATTATTTCACTTTTCGAAGAGCAAATTTGGCTTTTATTCTCTATGTTTTCTGTTACTGTAAAGAAGTTTCCATGACATATTTACAACTAGAAAGGAAAAGTACTGGATGAAGGCTCAGGTGGCCTAGCTTAGTATAAAAGCACTAAGATCTTTCCAACTCTGCCACCGTATGCTAAAGATCTATAGTAATAAAAGAAAAGTAGAAAGTCCTTTTCTTTAATCTGCTAAGTCTCTATTTTCTTTTCACAACTCAGCTGAGATCTATGAACACAAAAGTAACATACAACCACCAAATTTCACCCCAAACCTCTTCAATATCTTTTGTCTGTCTATGGAAGACCCACCAAGGCCATGCATCTATTTCACTCTTTTCAACAAGCAAAGGAATAGTATTCACTGTTCAAGGTTCTTTCACCCAGCAATACAAGAAACTTCTGAACAGAAGACTTAGGAATGTCTTGTGGTTTACAATGCGTTAGATATAAAAAAATAATTTATTAATTTATTCATTTTTTACAGAAGTCCATGAGAAGAGCCTGATTGCCAGGCATAGTGTAATTCACTCTGATAACACAGAGACTATAAATCTTAAATAACAGTGTAACATGTGAGGCATTTGATGTGTCTGGGAACCTGCTGTATGAAAGAAATTAGCTGTAAAAAAAGAAGCAAAATGCCTATTCCCATGGGAAGAGTCTGCAAGTCTGGTAATAGATCATTTGTTCATTTGGAAGACACTTGTTCCTCTAGTAAAACAGCAACTAATATTTTTGCTTTCCACTGCTCAGACAGGAAATACGGTGCTAAGGGCCAATAGACAGAGCAAATCATCGTGCTAATTACACGGTCAGTAAACATTTGCTCTCCCATGTTTCCTAAAGGTCTGAATAATTCCTGGTTAGAATTGAGCAGTGGAAGCAGTCACCTTCTTCCTCTCTGACTTAAATGCTGAGGAGATGTATCACATTTTAGAGGACAGATGTCCAGGTTAACACCCCTGTTTTAACAGGATGCCTGCATCACCTGAAAAGATTGAGCACCACCACATCTAAAAGGGAAATTAGAAGGGTTTTTTAAGTATCAGAGGAGCAAGGTTCTGAAACCACCCCTCAGTACATAGCAAACATCCAAAATTAAGCAGCCTGATTAGAGGTGGTACTGTAGAGCAGATTGCTAAATGGAAATCTTCATAGACAACAGGTCCCTTCTACTCCCTGCATTCACCTTTCATATATATCTCAAATTTTTGAATGCTGCTGCATCTGAGAATTAACCACCTGATTACACGAAAGAGTATGATGTGGAAAAGCCTCTACTTTCTACAAAACCAAAGGTAAATTCACATATTTTCTTTTAAGGCACAAAGATTTGCGTGCTTGCTGAAAAAATTCCTAGTAAAGAAAGATGCCTAGTAGACTACCTTCTTTATATCCTCTCCGTGAAAGCAAGCTACCTCCCATCCACAGTTCTCAAATTCCTGACTACATCTCACTGGTTTAGGACGGGCAAGTCATGAGATGCAGTTGTGTCAACATCAAAGAAAAAAACAAACACTCAAGTGTTTTGAAAATGCTTTAGAGTGAAATCCTGTTTTTCATGTGCCCTGAGTGTAGCTTCACCCTCATAAATTTTAAGTAAAACAGCACCCTAACAGTATTCTGAACAATGCAATAGCAGACAAAACGTTTGACTTCCACCCACTGCTTCTCCATGCTCTCAACACATGCCAGCAATAATTTCCATTTTTATGTATCGATGTTTTTATTTCTAAATGAGGTTGGTTTTGTTGTTTAAATTAAGAAGAACACAAGTCACAAATTGAGGAGGAGGTGGGTTAGAACCCTCATTGGTGCAGATTGTCAGACCCCTCCTAGAATCAGCAGAGATGCTGTGGCCAATATCAGGAATTGCTCACCTCTGTATAATTACTTTTTCCACATCTCTACTCACTACTCACTTTTACCTCAGAACTAATGTTCCTAAAGAGGACAGTACTTTGGGTGTGCTTCAGATGTTGGATTTTCAGACGTACAGGTTAATTAACTGCAGTACTGTGCATGGGATTCTCAAATCCACAAGTAGAGTCTGGGGTTCCAAACATCTCCCCAGATCCAGCCACATGCTGAAGGTCCCTGCAAATCAGCAGGGAAGGGAAGTGAGCAGCATGTCACTGAACCAGAGACTGTTTCTAAAACCAGTCCTGAACAAGGCCCAGGCACTGAATTCAATTACATTATCTGCTTGAACAGCGGCTGCTCTGCCCTTTGCAGTTTGACAATCCTTACCTTTTGTATTTGAAACACTTTTATTTAAGGTAAAATTAGAATGTTAGGAGACAGAACAGGACATACTTTTGCTGGACTTTTCCTTCATAAAAACTCAGCTGGAGACAACAGTAATTATTTAAGTGATATTTTTAGCCCCACTTGTGACCCTTGGGATTCAATGCACTTTTCCCATTGCAGCAGGTTGTTTAACTGCTCTTTCATCAAACATACTTTAATGATTTTATTTTCACCCCCATTAACATCTAAATGCCTCTATGAGGCATTAGTCAGTTACTCTCTGCAGAAACTGAAGAACACCACAAATGACTCTGCATTTATAAACACACAAAGTATCACAGTTTTCTCCATTACTCTGTCATCAGAGATATCTGCTCTAGGTTGTGCTCAGAGCATTAGCCCATGTAGCCTGATATGAGTTCATGAGGCTGGAATTCAAAACACTAACCAGCTGTGGGAACCCGGGAAGAAGGCTGTCACACTAAATGGTATCCAGATTAGAGCTGTGAGAATTTGGGAAAGCCCGTCTAGCAAGCATGATCTCGTGGGGGGAAGGGAGGGAGAGAAACAGTTCCCAAGTTGTTAGACTCAGAAGCCTAAAGGAAACTAGGTCTCTGTTAGATACTGAAACTGTGAGGCCCGACTGGAACAAAATCTGTATCAGGGGATATTTTCCCAAGGGAAGAAATCCAGTAAGTTATTTTCTTGAATTAAAATACAGATTACTAGCTCTAGGATGGTTTTCTCTCCACAGTGCAGCTTGGGTCTAGATGTGCACAACTCCTTAAAGAGTCTGGTTGTGGTAGAAACTGATGGGAATCATGGTCCAAAAGACAGACCCTCTGTGCTAGTTTGCACAAAAAGTAGCACGTCTAACATGCAGGTGCTTGATTTAAAATCACCACCAACCAGACGGCCAGATTCAAGTGAAAATAACTACACAGTTAGATATGCAAGGAAGAGAGAATGTAAGTAATTTATTACTTACCTACCCTACAACTGATATTCCACAGAGAGGAGTGGGAAGGAGTGAGAAGGGAAGCAGGAAATCTTTGTCTGTCTCCAGCTTCTATACCATAGGAGATGTATCAAGAAGAAATATCTTTACAAGCAAGAACTGCAATGCATTTTTAAACATATTTATTTTCCAAGTCTTACTAAAGCATGGCATACTTAAGGACCAAGCCTCAAACTTTTATTTGGTGCCCCTTTTAAGTCTTTAAAAATTCTTTAATAGGAAAAATGAGAATTCTCTAGGTATGATCATTTGCGTTCTGCTTGGTTTCCTTGGATATAGGAACACTAACTCACCCCTCCAAACATAGTGCCTGTACATAAATGGGCCAGCCAGAGTTTCAGGCAAGAAGGAAGTGCTAATTTAGCTTTGGACACATCCATCAGTGTCAATCCCGGAAGAGTGATGTCCTTCAGGTGTTGGCTGTTTGAGGTATCCGTCATGGGCTGGAAGAGGCCTGTTCAAAGGCAGAGATGCCTCAGGAAGTGATCTTTTCCTACATACTCAGTTAGTGACCCTGAACACAGGAGCCACACAGATGGTGTCAGATCCCTCTGAGACTCCAAGAACATGGTCCACAACCTGATTAATGTCACACCTGTAAGACGTGGGAGTAACTAATGACACATGTCTAGTGAATTCCCATTTGCAATTTCCCCCCTTTCATGAGAGGCCAGTCTATCTGCTAAACTTTGCTCTAGACTCAGAGGCAAGAAAAAAAAAGAAAAAATTCACAAGGTTCTCTTCTGTCAACATGTTAATTAGTCTGATTCTGAAAGAAAACAATCACAAGGACAACAAAAAAAACAAACAGAAGGGGCAAGGCACTCACAAACTCACATGTATAGCACAGACAACAAAACAGTGAAAGACAAAAGGGCACAACTTTATTCCTTTGTTAATTTGAATGATTGACAGTAGACAGGAAAACATTGATGTTCTTTTGTCTTCTAGTATATTTTATATTTTCAGCAGCAACCATAATGAAAACAGCCCTTACATGATGACTTTTTCTTGCTGAAATTTTGGATTAAAATGAAAATCAGCACTGTAGTCATTTTCCTTTGCATCACACAAAACTTCAAATTCTTATTACTAGATGTCTGCTTTCCCTGATTTTTATTCCTCTTCTGTAACTAAATACTAGAAAAAAAGAAATCAGGGAATAGAACGGCTGTTAAATCTTCTGAAAAATGGATTCTGAGCTTAACTTTCACAGCTCAGAAGAGCCTCTTCACAGTAGTGACAGAAATCAAAACAGCATAACTCACACATTCCCAGTTCCACCTTGCTACACAAGCAAGTCCACATTCACTTGCAGGGATCAGCAAGTTCTGATTATCATGCCTGTTTTTAACTCAAGCCCTGTTGAAAACTCTGCTTGGGATACTAGTCTCAAATTTGCTTGCATCTGGTTTCATGTGTGTTATAACACCAGATCCTAAAAACTCCCAAATCTTAGATGTTCATACAACAGAAGCCCTTATTCTTCGGGAATCCCTTAATCGAATCGGGTGCCAAGAGGCAAAGACTACAAATACTGACTTTTCCTTAATTTTCTTCCCCTTCTAGATGAAAACACCACAAGTTCCTGCAGCAACCCATCTGGCAGTCTTTACTCATGCAAAACCTCCACTAACTCCCAGCACAGATATTGACTGCGGAAGGATGTACAGGATTAAGCTGTAAGAGATTTAACCTGAGGGTAGTTAAATATGACTCATGAAACAACATCAATTACTGAGCATGGGAGACAGATTAAGGAAGAAGTGGAAACTGTTTCTTTTCAGTAACTCATTTAAGCTGTGTTTGATTTAAGAGGTCTCTGACAAGAAATACACTTAAGGGTTTTAAAACTTCAGCCATTCCAAACTGTGAGTGAATAAATTCAAAGGTCAGACCACCTTGACCCCTAAACACTGATCAACCAAAAAACAGTCAAGATGTAACATGTCCAGCCCAACATTCTTTCCCAGATTTCTAGTGTAGTAGTGCAAAGATGCAGGCTCTGATGATAAAAGACAGTAAAGCAGCTCTTCTGCCTTGCTCTGTATTGGTTGCAATGATTAGCAGCAAGATGGGTCTTCCTTTGATATGGTCAAGACGAGGTCACATTTCAACTTGAAATCCCGATTGTAGACAGTTTTAAGCTGCCCAGTATTTATTGCAGCAGCCTGCAGGAACTTCAGACATGCATGAGAACCTGTTAAGCTCAATATCGAACACAAGCAATTTGTGGGAGTCTGTACAGAACAGTTTCTGCCACATTTGAGAGTCTCCCAAACTAAACAGACAAGTAGATAGGAATCAGCAGCAGTCGAAAGGCTCCATTCTGCCTGTCCCTCAGTTCCAATTTATCTAGGAATATTCACTACACTTCCTCAGAATGGTTCAAGTGAGATTTAAAAGAAAATTAAAATAGCAGTTACACTCTAACAATACGTGGATGCCTCTGACTGAAAATATTTACATACATCAAAGGAGGACCTACTCACTGTTTAAATAATAAGTCACTTTAATTTTTAGCAACTATTACAGAAGGTTTTATTTGTACTTATGCTTTTGATACTTATTTACTTATTAGCAAATAATTTTCATCTGTTTAACATTTGCATCTTATATTAGAAACATCAAAAGCTTTAGACCTTTGATGACATTCATCCCCATCAGCACATAGCAAATTACAGTGATGAGGAAAAAAAACTAAACAGAAGACATTCAAAGAAAAACAGCATGGAAGACAGAAACACATCTAGCTCCAAGCAATTATATCTTAATGAATAAACATTGTTCTCCACTGCTACCTCATGCTAAGCTATACCCACAATGCAGTCAACATAAACTTAATTCTTTCCATTCCTCTTCCTTTCTCGCTGCAGCTTTGCCATGTTTGTTACAGCCCAAGGTCTGAAACTCTAATATCAGCCAACACTGATGATGAGACTGTGGAAGAGTTTCACCCCAGAAACAAGATTCTGCAAGGTGGGAAGGAGGAATTCTCATACACAAAATGTGCAAGTATTAAACACTTCTCAGTTTGTAATGTCGATCATGCCACATACCTCTGAAAAGTCCCACATATAAAAGAGGCACATATTCAAATCATCAAGAAGTCATGGCAGGTGGGGAAATGGGTGAGAGGAGCAAAATTTGGTCCTTAAAAATCTTTCATTGCCTTTTATAATTGAAGATTCCATTAAGTAAAAGAGTACAAGATTTTTTAGTTTAATTAGTTCTAAAAGTTATGAAAATACAAATGCTGATGACATTTAAGTTCAATCCAATATCAGAAAAGTGAAAATGCTCTATTAACTATGAGCACAGCTGCCCTTTTCTGAACAAACTGCTCTAAATATAAATGGAAAACTAAAAAAAACTAAATCAGTTACTAGGTCTTGCACATAGCATTGTATGAAACCAACAGATGCGTTACTGGAAGTTTTTTAGGTGCAGTCTGAAGCTTGTCTCCGGAGTTCCCCTTATGATTCTTGCAGGTGGAATGCATTAGCTAAGCCTTCATCTTTGTTAGAGAAGGAAACTCTTACCTTTGTTTACTTGAAATAATTACTTTCTCCAAGAAGAACAGTAAGTCGCATAGTTTTCTACACTTTCCAATGCAAGCACAGATTTTTATTGTGCTAAAAGTAGCCTATATTTATATTACCCATTGTACACATTTCTCAGCTATACGAGTAGAAAATACCCCTGTCATTTCCAATTTAAGATTTATAAATGCAATTTGGATACAATCCCTCAGCAATATAATGCAGGCAAATATAATTTGGAATATACACAGCATTCAATCTCACAAGGGTCTTATTTACAGTTTTCAGACTTAGGAATATACATTGGTGTCATAGATCAATCATTTATGCCTATATGGCATGCTATGAGAAAATTTGACACTAAACTTGAAATTTTGGGAAACAAATACAGAATAAATTGTTTTCAAGGAATTCACAGGTGCCTCCTCCCTCCTGTATAGTACCTGATACAAGTTACCAGCAATAAGAAGAAAGACTTCTTTCACTGGGTGGAGGGTCCCCACTCCAATGGCAAGCTGGCAGGCCTCTACCCCTCGTGCACTGTTGTGGTAGCACCAAGAGGAAAATAGCCTGCTGCTTATGGGACTAGATTACAGAAAGAGACAAACATTTCATCCAGAAGCAAATAGACCACAGTGAGAAAAACTGTTTTCTAAAACAGAATTTCCTCCCTGGTCTGGTTAAGCAGCAGCAATAGCACATGTTGCTTTTCAGTGGGGTCAAACACAAAGCTACAAGCTTGCCCTCCAGTAACTAAAAAAAAAACAACCCAAAAAACCAAAACCAGTAGTTTTAAAACCCTCCAAGATTTTGAAATCCTTTACACAGCTCATGTATCTATGCACAATATCACTGCAGAGTTCCCAATGGTACAAACAAGAGTTCCGTGCATACAAAATTGCCAGAATTGACTATGTTCTACAAACTGTCTTCTCACAGATCATATCTACCACTCTTCTATCCAAGCGTTCCTTAACTCACATGAGAAATAGCCAACAGAACTAATGGGTGAAAAGTTAAGGAAAAAAACCAACAAACCACCAACTGCAGGATGAAGCCTCTTTCAGCCTGCTATTGTTGATTCAAAATAAGCATCAATAAAAATTATTACATTTTTAACAAACTGTTAAGAGGTTTACTTTAGTGTTGATCTAATAATTTGAATGAAACATTTATAACTTAGCTTCAATGAACCCCCTACAACTGTCTTTTGCATAGGTTCATGCAAAACCTACAGTAAGATGATTAAAGAGTGGTATCTTAAAACTACTCCTATTGAATATATTATCCTATGGATTAAATGTCTCTTTCAGTTGACAATTAATGTAACCATAGAAAGAAAAGGAAGAAATGTAAGTGTCAAGGGATGGGAAATGGGAGGCCTAATTTCTTTTGCAAAATTAACTCTTGGGGCTGAAATAAAATTCAACCTGTTGGCTAAAAATTGGCTCTCTTCCTATTAAAATACCTTCCTAATCAGTTCAACATGTTAGATGTATATCAGACTGAATTTTGCAGCTCTAGGGAAAATGCTGCTGTTGATTCCTATTTTTATGTGGTACTACCTAGAATATTTCAGACACCATGCCCTTTTTTATTTTTAAACCAAGCATATAGTATAAAGAAATAATGCTAATAGGTAGTGCCAAGTCCTAATAAGCAATATCTAGAAGATTTTTCTAATTTGCAAGAAGTAGTGAGGTGTACAAAACTGAAGTCAGCAAAAAGATCTTTTACTACAGGACAAGGTATTAATTCAGAGAAGCTAAGTGTAATGCACTGAACTGCAACTTGGAGCATACACAAATGCAATATAATCTCATTGCAAGACTTTTCTCTGGTGAAGCATTAGAGCACTCATTATTAAGCATGTATTTAAATCCAATCAACATTTTAAAGGACTGAAAAGTGTGTTGAAATGCTTTACCAAGCTAGGCTCAAGAAATAACTCGCTTCCGTAAGTTACTCTGATACTAGGCTACAATACAAGCTGGAGTTGCCCACACATCCCCTTCCTGAAGATGAGGAGCCAGGACTCCAACATCCTTCCCCCATTCCCAAGTTCTAAGCCATGTAGCTGTGTCACTGCAGGCACTTTACCACAGTTAAAAAAAAATAAAGCAGTATCTTTCTATTTTACAGCCTTAAGAGCCAAGGGAAGCAGGGAGGGATATTTGTCTCAGCAGCCTGTGAGTCATGCTGCCTCCCCAAGGCTGCTCCTTGGGTGGTACAGTTTACACACCATCCCTTGCTCAGAGGATGTGCCTAAAGTCATCACCAATCCCTTTGCAAAGGCAGCAAACAAAAATTTTACATACACTTGGTCATACGGTCTATGTGATGCTATCCAACATGTAATTAACAAGAGCAAACTTTCTAAAGCTCAGGCTGTTTGCTTATAAAGTAATCCCAGTGGAAAGCATTTCTACTTCCACATTGCCCTGTTTTGAATATTTTTCAAATTTTTTTTGCTTTGGTTTTCCAGGTCCTCTTATAAATTATACCACCTACTCAGCAAGTTTCAAAGCAGTCAGTACTGACTGACCACATTCTTATAGCAACTCAATGCTTGTTCCAATTATTTTCAACAATATATGGATTAGATTACACACACGCTGCCAGAAAAAACTATCTACCTCAGATTTAAATCATTAAGAATGACCCTCTGGAGACAATAATCTCTCCTAAATGTGAAAACTACAGACAAATGTCAGAATACTGTCTGGCCCAGGAATGTTTCCTCATAACAGGGCAGGTTTGTGCAATCAATGAGGCTGCCAATCTCCGATACACTCTCAGGGACTGGTCCAAGGCAAAGTGAAGTTTATCATAAGACTCTTATTGACTAGAGTTGTGTGGGAAACTTTTTCTGACCCATGAGATACTTGTTAGATTTTGAAAGCTTTTTCCCATCCTGAACAGGAAAGAGAAATTAGAATCTCAAATTTTTACAACCTGAAAATCTACTTGCATCACTCCCAGAAGAGAGACAAGTTTAAAAAAAAAAAAGTCAACCTGGTTAAAATAATAACTTTAAAATGGAAGGGAAAAAACTAAGCTTTGAAATCAAAGCTCACATCTTCAAAATCAAACACTTTGTATAAATTTGCATTTTTCAACAAAAAATGTGACATCAAAAACTTGAAGCATTTCAACATTCTCTCCTGAACTGTAGAGCAAGCCTTTCCAGCAAGAGTGAGGCAATCAGGACTATTTTGCTCTTTCAAGAAATCCATCATAAACAGGGACTCTATTCATCTTCATAACAAGCATAAATTTATGTTCCAGCCACTGAAGAGGGATGGTTTCTCATTGCACAAGAAAAGGTGGAAGCCATTTGCTACACGTGATTTTAAAAAGCAGAGTGATTCTTCATAACTAATTGCAAAATGCAAACACCACATTGTTAATTTTTTAATTAGCTATGTTTTCTTCTGCATGGTGATAACTGTCAAACTATGTGTCTTAAGGTAGCATTTTTCTGCCCTGAAGTCTTGAGCTCCTGTGAGCCAAGCCCTGCATTCATATTATAGCAGAAGGCACCGGATGGAGCTGTTATAAACAGCCTCACAAGCTGTGAGTCATATTCTGTCTTTAAGAAATTTGCATTGTCATAATTTTAAAGACATTTCCAATGTGAAAGCTGTCACAAGCAGCAAGGAAGGATTCTCACTATTTACAATATTCACAAAGAGTTCTTGCTCAGAAGGTAAAGAGATCCGTCAGTTTTGCAGGAACAAGGACTTTCTACAAAGGCCCTAAGATATCACTGATGCATTTTGTGTAATAAGTAAAAGTAGCACTAAGAATACACATCCACATCCCCATAACAGTTTCATTTCTTTTGAGAAGCCACCTTGGAAGATGCTTAATATGGATTATCATTCAAAAAGGTAAGCAGAACACAACCACCTCCATTCCATGTAGAGTAGCAACAGTAAATGGAGGAAGAGACACCTACTGACTTACTGTAGTCGTAAAAGGAAACATGCACAAAAGCTGGAGTTTGAACAAAAAAATGGTGATAGTAAATGCTAAGGCAGTCTTCTATGCATTAAGCATTTCCTGCCAAAATTTGAGTCATTACAATCCATAATTCTTAAGAACAGTAGTTTCCCAGACAAAACCTCGCTGTAGTTAATAGTAATATAGAGGAGGGGTTCATTTTTCTTGCTATGTATTTATCTGTGTATGTATATATGGAGAATAATCCTGAAAATCCAAGAACTAATAATGAACCAGATGACAGCACCTGTAAATAAATGGGTCCTTCATGAGAACTTCTGTATTTACATTTTCCATCCGTAACTAAATTCATCTCTGTCTCCAAGGGCCATGTGAACTGTCTCACCTACAGAATCTAGAGCACACTAACACATGACAGAGGGAACAGACAACATCCAACACACTGCTCAGTAAATCCTTGTGCTCCCTCCTGCGCCCGGGACTTTGAAAACCAGCACAGTAAGTTAAGCTTTATATTTTTCACAATAACTTCAAAATAAGTGCATGTGTCAGCTTTGCTGATGATCTACCTAGAAATCTCTACCACATATCTCTGGCTTTCAATGAGCTGTCAGGGAATTCAGGATAGAAGTCAGTTCTCTCCTTTCTAGCTAGAGCCTAAGGCCAGTTTCGCAGACACTCATTTAACCTCCCACTTTAAACCTCGTGCTGAGTGTGCCATGTTTTCTATCATCAGCCACCTTTCCGTAGCTATCATCTCTCTTCCCACAGCAAGCAAGTGCAGCAGCTTCCCCAGCACAGGAGCCCTCTTGCTAAGCTTCCTGGACAAAATAGTAGTGCAGAGACAAGCGACCCCCACACCCTCTTACTCTCGCATCCTTGCACCTATTCACACTTTCATATGCATCAGGCCAATTCACTGCCTTCTTTCCAAATCCCCATCCAAATGCAAAGTCTCATCTGTTGCCTGAAAGGTTTTCAGATTATGTAACAGATGGAAAAAAGCTTAATTTGTCTTCATATTGTTGTATCAATGCCATACATTGCATGCGCTGCTCAAAAAGAAACGGGGGTGTCAAAATATGCTTACATCTTGCTCTTTCCTGGGAGGGTCATGTGGTGTCCTACAGGGCAAAGGAAAGATTGCACCTCCCGTGAGAACAACTTAGGTTGAAGTTTCTAGAGGGCAGGGTGGGTCCAGCTAACACTGTTAAACAGCAATCAACGAGCACAAAGGGAAGCTGGCAGACTCCTGAAAGAAGTAGGGACAAGCCTACTGCAAAGACCTTAAAAAAAACCAACACCAACAAACAAAAAAAAACCCCAAAAAACAAAACAAAAACCACAACCTTCAAAACTTCTGAAAATTTGCAGGATCTTCAATGGCTCCATAGGCACCATATGGAACCAGCTGCAACCCCAACAGTTGCCAGTAACAATTAGATACAAAGCCAGACCTGAAGGATACAAAGCACACTGCAAGAATGTAAGTGAGAGAATAGTATCAACTGGTCTCACTCAGTTGTGAGCTTTCCACACTGTGGGGTTATGCACAGAGTTGTTTTTTCTTGCCATTGTTCAGCTGAAGCACAGCCTTCTTCTGTGAGCTTTTTGCCATCTCTGGCACATTTATGAAGTAGTGTAGTTCTACCTCAAGACCAATACATCCTGTTACGGACAGGTTGAAAAGATTATACATATATGAAGACTACAATAAGAGAGTGTCAAAAAGCCATCAAAAGGTCTGTCCTGCAAGGGATAGAGACGGAGAAAAGTTAATATATGTACATTACCCAACAAGTGATCTGATATTCAAAGACCTCCTGAAAGATACACTTTCATCAATTGATAACCCCTTTGTTCTCCAACCACAACTTTAGTTTCCATCTCTTATATCAAATGGGTTTCTATACAAAAATACCATGGTTTTATTCCCAACATACATATTTCTATACATGTGAATACATGTATAGAAAACAATCAATTGCAAAGACAACAAAAAACAAATTGTCCCCAGAATTCTCTTTTAATTAAACTTGGAGATTAGAAGGCTGTTTCCTTCCTTGTTCCTCTTAATAACTACATTGTTCTAATGCAGAGAGAATTTCCACACTACTATCATAGCTGTATGAGTCAGTACATACATACAGCTGTTCATGCCTGTGAGAGCATGGAAACCTTTTACATCCAACTTTAAGGTGATGTTTTTTTCCACAAAAGTGGAAAATTAAATTTACAATCAGGCCCTTTTTATTGCTATTCTTTTCTTCTTTTTCCATGTTGTGACTAAGCAGAAAAAGATAAAGAGTGACAGGAATAACAGTAAAAAAGGAAAGGAGGGGAAAAAATAGGAAGGGAACAAAGCTTGCAAACTTAAAAAAAAACATGGAAATTTTCCAGGTATAAGAACTCCTTCTCTAAACTTCTTTAAGAACTAAAACTACTTTGGTTTCTCTTAATTCTGAAAAATCTTTTTGATGTTTGAATCTGCATTATTAGTATTGTTATTATGGTTGTTACAACAATGCTGGTCATCACCAAGGACTTCACAACAATTTACACATGTGCACCTATTTCCAAAAAAGGCATCATCTTTTTACTATTATAGGTATTATATCTGTTAACATTCTCTCATTTATACCTAATTCATGTGTTCTTATTTACTGATTTGGAAAATGCAACAGAATTGAAAGATGCTACATAGAACTATTCAGTTTTGTATGAAAAATCAGTCACAGAAACCCTCATCCCTAAAAGGGCAATTTACTTTCTCTTCTCTTCACTCATACACACCACTTGCACTCTAGAGGACTGAACACACAGAATTTTTACATTAGAGACACCAGTATCTCATGTTCTTTAAAACTAAGCTCACTTTTTTGACAGGAATATAGGATAACCTAATTTCGTGATGATTAATGATCAAGACAGTTACTTAGAAAAAGAGTGATGGTTTAAGTGCAAAGCATAGACTTACAGGCTAACTTTTCCTGTCATTCTGGAGAAGAAACAGAATAAACCAAAGCCATTGAACTCTCTGGATTGCACAAACCTGCAATGATGACCAGAATCTCATCTCTGTCTTCAAATGTACTCTAGAGTCATGATGAAATCACATGTATAACACTGAAAGAGCAGTCTTTAGATTGCAACTACAACTCACAAGTACCTCAGGTAATATAAGTAAGCAGGGAAAAAAAAAATAAAAAAATCTTTTATTTTGTCTGAAAAACTGTTCCTTCAACATCCAAGCAACAGACAGGCATGGATGCATGCAATCCTTTTATGCTGTTGGGAGTTCTGCCAGCATGTACTATTCAACCACATTTCCATATCCTACCCAGATGTGCAATCAAGAGAACATCCTAGAGCATCACCTCCACAGGCTGCCCTAGGAATCAAAGCCATTCTTTATCCCACCCACCATTAACATCTCTTCATAATTCATGAACTAGAGAAAAAAGACAGCCCTTATACTGAAATACAGCACAAACCCAGTCCTGATTTATATCATTTAATGGGTATTGTGACTACAAGACCTGTCTCTAATTTACCAAATTGTAAACTAGCTGCTCAGAAGCAGCATGCATTTTCCCAGGCTTCAGCTACACTATTTGAGTCCATCCATTCCCTCTAGTCATTCCCACTGGGAAACCAGAGATGAAGCAATGCAGCTGGGAGGTGCCTGCCCATGCCTGACCCTGGGTCAGCAGCCGACCACGTGGGCAGCAGCAATAGTCCAGGAGGTGCTGGAATCCCTCTTAACCTTCTGGAGGATTTCCACAGCACCACATTTGCTGGTGCAACTCTTCTCCCCCACCCTGCCAGCCCCTTCCCTAGCAAAACTTGAGAACAATACACAAATGTGATTTTAATTAGGTCAATAGCAAATTCATGAAGATTCAGCCCTCACCATCTGTCCAAAGGGAGTAAAGCTCTGTCTGGTTTGGGGCTGGGGCTTCCCCCCACCCCAACCTCCTTTCTTATGAATACTATTTGAGAGAGCCATCTACATAACAGAGATATTTAATGGGGTTTATGGAAAAAAAAAAAAACACAAAAAAAAACCAGAAGAGAAAATTAAGGCAATTCCACTATTAATTCATACCACATTGGAACATTACATAATTTATCACTTAACATGTACATCATTTAACATGATACAACATTCAAACAGACTAAACAAAGACAAAGACAACAGTGAAACCTTATTAAAACCTACAAATTCTTCCTTTACAAAGGGGTTTTGACTGAAATAGCAGTCCCACTAAAAAACTTTAGTGTCAAAAATTTAGGTGTACTTTTCCTTAGAAGAAAAAAAAAAGTATCTAAAGCCAGAATAATCGGGAAGAATTTTATAGTATGTTACATGACTGTCTCAAAATCTTCATGTACACATGTATACAGCCAGTAAATTTAGATTATAAAAGCCTTCTGAATCTTGAAATGTCCTTTCAGGTATTTACCTTGTGCTGCAAAGCACTTTCCGGAAGAAAAGGTCATGCTTAGGTCTACATAGACAACTAGTGCCTCGCCCTTTGGATATTTTACACGTGGTAACTTCCAGTTTCTGAATTAATTTGGCTGGTTTGTGGTCCTGGGCCTTCACCCAGAAAGTTGCATGTTCAGACCTCATTTCCATTCCATTAAGGGAAGAAGGCCAAAAGTGCCATTAAACCGAATGGAGCAGGAAGTCTTCGTGCACACTTGGAGATATGAATGTACATCCAAGGTAAGTCCAAAGACATCAGGTGTGTTCTAGGATGCTTTGCAAAGCCTAAGCCATTACAGAGAGGGCATCAAAAACATGTGGGCGAGGAGCAGGAGGGTGAGGAAGAAGATAGTAAGAGGAAAATCTTTCTTCTAACATGCTGAAACAATTTCTTGGAGAAGATTTAATCTTTTCACTCATGTTGAAGGGAGTAAATTCACTCTAAACTTGCCAGACAGAAGATAATGGAACAAGTCATGTGAAGGAAGATGTTACTGAGTTAAAGAGCAATGAGGGAGAAAGCAGCAAAATCATTTGCTTTAATATACTCTAAGACTGTGTCATCACACAGATGTAGGGATGAGTAATTTATTCAGATAATTAATTTTTCACCCAGAATTTTTGTAGCTTTGCTTCAGTCGATAAAAACAAGCTTTGCAGTTCAACGTCAGTTTTTTAAAAAATAGTGATTTTCTATATTAAGGAACTGCTTAACTTTCATACTTTAAAGCCTAATACTTTTCTACATGTCAACAGAAGCAAACTGTTTATTTTCTTTCATGGTTCAACATCAGAAACCTGGCACAACTATATAGAAAGTGGGAATATACCAGGCAGTAACACTCTCATAAATTTTCTGCCATCTGCAGAAAAGTAAATTGGAATCACCTTTGCCCTTCTATCCCTGTGGGAAATAGTAGCCCCCCTGGCATCAGCTCACCACAATCCCCTAAAACCATGGACACATAATTGTAAATGGAGACGTATGAAGATGATGAGGGAGCAGGGCAGAGCAGAAATCAATTCCTCCACTTACAAATAATTAAGACATAGGAAGACTAACCCCAAATTGTATTTGTATCATCCAATGCAAACATAAGTGACAGAAGTTAAAGACTGAAACAGAATTAGAAATTACCTAGAATACCTAAAACTATTCAGCGTCAGATGAAATAAATACGAGGGAGCTCTCCCTTGGCTTCAACTGAGTCATGACTGGGTGCAAAGACATTTTGAAAACCTGTTTCTACACCTGTATTTCAGCAATTTCGTAAGAGTCAGGGACATCCATTCAAAACCTGCTCCAAAATCCACCTCCTTGAAAATCCAGCGCTGGTAAGTCATCCTATTTTAGACTGGGACTGAGCACCTGAAGACCTGCAGCTCTGTGTTTTAATAACATATTAATGGATTGACCATTCCTTGCATTGTGGAAGTAGAAGAACAAAGGACTCAACCATACCCTGTCCCTCTAGTCACAGGCAGATCACCAAAATGTTGCCCAGACCTGCCCAGGAAGAGGAAGATTTTACCTCAAAGTTAACTTCATCCTTCCTTTGTGGGAATGGGAAGCGCTCACCCCAAATACCTTTCATCAGTATATTTATTCCACTTTTACTTTCCCTGATGACTAGTGAAGATAAGCAATGCAAAAAGGTGTTCCAGCTTCAGACTTTTACCTTTAAGCTTTTCTGCCTAAATATTTCCCCCTCTGCACACTTTACATACTGAATATTTACCAGGGGGGTTCATCTGATATGACAGAATTTTTTTTTAAAATAACTCTGTATATGAAATTCAATAGAATTTTTACATCCACATTTACAGAAAAAAGAATTTGGTGCTTAGCCTGTATCTTCAGGTCAGAAATCAATGATATTTTATGTTCTAGCTACTGAGAACCTCTAACCAATGTATCCTGTCATTCATTGCTTCTACGGCCTGCAGATTAATTTTGCAATGAAAAAAATCCGTTTACATAAAACTGAAGATGCTTTAGTCCACAGTACCACTTGAGTGACAGTCACTCCTAACACTCTAAGGAATGCTTTTTTTACCACTTTTTTTGGTCAAATATTCAAATTTACATACACAAAAAAAGGAAAATTGAATTCGGCATGATATTTGTTGGAAGTCAGAAGACTGAATAACACCTGGAGTGCTCTTAGATACAACAAAGATGAGAAATCAAATCTGATACTGTTGGCCATGTTCCACTGTGAGTATCTCTCCAAAACACTATTTGAATATCTTACGGACAAAGTCAGCAGGGATAAAACAGGCTGGCTGAGGAATCAATGTACAATTTTTCCTCAGGAATTTTTTGAAGCTTCAAAAATCCATATCCAGAATATTCAAATCTTGTTGGGCTTAAACCTAATACATTTGGATTGTCTAATTAGATGCACGATATAAGTTCCTTCTGGTAAAGCCAGAAACTTAAATTCTTTGAAAAACATTTTTACACCGTTTTTAGCAAAACGGAGTGCACAGGTATATGAAAGCATGAAACAGCTCCTTTCTTCTCACATCTTCAAAGTATTCAGAGTTCAGCTAAGTCCATTGCAAGAAATGGGTGAGATTTTCTCCATTTCTTGAAGACTAATTACACCACTGCCATTCTCCACTTAACAATACTGTTTTAAAAAATAAAACTGCCTATGAATGCATAGAATTTGCCCATGTGGAGGCATATTTCACATGACATTCAAAGATTGTTTTTTAACAGTGCCTGGCACCCAGAAGTTTCTGGCATGAAAATGAACATAAGTTTTTCCAAGAAAGATTAGCACTCAATACTCAGCAGTTTCTGAAAAACAAGCCATACTGGAGCCTTTCTGAACGTCTGTCATTGATTACAGAAACTCAATAATATCAGTTCTGAGAAGGGAGACTCATTACCACTAGCAAGGCATTTTGCCTCCCTACCATATCAGTTTTTGGCAAGAGCAGTGTATATTCTTCACTGACAGTTTCAATCAGGACTAAATGAATCCAAGACCTTCAGCTAAGGTAAATGTTGAACTTTTATTATTTAATAAAAAAAACCCATTCCTATGAACCCATTATTTAATAAAATACAGTTCTGCTTTCAGAGTAAGAAGATGAAGAGGAGTTTAAACTTTAAAGGAAATAACACAGTAAATTATTACATTCAGGGATGATATCCTTAACTGGTCTGAACTGGCACAACTTCAACAGAGGCCTGTTGATTAACATCGGTACATGATCTCGTCTAACCTGTTCAGTGCTGATGCATGTGCTGTTTGTGGTATTAGCCTCAGAATATCTAACACTTGCTTTCAGCTGTCAGCAGGTACTAGTCAAACAAAGAGAATTCTTAAAGGTTTTCTTCTCCATTCTGTACAAATACCATAACTTTACTGTACTTCGGTTATTTTTGCTCATGGAGGCTGTAGGACAGCAGCAGTGGAAACTGAAGCTGTCTGGTTAATCTGAGGTCAAATTTTGTGTAGGCAGCTGCATCCGAACTTCCCCACCCTGTCCTACCACTAACCCGAAATCTAACCTGCTGGGACCATCCCCTTGCTCCTGCAACAACTGAGTCCACATTTGTACTGAGTTAGCACAGACAGTTAGTTAAAATGCCAAAAAAAAAAAAATCTGTGTGAAAATATATGTGTGTACTGTTAGGTCTCCGTGACTTTTTCTGTTGGGAAATCACCAAGACCACAAAATGCATCTTGCAGTTTGGAATCTACTGATTAATCAAGTCACTTAGGACAGGTACTTTGTCCTAGAAAACACACACACAGAGCCACCACCACCCTGCAACCTCCCGCATCTACAGCAAGGCTCCTCTAAATCTGTGACAACTGTGAAAATATTGACCATGTCAAATACAGTCTCCCATATTCACAAACTGCTGGGTGATGAGCACTTCTGAAGCCAGGTCACCAATTCAGAGACCTGTAATATGGATTTAAAACTTGACATTCCTAGGATATATACGCCTCATAAGTCTCCCTGATACACACATATGGTCTTTGGGAACTTTGAAAAACCCATTCTAGAAACCTACAATAAATTCTAGCTTCTGAAGTTTTATGTTACCTGCATTATTTTAACCCTTAAGCTTATGACCAAGGTAAGCATAATTGATAGCACTGCACAGAGAGCACAGGCTGTGGAGAGCTGACTGCCTGCATGGCTAAGCCACAGGAAGGGTGAGAGGAAGTTTTTCCATCCTCATTTTACAGGTGGGAGACTGAAGCACAAGGAAGGAAAGGAGGGGCAGGAAAGAAGGGAAAGATGCAAGTGATATGGTTCAAGGCCACCCAGGAAGACTGTTGCAGAGTGAGAAAATGAATCCACATTTCTCACTCCACCCCCTTTCCATCCTCCCCACATACAAGGTCTCCACTCTCAGAGCTGTGTGAGAGCGTACACGGGTCAATGCTGTTGCATATGGTGGTTACCAAGAGAAGCCCACGTCTTCACAGATGCAGATAATAAGAGCTCAATTTGCAGCTCTTGAATAAGTCCAGCAGAGAAAGGAACAGTGTGTAAGCAAGCACTCATATCCTGCTCCCAAGGTTCAAGGAAGGAGATTGAGCTGGCAACAGAATCTTCAGTAAGGACCACAGTGAAAACTTAGAAGAATGGTAGATAAGCATTACCTGATCAATGCAGACTACTGAAGAAAGGGGGGAAAAGAAGGTGGCCCAAAAAAGCACTTTAAAAGACCAGTTCTGCCAATTTTGGAGAAAGCAAAACAACATAGGCCAGCATGAAGACAGTGGAGCTAAGAGCCAGAAAATGCAGGATCGAAATATAACTGGGCTGATGACTCACTGTGTTACTTTTGTGCAAGTCACTCCAACCCTTCTCCTTCACTAGATCCAAACTAAATGATTGAGGCAAGGACACTTGAGCCATAACACTTGAATTTGAACCCTTCTTACTACTTAAAAAGAAAGGTTGTAATGCAATTCTGAAAGTTTTTAAGCTCATAATAGCTTATGTAGCTAGAGGTTCAGTTTATTGCATAAGCATTGTTTTTAAATAGGTTTAAAAGTCAGCCACAAGAAAAGGCAGTTCAGGAGAGTAAAGAGTCACTGAAGTGCTTGCCAACCTACATTTCTTAAATCCTCTCCAAATGAGAAAGAAGTTCCCTCTGGTTGACAGAAAAAGAGCCCAAGCATTCAGTGTCCCCAGCCATACACAGGCAGAGGCAGACACAAAAGGCAGCAACACAGAGAGCTTTGCTGTGCCCTCACTTGCTGCTGGCACAAACAGAGCTGGTTGTTGGATGGGCAGATACCCTGTACAGGGAACCTTGTGGGTCTGTACAATGAAGTCCCAGAAGTTGCAGCTTTTAGGAATTATTATTACAGGATGTTAAAACCTGCAGACAAAGAGCTAGCTTGACTGTCTCCTAGAAACACGGCCCAGTGTGCTGAATCTAAGACATCCTACCAAGCTTTATGTAAGATCCATAGTGCCATTGATAGCCCTGTGACAGAGTCCCCCGTCTCTGGTAGGCAAGGATGGATTTCCTTCTAGATTTTTATAGCAAGTACTTCATACACAGAGACCAGTAAAACCAAGATTATTAGTTAGAGCCTAGTTTTCAGAATATACAGATTATACCCACCACTGGGGTTTGTTCTACACACCACAGACTGCAATGGTGAGAACAAAACACTGCACCCATTTGAGCATTTGTGTTCAGAGCAACAGTACAAATTTGAAGGAAATCCACCAGCTGCACCCACTGATCACATCTAGGCTTGCCTTAGTGTTGTTTAATGTGGCACACAAGCTAAGCAGCTTCTTTTAAAAGTGTTGGACTACAGGCATGGGGATTTATTCAGCCTCAAGTAGGTCTCCCCAGTCTGCACAGATGCACATATAGCCAGGACTTTAATGGGCTCAGCACTGCCTGCTTTCATCTACTGCTACAGTCCTGCTGCTAACAAAGCCAAAGCAACTTGGAAATTACTGAGAATGAATTGCTCTGTTGATGTGAGCATTTTAATAAGAACTAATCACCACAAGCAACAAGATAAAAATGAAAAGCAAACTATAGAAAAATTCCTGCAGGAAGAGCATCATGGCAATATATGTAAACTGAAACTTGGAGGAACCAAGTCACAGCTCAAGTATTCTCTGTACTGCTATGAAAGTAATTTTCACCATGAAGGTTGTCTTTTGAAATCAGCAGAGTTCTGCTCACAGCAATGTTCTCCCTTGGGAAAAAAATGATCGCAATTAAAAATTTCCTCTAGAAATACTGATTTCTATTTTTGTATTTATTTTAAAATAATTACTAAAAACCACAAGTGTGTCAAGTCAGCAGTTTGAAAGCAAATTAAGTTTTCATTTTATCTAGATCAAACATCAGACTGCTTGAATTTTTGCTTTACCAACACTTTAAGCTTTTGCTCCAACTTACAGGCAAGTTACTTATTAAAATAATTAACCTCTTACAGAAGAACATTTATCACCATTTTTAAAGGAGGGACAGTGATAAAGTATTACTACCTTGCAGATGTGTCACCTGGTTCAAAACCTGGCAATAAAGCTTAAGATTTCAGGCAAACACACTTTCCCCCTACATAATTGACCCCTGAAAAACTCAAATACTTGTGCACCGTAATAATTACCTCATCATTTTCTCAGCCAGCAATTTAGACCCTTATTAACAGTTAGTCCCATATTAATATTTAGGGCCTGATTGAAACCCACTGATATCAACAGAAGGCAAAATTATGAGAAAGTCTGCCTTTCTACTGATGTAATCGTAAAGAAAGTAAACACACTTTAAAAAATCATCTCAGTTTCAAACTCCATCCACAAAATTTAACCCAGGAGAAGAGAGGGTTTGGCATCTTGTTGCCCAGTCATCCCTGATTTCAATGAATGCTGTAAACACAGTCATCATAAAAATCTCGATTTCAAAACTCACTTGGTAGAGAATATAGATACAGCAGACCATGGTAACACTCCTAAGGCTTTCAGCCCAAAACATTTACAGGCTATAATGAAAACCAAAAATTTTCTTCCCTTCCCAAATCAATATGCATTCCTTCAACCCACTGGCAAATAGGAGACTGAGGAGCAATTCACAGTGATTAATCTTTTTTTTTTTCTTGACAGTTTAATGGGATTCTAGGAGTGCCAGATTAGCCAGCAGAATAGCAATACTTCTTTTATCTGTCTTTTCACCAGCAAGAAATTTGCCTTGGTTTGGGGTTAAAGCAGACACACGAGCAATTCTAGTGCTACTGACTGGAAACATATCTCTACATTTTTAGATTGAACGGGAGTTTCAGATCACAAAAAGAAACAGAAAGCATTATAATATCACCAACTTGATCCAAGTTAAAACTGCTGCGATATTATACTGGTTTCTTCAGAAGAGGAAAGGATTATTTCTCTTAAATTCCATTAATCTTAACGGAAAGCCCAATCTAGAAGTGATGAGGAGCAAAACAAGTAACACTCAGCTATATGAAGCAGAACACCCAGCCAAAATCTGCTTGCTTAGAGACAGATGGTAAATACAGCTAGTGCTCTGAAACTACAGCTGTGTGCCTGAGATCTCTCAGATCTACGTGTGTGATCAGTAAAGATTTTCAAATTATCTAATAGAACAGAGTCTCCTAGAGATTTTGGTTTCCAGAGTTTTGTTTTCTTTACAAGAAGACCACATTAAACTTACCCAAAACAAAGTCAAAAGAAAACAGTTCTCAAGCTTTTCCATTTCAAAATATTATACACACACAAGCACTCTGAGTGGGCTTAATTTTCTCCTGCAAATGCAATTTGCTTACTTTCTGTATCACCTGGAACAGTTGAAAACAAATCACAGGCAAAAGTCTGAAGAGGTCTCACTGCACCTTTCCAATCCAGACACTTCCCAGGTGTGTATTACCCTCTTCCTTATCCGTTTGCTCCAGAGGACATCTATGGCTTTTCTTTGGTACCAAGGGGTCAGCACACAAACACCTAAGTGCCTGCATGTTTGGAGAGCTCCACAAAGAGACCATGACAATGCACCCAGCCTGCTACGTATGCACATATTGCCAGCAAGGTATTTTTTAGTTTAGTGCAGATGCCAATGTATTGTGTCTAAATGCAGAAGGTGTACACTGGCAGGGTTCACATGACAGGAGCTGCACTAAGACTGAAAAGATGTCTTTCTCCTACACTGCTCTCCATCAGGTCAGCCCCCAAGCTGTACTGGTACATGGGGTTGCTCTTCCCCAGATGCAAGACTTCACACCTGCCCTTGCTGAATTCCATCAAGTTTATCCCTGCCGAACTCTCCAGCCTGTCCAGGTCTTGCTGAATGGCAACACAGCCTTCTGGTGTGTCAGCCACTCCTCCCAGTTTAGTGTCATCAGCAAACTTGCTGAGGGCACACTCTGTTCCCTCATTCGAGTCGCTGATGAAAATATTGAACACCCATCCCAATACTGACCCCTGAGGGACTCCACTAGTCACAGACCTCCAACTAGATTTTGTTCCATTGACCACAACTCTGACTTCTTCCTTTAGAGAATCCTTATTACCCGTGGTATGGAAATCTCATTTCTGTATAGCTAAACATGCTTCCATTTCTTTTTACTGGCTAAATGTGATTGGGGTTTTTTGTTTGTTCACCTTTTAAGTGTATAAAATCATCATGAAGGCTGTTGAAGGTATTGTTTTTAAAAGGCTTGAGACTCTAGGTCCCCTAAAAGATCACCCCCCAAAACTTGACTCAATATGTTTCATATCAACCATTAGAAACAAATGCAAATATAGAGGGAGGTCCTCTTGCTACATTAATTGTGTCTGTGATTATTTCTCTGAAGTCATAAGTGTTCAGACTATAAGCCAAATTTTCCAGGTAAAAGCAGATCTAAAACAAACAGTGTGAAAAAGTAGTTCAATATGATATCTGTACAACTGATTTATAAGCCACAAAAAAAATCATTCATTTTCAAAAGAGAGCAGAATAGCAATACTTCTTTTATCTGTCCGAATAAACTAAGAGATATGTACACTTACATGACCATAACCTAAAAAGATGCTGAGTCAGTGGGTATCAGACAAAAAGTGTTAGGCAAGAAGTCCCTAGGAAAAGGTGTGTTTACTTCACAGAAGGAGGACAAGTAGGCTAGATTGCAAAGCAACTTTTCTTTCTGGCTATGAATGATAAAACTCATATGCATGCAAATGGAAGGAGAACAACAACAAAAAAACTTTGCCAGGTTGCATTAACTTGTTTATTTAGAAAGCTCATCTCCACATTCAGAGCAACACTTCATTAGATACCTTTGTTCTACAGAATTTCTTGGACACGTAAACTACAGACACCCTATCATAGTGGCTTGCAAAGTAAATAACTTGTATGTAAAGTTTATGCAAACAAGAAAACCAAAACAATCCAACTCATTATTTTCCTCAACCAATTACGTCAAACACAAACAAACAAAGATATCACTTATATGCAGAGAACACAGACTGATGCTGGTTTCACAGAGGAGTGACGGACTCCACTAAATTAAATGCCCAGGGCCTCAGAGGTTTCATCTGGTCCTAATTTTCAATTTGCAGTGAAGTAATGTTTTTTTCACTTTCATTGTAGCTTGTTTTCATCTAGTTTATGTTCCGAGACGTCCTGTTTTTCAAGCTCCGATCTGTCACATTAAAAAAAAACAACTTGAAAAAAGTACAATAGCCGACATAGTGGCACCACGAAGGGAGCTAAGTCCTGCACTCTCAGATGGCTGCAGAGTCTCTTTCCTTAAGCCAGTAAAAGTCAGGAGCAGAAAGAGATATGAGTTACATGCAGTGGACACTACATAGATAGAAAGCACCCAACTCTTTTAGCTCCCAAAGAAAAGAGGATGAAAACACCACCTTCTCCTCCAAGTCTCTGCAGGGCTGGACCCTCCCACACTACATTTTGGACTCTCTGAGGTGTTTCTCACACTTACAAACTGCAAAGTGTCTTAAGATCTATTACAATACTCTCTGTTCTACCAACAGAGCAGGAGAGAAAAGGAAGAGAGAAGAATAAAGTTGTCATTACCACCAAGTCTTCCCTCTCAGTCATAGTGCATCACCCCTAACCTTCCCTAGTACTAGCAGCCTACAGGAAACAATTCACTTCACTTGTGGAGATGAGTCCATAATTGCAATTAACAACATACAGTTGTAGCCCCTCTGATGCCACGCACAACATAAATCATGGTAGTTTGCATAAGGACAGTTAATTTTCTGATATAACCAGGAAAAACAAGCCTTAGCCAACATCCCAAACACGACACGAATAGATAATATGGCTCTAAGTGCTCAGAACACAACTGTGGCATATGCTGAACTATGGCTGAGAAATGGAGCTTGATGTCAACTACAAAACCTTCCAAGGAGGACGAAAACATGTATAAAAAACACATTTTACTGCAGCAGAGAAATGTTCCAAAGAATCAATTTGTTAGCCATAAAATGAAACCATGGTTTCACTTGTCCCATCCAGGCTTTAATTAGAACACATATAAAAATTATTTTTGCATACATTTTCCAAGTTTTCTATCTCTGTTCAACAGGCAGGCATGAATAAGGATACTCATGTGGAAGACAGTCTACCAGCATTTCCCAAGAGATCCGAAGAGTCTCTCCTGGACACCTGGTTAATTGAATGGTCTTCAATGAAATGGTGCAACCATTTACACACATTTCATATTAAAGACTCCACTAAATCAAATAAACAAAATTCTCCTTCAGCTTTTCCACCTCCCCCTTGAACTAGGAGAGTCTAACTTCACATCCTCTGGTTTGAAAAAAATAAATAATTAGGAA
>NW_009953652.1:410124-412591 GCF_000747805.2 Chaetura pelagica | reverse complement strand
CAGCAGCTTTGCCACCCACCCTGTTTCTGACTTTAAAACTTGCTGCCAAAATATCTCTCACTGTCCCTCCATATATTCCTAGTTTTCTTTCTTCACTAGCACTATCACAAATCTGTGGCTCTCTCAAGACCCAGCAGGACCTTTCTTGGCTGGTGTAAATCAGAAGGAACTCTTCTTATCCAAGTAACAGCAATTCCAGCCTACAATAGCAGATTATTTGGCCTCTTCCTTAGCCCCTCTTATCCCCACATTGATTTCACAAGCTCATGCTTCTCTTTTTCCTCTAGGAATTCAGTATCAAGACTCAGGTTTTTCTCATTCACCACTGATTTGAACCTGAACATACTAAAACTAACTGTGAAGTTTTCATCCAAGCTCAGTTTCCAAGAACCACATTTTGGTTAATTGACTCTGGCTACCTTTACACTCCTCAACACCAGACTATAACAGACAAGATAAACTGCACAGGAAGATGGTGGCACAATTGTCCTTCCCTGTAACTATCAACAGGCACAATGAGACTGAAAAAAAGCCATGACACCTGGGCACTGAGTCTCTACTGACTCTGAAATGATCTCCATATTTTATGAAAGTTCTTTCTTATATAAATACATGCCCTTCCCTTTTTCTATCACTGTAGGCATTTTCATGGGAACAGCTTAATTTTTGAGGGAGCTGGGCATATCCCAAGGTCTCTTTAAAATATCAACAGTTGCTACAGGTCACTTAATCCTGTTTAGTCTCAGCTCTCACTGGTAAGACTGTGCCATTCATTTTAGTAATGGATGAAGAGGCAAAACAAAGACTTTTACATCCCCTCTGTTAAATTCTGCATGTAGAAGGAAAGAGAGAACAATATCAGAATTTTTACTTGAATTTTTCCAAGAATTTGCAACGTAAAACTGAAAGGAAGATTTGCTTCATCTTTAACAGTTCTATGCTTTAGGAATATTTGCTTTTTTTAAAATTATTATTTTTTTCAAGGACTACCCTGTACATTGACAGGTACACCTACTTAAAGATGTTTGGTCTTTAAAAAAAATAAATAAATAAGAACAGCAGCTTCATTTGTACCATGTTCTTCCTCTCTTACATACAATCAGATGAGTGAAAGACAGGCAGTGGGGTAGAATTCCACAACATCATCATTTGGCAACTTACATTATTTTTTTTCAAAGGGCATTACAATACACTTCTCTCACTTGGAGAACTTCAAGAGACGATAATTATTCATGTCTGCCTTGTAATATATATTTAAAATGTTCAAATGTGGCTTTCCAGGGAATTCTGCCAAATATTTTTAGGCACCAGACCCAGCTTTACTTAATTTTATATTGACTTCTTAGTCTATTATAAAATACCCTTCCATGCAGTTTGAATTTGGTAAAAAGGCTGAAGCATACTCATTTATATTAGAAACATAAAAATGCTTCTTTCCTTGAAATAAAGATCTTTAACTCCTAATGTGACAGTCATTCAGATGCACAGTAATTGAAGTGTCTCTACAGAGCTTAACACACATCAGTGAGCTTTTACTGTTACAAAAAAACAAACAACAACAAAAAAAAACAAACACAAGCAGAAACAGGCAGGATTGTGTTTTAGTTGTTTGTTGGTTGTTTGGGGTTTTTTTAGGAGACAACATACCAAAACCAGAAAGTAGCTTTAAACATTTTTGTTTTATAAGCACTTTATTAGTAGTACAACAGTAGCACCTTGACACTCCAAAACCAACCAGAGTCCTGCTGTGTTATAAAAGCTTCAAAGATGTAAATCCTAAATCTTTCAGTGCTGTAAGTCAACTACAGTGAAGTATGGAATTATGCTGTAGTTTGGGGTTTTGGTGGGTTCTGTGTTTTTGTTCTTTTAAAAACAGCTATTTGAGGTAACAATCATATCTTATTATTAACAGTAGTGTTTATTACAAGGCATAAAACAATGGTAGTGGGCAAACCAATCTGTTCCAAGGAGTTTACAATCTAAACAAACAAGAATGCCAAGCCTGGACATACAGACCAGTTCATTATACAAGAGTAAAATATGCAGATTTGGAAAAAGATAAGCTAAGTAACAAAGAGGGAGGGATAAAGCAGATGTGGAGTGAATTTGGAGAGACTGTACCACAGTACTGCAAGGCAAATAAATAGTACAGAGGTGGCAGTCTCAGGAGAAAGTGGGAAACTGTGAGGCACAGAGACTTGCTCTAAATTCTGCAGCAGAACAACTTGGAGTGAGAAGTCTGACAACCAGGTCCTCACTTAAGCATCAACCTAGTGAATTCTGGTGTTTCACTTTTTAAAAATTCAGGTCTCCTCTAATGAGCACAGTGAGAAAGGCCAGACAATGATCACCCTGAAGTTTAAAAAGGTCAGATATGATTTACACACCAAGATCAGGATAAACCCCCCAGTATTCCCATTTCTGGATACTTCACTGTCTTCCCCCCCACTCTTTTCCCACTCTTTAA
>NW_009953652.1:387567-409932 GCF_000747805.2 Chaetura pelagica | reverse complement strand
CTCTTTCCCCACTTTTTAAAAAGCCAGCATCATAAACTGTAAATAATTAGCACAAAAGTCCATGTGAACTGTTGTATTCGTATAAGTGTTTATCTTGGCTGTCTAAAACAGGCTGGAATCCAGCTCTTGTGCTCAGCCCCACCTTAGTTATATTTGTCCTGTTATGCACAACAAAGTACGAGCTATTTTAAAATATGAAACACTTTGAAACTATATTAATGCTATCACTTTATCATTTATACACACATTTACTCCCCTCAAAACTGACCCATCAGCTGATTGGTTAACCTAGCTGAATTTAAGGGGTATGTTTCATAGACTAGAAACATTGTTTTACTTTTCTTAGCTTTCCCTGATAATCACAAGGAAGCCAGCCCAGACTGCAAGTCGAAAATTGAAACAGCTGAGTGGACTCCTCCTACCTCCTCTCTTCTGTTTTCATCTTTTATGGTGGCAGGCTAGCCTGTGCCAGACAAACTAAGATTTCTTATGTTCTTCAGTCACTTGGCTGTTCTTTCCCATAGATTTTCCAACAGTAGATTAATGTCAAAGCATGCTGAGCCAAACACATGAATCTCTGAAGATTTCAGTTGAGCAGGTTTTTTTTAGTCTTTTTTTTTTTTTTTTTTTTTTACTGTTAAACTAAGAGACTGCAGCTGAACCTGGTCTTGCAAGTGCGAGGAAAGAGTAACTCTCACCAATGTCAGCTAACATCGGCTTATGGGAGGTCAAAATCCAGTCCCTTAATAGTATCTGAAGAAACACAGTTGCACAAGGAAATCCAACCTGGGGGGGAGTGTCGATCTGCTGGAGGGTAGGGAGAAGCTGCAGGAGGACCTGGACAGTCTGGGTCGATGGGCTGAGGCCAAGGACATGAAATTCAACAAGACCAAGTGCAGGGTCCTGCACTTTGGCCACAATAACCCCAGGCAGCACTAGAGGCTGTGGGAAGAGTGGCTGGAGAGCAGCCCAGCAGAGAGGGACCTGGGAGTACTGGTTGACAACTGGTTGAAGATGAGCCAGCAGGGTGCCCAGGTGGCCCGGAAGGCCAATGACATCCTGGCTTGTATTGGGAATAGTGTGGCCAGCAGGAGCAGGGGTGTAATTCTCCCCCTGTACTCAGCACTGGTGAGGCCTCACCTCAAGTACTGTGTCCAGTTCTGGGCCCCTCACTTCAAGAAGAATATTGAGATGTTGGAGCAGGGCCAGAGGAGAGCAACAAGGCTGGTGAAAGAACTACAGGGAAAGTCTTACAGGGATGGGCTGAGGGAGCTGGGGTTGTTTAGCCTGGAGAAGAGGAGACTCAGGGGGGACCTTATCACTCTCTTCAACTACCTGAAGGGAGGCTGCAGTCAGGTGGGGCTGGGCTCTTTTCCAGGTAACTAGCAACAGGACCAGAGGGCATGGCCTCAAGCTGCTCCAGGGGAGGTTTAGGTTGGATATTTGGAAGTACTTCCTCACAGAGAGGGTGATTAGACATTGGAATGGACTTCCCAGGGAAGTGGTGGCTCTGTCCCCAGATGTGTTCAAGGGAAGGCTGGATGTGGCACTTAGTGCCATGGTCTAGCTGATGTGGTGGTGTTAAGTCATAGGCTGGACTTGATGATCTTAAAGGTCTTTTCCAGTCTTGGTGATTCTGTGTGAAGTGTTCCCTCTTTAGCATGCAGGTGCATACACCATCCACACAATTTCAAAGTGCTGGACTTCACAGACACAAGGAAACAAAATAAATGCTCTGCTCCCAGCAGAGCCAAGGAAGGAGGTTCTACCTCCCCAGTCCCCAAGTATCATGCCTTTTCCTCATAACAAGAGCACCAAACAACCCACCAGGCAGTGAATGTACTCAAAGGATTGACCCAGTGCACAAATTCACAAGCCAGCAAAAAGCCTGCAGCACCCTTTCATTGCTGAGGCAAGAATTAGAGGTGCCACACAGAGTGAATTGATTTGGGCTGGCCTGCAAGATGCACCAAACCTTGCAGCCCTTAGGGTAGGGTCAACAGCTTGTAGCAATGGGCCCAAATAGGCACCACCATTTTGGACAGCAGACCCAAAGACATCAGAATTGGGACAATTAGTTGTTCAGAAGAACACTCTCACTGTCACCAGTTCCAAACTCAGTGGGACCTGCTGCCTCTGGAAGAAGTAACAAGTTGACATATTCTTACTTATAGGAGGGGGAGCAGCTCCCATTGGCTTTCTGCCTTCATGCTTAATCTCTAATATGAAACAGAAACACAATTCTGAGTTGTTGCCCCCTCAAAGAAACTATGATTCCTTGTTCAAACACCTCTGTAAATCCTTGACAGATGAGAGAACAGAGAAGAATCTTCTCTCCTAGTGACAGTTACATAGGAAAAATACAAAGGAAGAATAAACTAAAAAGAAGTCAAGATGGACAAATTAGATTCACACAACAGGGCAACATGATCTTCTCAGCAGTTTCTTTCCTAGGGCACATGGAAATTAAGTACTCATTGAGGACCTGATGAACCCCTTTGCAGCAAGACCTCAGTATCTTCCTTAAAGTGAGCAAAAAGCTTGTTAACATTTAAGCATTCTTATCAAGGCTATTTACCTGGAGTCATCTTGTACACTGCACTAGCACAACCACGTAGCAATACTCTGACCTCACCAACATGTATGTAGTCTTTGCAGACCTGCTCACGATGCTCACATGGTCACCCTCAGGAGACTGCAGATCCCACTGAGCATTCAGGGGCACAAAAAGTTGTTGACTCCAGGTCAGTTCGAGCCCAGCAGCTCGAACATGTACAGTATGCAGTCCAAGCTTTGGAGAAGGTACAGAAGACTAGTTCTTTGCAGCTAGAAACCAAGTTGATCTCAGTCTGCTGATAGCCCATACTCCAGGTATACCTTAGTCTGCCTCTGCAATTCAGCCCTCCAGACAGCACATAAACCATAACTATACAATTTCTAGGTATCAACTTACTAGCACACCACACAAAGAAAACAAACAACACACAAAGCCACAAAATAATTAATCCTCAACTATTCCAAACACAATACATACACACTCTCAATTTCTCTCACCTCACAGGCCAGTAAAACTACAAGATGTTTTCCATGTATGCCGTCCATGGAAACTGTAGCCATGCATAGACACATTTAAAACAACTTATTTTTTCAACAAAATATCAAGCTGAAGACTACTAACCTAGAACAGACTTCTGTATTAAACTGGATCCTAAAGCACAATCCAAACCTTCTCTTGAAGAAGCTCTGAGGACATTTTCCAAAAGACAAAAAGCAGCTCTTTTGCAGGTGTACCTATTTAAACTGTTAGTTTCTCCAGGTGTTGCCACTTGCCACTGAGCCATTCTGCCCCTTCCCAGTGGCTCCTGAGAACTCTTTGTTTGCCAGTTTAGGGTTTAGTTCAGCTCAGTACATCTCTTGAATATGGTGAATCTTCTCGTGTGTATCACAGCTAGGCCTGTCTGCAAATCTAGATTGCCCCTTGGATTCCATACAACTAGCAGTCCTTGTTAGCTCTGCTGCTCTGGTGACAAAAACTGGTAGTTTTTTGTGCTGCCTACAGAAAACAGATGTTGGCACTTCCAAAACCATCACTGTGAGATGATGGATTAAACATTTTGATCATTACTTGAACAGACAGACTTTAGACTTCTGCAGTATAGATCTGAATCCCATATTATTTTAAGAAAACAACAGAATAACCATTTGAGGGGAAATTACTTGTACAACCATGAATATACAAATCTAATTCTAATTTCCTTCAGGAAAAAAGGTCAGTCTACCATTGCAGTAAAGGAAATAGCCCTGTCAGTAGCCAGGCAACTGATGGAAGCCTTTTTTTTTCCCACTAGGATCCATTAGTAGCTGAACATGATTGTTTGCAAGATTGACAGGAAGATATTAATGATTTGTGTGATCATGAAGGGGGTAAAGAACCTCAAAGTTGATATAGTCCAAACTATGAAATACTAGTGCTTGGCTAGATTTGTAGTCAGCCTACAAAATCTCATGAAAGAGTAAAATACATACATTTACTTCTTTGCAGTTGTGCAGGGGGTCTGCAAGATGGATCAAAGGTTGGCAGTGGTTTGTTTTCCAAAATATTGGAATCCAGGGCTTCAAACAGTACAGCTTATGCTCATCATCTATCAGCAGCTTGTGTTTCTTAAAAAAAAAATTTAAAAAAAATAAATTAGTGTCAAATTGCAAACTTCTCAGAAGATATTCTTAAAGAGCTAAAGGAGAATTAGATACCAATGTTTTGCAGTTAAATTACTGGCACTTTATAAAGAGAAGCCTTTTGTTAGAGACAGGAAGTTTAGTTTATTGCCCAGTATATACAGTTCTCCCACCACATTATTTTGGGCTATTTTCATTCCTCACAAAGTAAAGAGGAAATTCTAAGAACATTTCATTGATTTTCTTTGTTTGATAAACAGCAAAGGTTTGCAGTTCAGTGACCACTGTATGGCTTTGTTACTTTTAACATGTAATTTTACTTCACATATATCCTCTGGAGAATAAAACATTTGTTCTTTATAAAAATCATTAGTTTCTGCCCCATTCAATTTAATTCCATCTCTCACCCTCATCTTTCATTGCTTCACAGAAAGAATTTCTAAATACCAAACTAGAAAAAAAAATAAAAATAAAAATTGACACCTTTTTTTTTTCATGAGCAGAACTTCGGGCTCAGAAACTACCAAGAGGTACACTCTGAAAATGCTTTTCCTCTTCGCAGTTTCCCCAGATCTTTTTCAGTAGGACACAATCTGAAGCAGAGTAATAACACCACAGCCATTGTACAGCATTATTCTTTAATAGTAATGTTGCTTTTCTGAAGGACATTAATTTTCATTGAAAGAGACACTACATCTTATACACTGACGGTTATGATTCTGTTGTCTGCACACCATTCCTGTGCAGCTGAAACTATAAAGAGCTAGAATACATACCCATCCGTTTACTATTTCAAATTTCAGCAATTTGCAGGGTTATCCCAAATGTTTTTATACTATTCTTGCCTGACAGAAAAAAAGGATTCCTCATAAAAGGCTTGGTTTAAAAAAAAATGCTAAGCATTTAAACATTTATTAGAAACAGTTTTAGTTCCTCATTAATCTGAAGATGAAGTATTATTGATTTACAATGAGCAATTCATCCGATATCCATCAGCAGCATATAAAAACAGAGTCTGAGAATGAAAAAATGGGTGATGCCTTTTTGGCAGCAGCTTGCTATGTCCTGCCAATGGCATAACCTGCCCAACTGGATGGGAAACAGCCCTGTTCTTTCTGTGTGTTCTGCATGCTTGACTGTATATGTCCCACAGTTCATACACTAACCTACATTTATTTTTATGTTACAGGATCAGCAAGTATACATTAGATCAAGGCTTTGGGGACTTTACATATTGCTTAACCTCAGTCACCCAGCCTCTTAGTCACTCCAGTGATGAGCATGGTAAAAACAGATAAATTACACAGATAAATTGACACAGAGACATACACACATCTGCACACACAGACATATATATCCTTAGGGCCTGATGGAACAACTCCAGCTGAGTTCAGTGAGCTTTGGATCAGGCCCCATATTAGTATATGATAGAGACTTAGTGCTTCTGATCTTTGAAACCAGTTTTAAAAGGCTAAGGGTCCATTCTGTGACCCTGGTTTTCCACCAGTGTAGCTCTATTTGCTTTAGTGGCATGTAAAACCAATATAATGAAGTGGAGAATTATGCTCACATTATGTTTTTTAAGTAGCTTATTAGCCTGCATATTACACCCTTTTTAGTGAGTTGGCAGCTGTGCAAAGGACTCTGAGGAACTAATTCACTGATACAACTCTTCCCACTGTCTTTGGGACAGGGTTCTAAATTATTCTGAAAATTTTAGGAAGAGAATGTTATGAAGCAGGACAGTACAGGTGAAAGGGTGTTAATGAAAGTCCCTTGAGGAGGTAATGGCTTTTATTAGTTTGGAGGAGCCTTTCACAAACAAAATAAAGTTTTTAAAAAAACATTTTAAAGTGTGTCAAATGGTCCTGAACATGATTTTTCTTCTGTGTTACCATTAAAAGACAAACCAACCCAAATTTCTGAATGGAAAAAAAGTCATTCTATTTCCAGCCTAAATAGATTTGTTTACACCCTGTAGCATGCAGTAAATGTGTGGTATGGAGGTGGAAGGCAGGGGGCAGAAAGATAAAAGAGAGAAATACGCCTGTGCCACCACCCACCTCCTTTGCTACATGCTTGGCCCTCAGGGTGAATTGCCTGCCAATATTGCTTGATCTTAACTCTGCTCTCACTCCTTTCAAGGTTGCCTCCCTTTCAGGTGTGCCATAGTCACATCTCTCAGCCTTTAGGGCTGCACCTGCTTTTCCCCTCTCTGCTGTCATTGGCCATGCACGTCTCTTCTGTCAGCCTCCTGTCACACCCAGCCCTACTGCCTGTCCCAGCTTCCCACACACACATGCTTAATGAGCAGGTAGAGTAATTGCTTTCATAACATTTTTCCCACAATGACATTTCTCAGTTTGCTCAGGCAGTATTTAGGGTTACTGTGCCAGTTCCTCGAACTCTGCCTCAGCTCAAGTTCCCTCAACACTGTTAATGACAAAAAATGGGTGTTTTGTGCAAGAAAGGACTGCTGGACCCACTGCTATAAGGCCTGGGAACTACAGAGCTATCAAAGACTGGGTGTAAAATCCAGGTCCTCTGCAGTCTTCTCTCACCTCTTTGTCCCTCAGTTTTTGCAGAATGGAAATTAACAACAGAGATTTACTCTGCCAAAGAATTACTAGAGTAAATGCATCAAAGATAGGGCAATGATCCATTCTCAGGTCTACACAAGCACCTGAAACACAGCTAAAATGCAAAAGAGTGTAAGTAACAGCTTTCTGAAATTATGCCAGTCCTTGGCCAGCACTAAATCCCTTAAAAGAAGATAGGCCAAGTTCCATTCATCTGCTCTGTCAGTATAAATGTGGAGGCCAAGGGGAAACTACAGATTTAAAACAGAATATACCCAGAGCCTATAAACCATTACTCAGTGATGTTGATTTGACTCTTCCTTTTTGTTATTGGGTCCGGGCCCTAAGTTTCCATGAGAAACAAAGGGCTTCTGAGGTATGAAGGGCTGAGGTGTGACAAAAGAGTAAGAATGAAAGTTTTTGTCATTATTAAAATGACAGTCGTTCCTGGAAACCTCAAAATATGTCACAGTCCAAAAGAGAAGACATCTACAGAGTAGGCAGATGCAAGCAGTTCTTGATCAAACTTGGAGAAGAACGTAGATGGGCTAAAGTTCATACAGCTGAAGACAGAGGAGAGTTAAAAATGAACCCCAAGTCTTGCATATTGCCGTGCCACATCCATTATCACACTCTGATTATCACTGGGTTCACTGATTTTTTTTTGGTGACAATGTTTCTTTAATTTTTTTTCAGCAGTACCCAAAAAACAACTTTTCCTTTAACTATGGGTATGCTGCTCAAGGAGGTGAGAGGTAACATTCAGAGGCACACCTTACCTGGACATCTTATGAGCCAGTAGAAGCTCATCAGCAGTGCATGTAGCTCTTGGTAATACTTAGAATAATTTAATTTAGAGTAGTAGGCAAGCAAAAGTCCAGCTTGGGCCTCTGCCCCTCATTGCTCTTCGTATCTGAAATTAAAGCTAGCTGAAGTGACTACATTTGCTAATTTTTCCCTCCAGAAAAGTGATATGTTTTCACTGAAATACCTTTTTTAAAACACTTTTACTTTTCTGTTTTTTCCCATTTAATTTTTCCTATTGCTTATTTTCTGTATGATCTTAACTCCTGCATTAAAAAATTATATGTCAATAGACACACATTATTTTTCTTACAAAGGATTACGAGTATTAGTCTACTAATCAGTTGTCATATCTCAGTGACTCACAGTAACCTGCAGATGTTTAAAATTTGAACAGCATGATTTGGAATGGAGATAAATGGAAGGAATAATTAGCCATTATTTTTTCCCCCTGAATATTTATCAGGTTCACCAGAGGAAAATATTTTCAAAATTACAAAATCCAGTCCAGAATGCCAAAATATTTCATTCGGTCACACTAATGAAAAAACAAAGTAATGAAATTTCAATATATTTTTATTTCAAAACACTACCTTTTTTTTTCAAAATATCCTTAGAACAAAAAGAAAGTGCAGGGTAAAGTGATAATGTAATCCAAAATATATATTCTTTTTCATTCCAAAATATGGATGTAATTTGGGAGGTTCATGTGTTCTTGAAAGATGCAGAAAGAGTCTGGTTTAGTTCCTGTTTAATCAAATTCTTTTCTAACAGTTTGGTTCCGTTAGCAAAGTACAAAGAAGAAAAACATAATTTTCTCCACCTCTACAAAAATTATTTCTTGTGATACATCATGACTACAAAATGTCATATCCTCAGAAAGTGATGATACGAAAGCAGCAACCTTATAATTTCAAGAGCTAAAGAGGGACTTTGGTTCCACCCTGTATGATATAGTAAAGGGAAGTGAATCCCCCCTTATTTTACAGAAACGGGGCAGGCAGTTTTGCTGTGGTGAAACTATGCAGGATTCTATCTCATTTCATAACCCTTAACATCTTTGCTTTTCAAGACTACATGATCACCTGATGCACCAATCTTTTTCTGTCTAAGGATCTCCATAGAAAAGAAATCCAATCAGAGGAGTATCATGCACAGTCTTCTCAGCCATTTCAGAAAAGTAGTAAGGAATGCAGTTTACAGATAGTTGTGGACTTTCTGTGGGGCTAGTGAGAGAATTGCACACAGTAGACGTGCTCTCACAGCACACACTTACAGGGTATTCTTTATATTTTGAAGTGATAAAAGTAAATTAATAGTTGTTTCTATCAATAGCAATCAATGCTTGTTTTATATCACCAGTGCCACCTAAATCACTGACCAAAAGCCCATTTGTTAAATAAAGATACACTTCTGGGTAGGGAATTTTCTGTTTATTTTTATGTTTTTAATGAAAAAAAAAAAAAAAAAAAAAAAGAAAAGAAAAGAAAAAAAAAGCTAATACATTTAATATCAAAATACTTAACAAAACCCTCCATACTTCTCAAAATAATGTACTGAAAGCAGAAACAACAAAAAAAAATTGCCTCTGAATGAAAAAACCTCAATTGCTGTATTTTAAAGTTTTCTTCATGAGTCTTCAAGAGTGAAAAACTCATTAAGGTTCAAGATATATTTTTCATAATCACTCACATTTCCAATTTCAGAATTATCTGTAATAATTTTAGGTGAAATTCATCTTAATGAAGAAGTTCCTCCAAAAGCTTTTATCAACATCTGAATTGTTCCCTTTCCAGCTATATGTCACTCTTTACATGATAAAAAACAAGGAATAACCCTACTTAGCTGTACCTGTAATGCATGAAGCATTTGGTGAATGAAAAACTTGCACTTCTGAATCAACTGCTGTTATTACTCATTCACCCAATAATAACATTGCATCAGAGGCTTAGTGAAGACAAGAGGAAGGAATTTATCATTGAAAAGGTGAGTCTGAAACACTGCCAGTCCTCACAAAAATTTACTTTACTTAGTGCTACACATACCATAACGTGTCCCAACCATGCCACAGACAACTTTCTCTGTAACAGAAACATCGAATCAGCGTCACCGGATTCGGTGACTTACGTCAATGTGACTACTTGTGTGGATGCAGATTACTCATGTGAATAAGGGATTGAGGCTTCAGTCAGAAAAGTATCTGGAGACCCCACTGGTGTGAGACACATTATGGAAGTGAAGCCATTAAAAGGTCAGCAGTAGGATACAATTAGCACATTGGTATTCAAAATATTATTGGGACAGGAGGCAGAATTTTCCAGTTAGGGTGGAAAGGAAACATGTTGTTTCCAATACAGCTTTTTTTCAACAATGAAAATGCTGGTATTGCTTGAAAATTACTCCTGGACCATGCTGCTGCAGCAGGTGGAAGTTTAATACTAAATTTTAACTAGCCATGATAATTCCAAAGCAGGCCCAAAGGTCAGTTAGGCTATTTTCACAAAATAGGATTATGCATATTTCTAGTGGATTTAAAGTTTGGTATCAGATTATAACTATTAAAATTATTATTAAGTTTAAACCTACAGGACAAACCCAAGACTCATTGTATTTATCTCTGCCTTTGGGAATTCCTGGCATTTCTACTAGAGATTTGAACCTAAATCAAAATTAAAAACTGGGTGAAATAAATCTGTTGTAGAGCCATATACCACATCTTTCTGTTCAGGACTGATGAAAAGTTTCATTTCCATCTCTTGAATCAGCCCAGACTTTGGTTTCAAGATGCATTTCCCAGTGGTGCTGCATTGCTTCATGGGTAAGTGATTTAGGGATTTTAATACTCTCTTTGCTTCTAAATGATGCATTATCCTAATCTTTGTCCTGTTAAGAACTCCTTTCCCACTAGATAGTAAGTTCTGCAGTTAAAAGCCTACTTTGATTACAAGTAAAAAAAGATTCTGTAACAAACTTGTCATAAGCCAAACAGAAAACAGACTCTAGTTATCATAAAATTAATTTCTTAAATCCTGTTTAATCTCTGACCACAGAATTATAAACAGAAAAGAAAATGGAAATTATTTTCATATTGACCAGTACTGAAGCAAAATAACATCCTCTACTATTTTGGTGTTATTTTGAACAGAGTAACCTGGAGACATGTTAGTTTCTTTGCAATAGATTCAGAAGTGTATTGGGCACTGTGTAACATAAGAATATGCATTCCCTACTGGTAGTGTTATCTACCATCCACTTTGTTTCTGTTAGCTCATTTATTTCTCTCAGGAATCACCAAAGAAGTGGTGCTTGAACAGAATTCAGTAGCTGTGGACTCTAGACTTGGGCAGATGTCCACATTCACCACCAGACCAGTTTTAAATTGAGACCCAAGATACCCAGTCTGTTTTTAATGTCCTAAGGAGGTCTGCCAGAATATTTCCACTCTCCCTCATTCATCTGAAATTCCCAAATGGCTCTCAAAATTTGAGACACTGGCAGCAGTCAGTCCTTGACTGCCCACCATGAGGGACAGAACAGGTAGCAGCAGTGCAAACCCTATGCTCTGTGCAATGTTTTCTCCTCTGTTCACTCAGGGACCCCAGCTCTTCCAGCAAGTGTTACGTGCATACTAGTGGGACAGAACATGGGCACTGAAGTGTTCTGGTTATTTTCCATGAAGACCAAAGGGCTACTCCCCCCAGTACATTTCTGATTTTTTTCTGTCATTAAAAAAGAACAACTTCAGGTCTGAAACCCAAGCAGTCCACTCACTATTTCAGGTAATTCTCTTATTTCCTGACAAATGGAATGCTTTATGGCCATGATTTGTTAATTTTGCATTCAGCCAACCTTTTCTCCTTGTTTAGATTTATAATGCAGACACCATAAATTTTACATAACAGAGAGAGGACTTTTGCTTTACTTAAAATATGCTGGATAAAATTGTATATTTCAGCAAGACAATTTTCTCTTAATATTAAGAACCTGAGACTGTTTTTTCTTTCTTTCTGCAACATTAACAGATCACTTTTCAATCAGAACAGACTAACCAGCTTCCTGTTCAGTGGTGCCTACCCTTCTCATGATCTACAGTATTTTACACCATCTACCTGGCTGCTGAAAGCCCCATTTACTTGGAAGACTGTGCACAAGCAGGCAAGAATTGTAGGATTTGCCTATATAGTGCTTTTTCTGTCTTAAACTGCCTGCTTGCCCATCAGGCAATTAGGGTAAACAGTAAATATTTGCAGCTTTGAACCAGCATCTGGGGAGCAGTCATTATAACTGTCTAAATTGCCTCTAATTGATTGGCAATCAATTAACTTGAGGGAAAATCATCTAGCACAGAGTAGCCAAAGAGGAAGGGTTGAATTCCCTAATGGCCCAAAGTGTTATAGCAGTCAACAATCACAACCACTCTGGAAAACAATGGGAATTAGAGCTGCTCAGTCTGGTGAAGCCTATTCCGCACTCAGTCTCTTATAGAACTGGACATTTAACTTCTTTAAAATCCCTGTGATGACTGCAAATATTGTGATACAGACTCTTTTTTTTTAAAGATGAGTCAGTTATGCTGTTGAGAGAGTTGCTAATAACATAAAGATCACAGGTTTCTGAGTCATGCATATGCATATGCAATAATGTTCTTTACCGGAAACACAGCATTGATGTATGCAGATAAAGCTAGATATAGCTGCAGACAAATGATGGCATGTGATGGTGTAAAGGTTTCACTGGCAAAGGTCTGAGAAAGCTGAATTGCTCGCAATTAGTGAATTATGCATGCAAAATGTCCTCAAGGAGTGATGATGCTACATATCTCAGAAAAATTGTTATGCACTTACTTCAGACCTCTAACTTTTTTATTATCTTTTTTTAACCTCTGCCTCTTAAGCCAAGGACATACCTAAACTTTATAGATAAGCAATGAAGTTTAAACTCTTCCTATCATAATCTCAGAGCTTGTTCCTGAGCAACTACAATTCCCAAAAACTCCTCAACTGACATCAGCAGATTGCTTATTTTTTTTAAGTCAAAAGTAAATTTTGGAAATATTTATACAATTTGGTCTCCAAAAAAAAGAAGAGATAGTACCATGGAAAGCAAGTGCTCTTTGGGAGAAAATAAATTGAAGAGCACTGAATTCTCTGTGGAATCAGTTGATGGAAAACCTAGTGTGCTCAGTGCTACTGAAAATCTCACAAATTAATTTTCAACACTGAAAACATTTGCCAAAAATCTTTTAATAGACTTTCAGAAGATTAAGAATAATCACAGCTCTATTGTTAAGAGGGCTCCAATTAAATGCAATCAATTTGATTAGTTTATGTCTTAACCTCACCATCATTTAACCATCAGTTTTTATATCCTGCAGATTCTAGATGCTGATAGGTCTTCTCAGTTCCCCATTTTTTCCATTACCAAGGTTTCATTATGCACGTTAAGCATGTTTCCATTTGCCTGAGGTACACCAGGGGCAGGGAAGCATTTTTCAAAGATAAGTCATTTAATATTAAATGTCAAAATATTACTCACTTCTTTAGCAAGATCATGCAGCTGCAACCTGGAGAATTAATTTGGGATGGTGTCTCTGTGGAGTTCAGGGCGTTGGTCTAAGCATACCTTTTGCTAAACAAAAAATCATTGACTTACCCAGAATTTAAAACATTGTATGGAACCAACTAAAGGGTAATAATGAACAGTTAAACATATAAAGGAAGTGGTTTTTAAGCCAGAAACACTGCGATTAATTATGGATAACCCAACCAGGGGAACTTCTCATTATGAAAAGTAATGAAATAAGGCTATTAGCATGAAAACAAAACAAGTGGAAATGACTGTAGGCTTTGTTTTGAAGATTATCACCATAGCATTTGCCTTCTGCACAAGCAATCAGGAACCCATTGAAGAAAAGAACCATTAGCAGCTCCCTCTTTACAGACAGAAAATTGATGTAGGAGAAAAAAAGCAGGCTGACTACGTAACACTTGCTTCCCGTGTTTCATTGGAGTCAATTCCCAATTTAATTCATGTAAATCAGGTTACAGGCAGCTCTTAAATGACATGACCAAGGATCTGTGTCAACTGAGTGAGCTGTCACCTGATCCTCTCCATCTCTGCCCTGAGAACTTGTAACAAAGCTTTCCTAATCATGGGAAGACTGAAATTATACTCTGACTTCCAAGATGAGGTGTTTCCCACTGTCTGCACAGGTAATTGTTTCAGGAGCAACAGACATTGTCCATCACTGAAGTTTTGCAGTTATCAAAGGAACACAATGAAAGATGGTACCTGATCAGTCTTCATCTGGACTTGATTCTTCATGTTGCTGTTTGGGCGATAAGGCTTGAGTGTTTTGAGTTAAATTTTTCAATATCTCATTATGTATTTAGCCAATTCCTTTTCAGTTTCCTTACAGTACCAAACTAGGAATTTTTTTTTTGTTGTTTTGTTTTGTTTCTTTTTTAACTCACACCCTGTGAGAGATCTTCTACATGTAAAAGCTATTTGAGAGAACAGCAGAGATTGAATTTAAAATAGAATAGCCACCTTGGTGAACAAAATCATATGCAAATACTTGAGTTTTGTATTGAGTACCCAAACTGGTTTTCAGTTAGAAACAGTAATTCTGCTTCCAACATACATCCTTGCTGATCTTGGAAATTTTCAAGAGTCTTTAAATCCAAACTGAACAAGCTGCCCACAATGCCGTGTGTTAACACACATTTTGTAGAAGGTAAAACAGTCACCTTTACTTCCTCACTCCAGCTCATTCATTAGAGAAGCCATATGAAAATTGTTTAGCTAAAAAAGCAAATCAAGAGGAGAGGTATTGAGTTATCTGATGTTTCTTTAAAAATGGCATTTGGACATAATAATGACCATTTTTTCTTTTTTTTATATAAAGCAAGACAAAGCTAATGTACTTTAAAAAATTATATGCTACCCGTAAGCCTGAAAACTGTAGTAGTCCTTCTGTTTAGTTCTGTCATTTAGCAAAACAAATTTAGTCAGGCTTCTTCACAATACCTAAAGCTTCTTCCTGAAATCCTAGACTTGCAGTATGGCCTTTGTGAATGCTCTTCTGTTAAGTTTTTTTTCCCTTATTCCCTTGAAGTGTCTTCTACCAGAAGATCTTTCTACATGGCTTAGAAAGTCCTTTCTTTAACCCCATTCTTTCCTCTCAGACCTTTATTTTGAAAATTGCTGCCTTTGAGCCATCAAGTAATTTTTGGTGCCCCAAACCAGTCTTCAACATGTTTTTTTGGGTTCCCATGTATTTTTTTCTTTGACCCTCTGCCTGCAAAGGAAAACAAACACCTCAAGAATGCTCCTGAGGTTTGCTCTACAGCTCCCCTCTAGCGATGGCTACAAGCCAGATTTCTAGGTGGGGCTTTATAACCCCAGGATGAACTAAGATAAATCTGTAGCACTAGCAAGGAGAAGCTGGGAATGTAATACTGGCTTCTATTTCAGAAAATGGCAAGCAAAAATAAAAAAGCTTTTCTTATGGCTATATGCAAATCTGAGATTTGAAGCAATACCTAATAACTGCCTAGTACCTGTTGCTTTAACTGATATAGCCCTACATGTTAAGGCACTTAGCACAGTGATGGATACCATATAAATACATTATTTTCCTATAAAAATTATAACCTTCAAAGTACAATTCATGACCATCATACATGTTGGCACAACCACTAGCATGCAAGAAATGAGTTTCCTGTTTCTGACAAGTCTTTGCTTTGTCCTTCACAATGATTCAGCTCCCATGAATATTGCCATTAGATGCTCCAAGCCATAAAAGCTTTTAAGCAAAAATGTTCAATTTCCAAAGAATCCTTTTTCCTACATTTTACAACACTGATGAAATACAGAGACTCCTGCAGTTGCTATATAATGTCTAGGAAAGGAAAGTGAGCAGAGAGCTGGTCATAACCAAATTCCAATATTTCCACAGTTTTTTTTCCTCTATGCAACTCACGATGTTTTCATCTGTGTCCAGTCCACACAGACACTTCTATAGAAACTGAGGGCAAAGTTCCATAAATTGAGATGTATCTGTTTAAGCTTTAGTAATAAAATTAGCATAGTTTGGGGGCTTTCAAAGACAGACACAGAAAGACAGTGTTTGATCTGACGGGATGGCTACAGAGCTGTGGGTATGCAAGCAGCCCAGCTTTCCAGGAAAAAAACCTACATTTCATAAAAGCCACCAGAATCAAAACAGATTTTTACTCTGAACCAATTCGGTACTTTCAGGTTTTGAAAGGAGTTGGAAAAATGCAACTCTTTTTCAGATCTAACATTGCTAGAAGGCTGCTCATGCTGGCACTGCACTTCTAGCTGACAAGGAGTATCACCACACCCTATAAAATGCATTACCGAGCACAGTGATTATGTATGTTAAAAAAAGAATCATTGCTGCAGGAAAAAATAAGCCTTAATTATAGGTGAGCAAATAAATTCATAATAGAGTCTCTACATTTAAACTTTCAAATTTTATTTATTCCAAATTTTTTATTTAACTTTCTCATGGAAAATACTTTTTTTACATTGCTTCACTTGAAACATTCACTAGCTGGTAATGACCAAAGTTACCTGGGTTAGTGTTTGTTTCCAGACTGAATGATTTAAGAACAACTCAGCCGGCTCATAGGATTTGACCCAATAGGATTTGACCCAATCTGCTAGGCATCATATGCTGTCTCTTAGAGCGGACAGCATCAGATCTCCCTGAGGAATTGATAAGGTCTCAGTTGTTGCAACATGCAGTAATTTAATTCCCACAGTATTCTCATCCTTGACTTGGAAGCTCAGTATTCCAGCTCTAATGTTGTCATCATCAATTATGACTCTAGACATGTTTTTTATCTTTATAAATAAACAATCTGCATTTAAGCTGGAAACTCTGAATGTGGAATATTAAAATCAAATGGGTATATTGGTTGGGTTTTTGTTCAAGTTTTTTAGTTTAACATTCGTTCTTGATAAATATTTTCTCTGGTAAACCCTAGGCAATAAATATCGTCATAAACCAAATATGAGTGAACTGTGGATACCACTAATTGGAACCCAGTTTTTCATACGTAAAATAGTTTTTAAATTATTTCTTTATTTGGCTTTGTGATCGATACATTTCACTGTTTGATACTTCATGGCAAATCGTACTATTGTATCTTGACAAGGTAACTTCACTGAGAGTTTAGACTTCAAGCAATAGGATATTATACCAGCCACAATTTTATCAAATCAAGAATTAACATGACTCTTCAGCTTTCACCAGTTCATTGCTGTACACACCTTCATGAAAACTTTTGCTTGATTAATGAATATGTGGTTTGCCCTGAAGTACTGTACTACTCTGATTGTGGTTTTTTTACATACTTTTATTTTTCTGCCATGTTACACAAGCTTCTTCTAATATAATGGCTATTGCAGTCATTGATAACTTTGGATGATAAAACAATTACTGTGAAAAAAGTAACAGCTTTACTTTTTGTTTATATTTATAAAACTTCAGCATTCAAAGCACAACATTACACTGAAAAAGCTAAACTCTCTTTGAAATTCCATTATACGAAGACAGTTGTTCCTTGCCCTACAGAAGTGTTGTGGACAGGTAAGCCTTTTTTGTAAAATATTTAAGAAAATTCTGACACTTCCAATCCTTTTAATTAAAACTTTGTTCTTACGACACGTCACTTTAAAATGTGGACCCCTATCAAGCCAGATTGTGGGTGTGTACTGATACAATGATTTTCTCTCAATTGCTAGCCAGACTTATCAGTTAAAACAATTTAAAACACATGGGATTTTTATTTTTTTTCTCAACCACAGACTAACAGGCAAAAGCAAAGTATATTCAACCCCTCCAGTTTGAGAGCTGCGTGGGATTTAGCCACACAGCTCTCATTAAAGTCAACAGAAGTTCAAATCCATGGGTGTGGTGTGGCACCCCTCCATGTAACTCTCATAAAGCTGAAGGCTCTGTCTGTCTGTGGGGTAAGACAAAAATACCTTACCTAGTGGGAGTCACTGCCATTATTCTCACTTGAGTAGAGAGTCTGACTGGATACCATAGTTAGCTACAACCCTGCAGGTAGACAGGTTGGTGCACCAATATCCAAAAGATTATTTGCCCTTGAAAGTATGGAGCAAATGGAGCTTATACCACTTCAGAGTAACCCACTTGTTGTAGTTATTCTCAAAAACAGGTCATCTCTGACACACAATGTCAGCCATGACTTGGGAATGATCTTAAAGGGCAGTCCCTCCCTGTGTTCATTGCTGTAATCAACCTGCACAGCACTGTTAGCCAAACAGTCAATGCCACCCCTTGTAGGTAGCAGCAATCAAAGATTTAGATGAACCTCTTAACTCTTAAGATCATTACCACAGTACAAGCAAAACTCATTAATTGCTGAGACCATTTAGTTTGGTTGGCCATATCAACTGTTGTGTTTATGGTCTATAAAAGATCTGCTCCGTCTTTACATTTGAAGGTAACTCCATGGTGTTGGTTGCTGAAATTTAAAAGTCATGGATGGAATCTTGGGCCCATAGAAGAACATGGGAACATTGCCATGAACGACTTCTGGAGATATAGACCTTCCTAAAACAAAGTTCCTTAGAGAGCAGGGACGTTTTGAACTTTTTAAAAGGCTTGTAGCAATGTTTGTCCCAAGCTATACTGCCTTTTGCCTATTTTCTCAGTTTTGAAGAGAGCTTGGGAAAGACTTCCAAGAACTGATATGTAAAAACAGGCTCAGACTCCTGCATTTCAGCATCTCCAAAAGCTCCTGCTGAGTTATCTGAGCAGTTCTGGGCTCTGCCTCAAATCCACTCTGTGACCTGGAGTAGTTGCTTACTCTCTCTCTTCCTCAGTTTTCCAATCTTAAAACACAGCTGATAATGCTTCCTTTCTTCTGTGTTGTGTCTTGTCTACAGAGACCACCAGCTTCAAGAGAGGGTCCCAGCTACAAGGCAGTGTTTGTTCTGTGCCTACAACACAGGGCTGACATCCCACCAAAGGCTCTAGGCGTACTGGGCTCTAGGCCAAGATTCGGATAAGCTTGGCTTTTGGTTCAAAGAAAGGTTCTCTCTCCTCACAGGCCATCACATTCATTTATTTTGCCCTGTGGTGAAGTTAATGTTACATCTGTGATGTCACAATTGTTTCCATGACAACAGGTTTATGACTTCAATGTAAAGTCAAGTGGAAGGAGAAGCTCAGGGACATGAAGGAAAGCTCTTATTCAAATCAGAAACATCTGACACAATAACAGAGAAGTGAAATGGCCAAGAAGGTACATTTCTTTTATTGTTATACATGTTTGTGGTTTCTTCTTAAGTTTTCAACAACGTGTACTTCTTCCATCACATGTTTTAATAGCTACTCTTCCATTTACGTTTCGTTAGTTAAAGCTGTTTTCTTTCTTCTTTTAAATACAAAAATCAATTTAACTAGTTAAAGAATGCTTTTGCCTTTTTTCAATTATGTTTAATTTAATAGGAGTAAATTTGGACTTCAGTATAGTCTTCCTTCTGATGCCAAATATGAATGATACTATTTCTGAACAAACAGGGAAACTGTTAAAACTGTGGCTTTCCATACTTAACAGCTTTCAAAGAAGAAAATAAAAATTAAAAAAAAAAAACACATCAAAGTTTTTTGAAACACAGATTAAAAAAAAACAACAACAAAAAAAAACCAACACAACAAAAAAACCCAAAACAACAAACAAAAAACCAACAACAAGAAGGGAAAGCTATTATGGAACAGAAACAAGTATTGGGCAGGGTAATGTAAAGACTCAGAATCTTTCATTATGTGTTTTTCTCTTTGTTTGCTGTTTATTTTTTCCTTAAACTGCAACCTTGTCAAACACAGTCATCTCTCTGTCGATTCAGGTGCCACCAAAATACAGACTGCAAACTGGCACTGATAGGACTCGGTGTTTGTCCATCGTGGGAACATTCACAGAAGCTATCCTTTCTGTGGTGTCAACAGGTGATTCTCAGGAGTATTTAAAGGTGGAGATGATGCCTAAAGGAAGCCTGTGAAGTTTACCAACCATCCTTGTTAGCAAGTCTAAACGCATGAATTAGTCAACTCAGAGACCTTGAGGGCCACACTAAAAATAAGAACAGATTGCAGTGCATATGTTGCAGGTTGCAGTTTGATTCTCTGGAAGTACTTCATGATGGTTGCAAGTAACAAAGCCATTAAAGTTTCAGCTGAAATGTTTTCAGGTAGCTACTCTGCAGCCAAAAGAGACTGGGTTTAGCATGTTATGTCTCTACTATACTCCTTGGTTCATGATAGTTGATTTAATTAATTAATTAAGGTAAATAGTTAATTAAGGCTGGAATTTTCAAAGAAGCCACGGGAATTAGGTAACCAAATTCAATGAGATTTGGATACTTAACTCCCTTAGACTCCTTTGAAAAGCCCAGCTATAAATGCTCACCTCTTTAGTTGCAATTATTTGTATGGGCAGGATTACGAGTACAACTGTTTAAAAATGCAGAAGCATGGCTGCAAAAGCAGACATGGCATGAGAACAGACAACTGTCCATACATGGCACAGTACATCAATGTGTACAAGCAGTGGCCATACATTTAACCTATCCTTAAAGTAAAAAAAACAGTAGAGTTAGTAATATCTCTGAAGCCAGTAAGAGCTTCTTAAGCTTACTGAATTAAAATAAATTAGATATACATACTCAAATATACATGTGAACAAACTTATAATATATATAAAATATATATACATGTGCATATATAAAAGTATATGCATGTATAGAGAGCCGGATGTGAACATAGATGCAGACAGTGTTTTGGTTTTGTATGCATTTTTTCTTTGCAAAACAGTAAATTGTGATAGTATTTGCCACTGGGAAAAGGGGTGGCTAAGCTGCCAAAGTGATGTCCATGATCTTATCAAAGTATATGAGGAAATGCCTTTCTTAACAGGTATGTAACACAGGCAGTATGGAGGTAGCTCTTATTTAAGTAACACAGAAGGAAGTATTGTAGCAGAAATATTATCAAGAACAGCAACAATCTGATAGATGAGGTAAAAAAACAGCCTACAAATAGTATTAAAAAACAACTCTTGAATCAACAAAACCTTGTCTTTGCATATGACTGCAAGGCAAAAGGATAAAAACAACCAGTCTATTTGATAAAAGCTGTGGGTGTTAATAACAAAAATATGGCACAACCATTCAATTCCTTCTTGTTGCTGGCTCCTGCTGGGTCTTTGGAGTTACCCAGGAGCACCCTGACATAAGCAGTTAAACTGTGGCTCTACTGAATTGAATGACAAAATACAGGACCTATGATTGCCTTCCCTGAAGCCAGAGAAGAGCCTTCATTGGCACCACTCCAGCCTCCCTCAAAGCCACTGTCTTTACTGCTGTGAATGGCAAAGTCCATTTTGCCTAAATGAGGCAAGCATCAGCTTCTCATCCAGCAAAACAAGTTTAGGCCACAGTAACCTTAGACCTACAAAGGCCATGGGGACTAGTTACATGCTCACAGATACACATAGGCATAGGCACTTTGTTATGAAGGGAAATCTCAAGAAGGAGGATATATCCAAGGCCAAAGAAGTGGGAATTAAGAGCATCCAGCCAATTCCTGTTCATTAGTGGTCAACATTTTTTTCTGTTAAAAATTGCCAGGTCTTTAAGCCCATGTGTTCACAGATAGAATGCTGGCCCATAAACAAATCCAACATATAGAGAAGATCAATTTCTTCTAAGAAGGAGAGCCAGAGACTTTCCATTAGAGTGAGTCACTGAGTTCTCTGAACCCTTAAGGTGTAGCAGAACAAATGAGAATGAGGTTAGCTATGGAATGCAAACAGATTATATGGCCCATATAGACCTTTATCTGCCCTCCAATATCCATATGTAGCCATAAAATACAGCTTCTTAAATATAAAATGTATGGATTTCCCTCTGCAAAAAAGGCATAAAATATTTCACTCCCAAACAAGTATTTGAGTATATGAACATGATCTTTCACTTCATCTAGGACTACGCACCCAGTAAACCAAGCTGTATTCTTTCTGGGTGGCTCAGAGAATAGCATATTACAGTGGAAACACCCATTTATTTCATTTACTGCCATTTATAATATTTTCCACTATTTGCAGATAATGAATTCATCCCCTTTTTGCCAAGATTATGCAGACTGTTTTATAGCCAAAATTATCCAGAATCCTTCTAAAAATGTGTTACCCTTCATTTTCCATGATTGCTTAGTGGTTCTCTTGGAGCAGAACCAAGATCAACCGTATTAACAATGCACAGCAATAACTGAACTGTCATGCTCATACTCTCCTAGCAGCAGGAAGAGTGTCACTGAGCTGGTCCCCGAAGTATGCACAACTCAAGAGCATAACTGTTCAGGTTAATTACAGCCATTAGAGTAGAAATGAGGAATTAATTTGGAGTTCTTTCCACATTCTACAATGGCCTTCTCATAAAGGTAGATACATTTCAGATTATCTGATATTTTCTTGGCACCATTGACTCTTCAGTTTTCCAGGATAAATTGTATCTGTAGAATGTAATACAAGGGAGACCTACAACATACAACATGCCTGAACAGACCTAGCTCCTGACCCTGTAAAGACTGATACATATCTTTCATGTTACACGGCACAGGTAGCCCTTTCACATTCAACAGAGCCACGGACTCTGGTGACACAGACACTCGGCGACCAAGCCCATGCACACCACACTGAGTGGCTGCACCAAGCCACAGGCAAGGCAAGCAGGAAAGAGAGGA
>NW_009953652.1:335150-387179 GCF_000747805.2 Chaetura pelagica | reverse complement strand
CAAGCCCTTTGTGAGATTATGTGTATTGGGTTAGTGCTGATTTCTTGGTAGACAACTTCCCACTCGCTTCCCTGGCTCGGCTGTGCTGGCCTGGTATAGAGGGTGGAGCTGCAGCACCATTCACTCCCTGCTCTGCACGAGGGAAGAGGAGAAACAGGCCGGTCACATCCGTGCTCTTCCCCTGTGCAGGGTCTGGCAGTCTGAACATCCCATGCAGGGGAGGAAGAGGGCTCCTTGCCATCACCAGGCTCAACAGCTGGGCCCGGCATGTAAAATGAAACACATGCAAATCTTTGCAGGAATTCCTTGGTGTTCAGCCTGAGGGTTTGATCTTGGAGTTGAGGAAATCTAGCTTGGGACCCCGAATGCAAGAAGAAATCCCTACCCAGAGGTTCCAGTGGTCAATGTTAACAGTGATAAAAGAAGTAATCACACCAGTAATTATAAACAAAGGATAAACGAAACAGATTCACTTTTTTTTTTTATTTTATTTTATACAAAAAGAAAATCAGTGCAATAAATATCCTAACAGCCAAGTCTTTGTTTCTTAACATTATCACTATTTTCTTTGGCACTACTGGGAACCCTTAACAGCAGCTAAGAGGAAAGAGAAATTCTGGCTCAGCAAGAGGTCTTGAAGCAGCCAAAATCTGCTCTTCACCCAAATCACCATTGATCTGCAAGACTGAAGTTGAGCAGCTGGTACTGAACAAGTTAATCAGTCACCATGTGTGATTTGAGAACAGAGGGAGGCAGGGGAGCCACATAGCAGGTTGAGTTATGGCCACTGGAACTAAAACAGGTTGTCATGATATATAACTGAAGATCTCTTAGCACTGGAAACTGACAGCACTGCAATAAATTTTAATACTCCAAACTCCTCCTTGATTCCCATAAATATTCCTGACTTCACCAAGAAGTCCTTTCCACTTGGCCACTCCATTATCCAGTTTTACTATACATTTAACCTCAATTTCTCCCTCTCTCTATATGCAAGACGCCAGCACCACCATGACTTCCTATTACAGCAGCCTCCACTGATATCCCCCAATCTGGCCTGCCTTAAACTTCTCCAGCCTGTTTCTCTGGCTCCCTCTCAGTAACACGTTGTGCCTCTAATACTCATCTACTTGATCTCAACTGAGCAGGATCTCAGCTGATTAGCTTTATTCAGACAGGTTTGTTTAATCTTAATCTCTCTCCTTCTCTCGCCTTTTTTTTTGTTTGTTTTTTGCCAGGCTCTTTGATTCCCTTTCTGGTTCTTCTCAGGGTCTCCAAGTTTCAGGCACTTCTCTAAACACCCTCTAATGTTTTGATTTTTGATGGTTAAATTTAAACAAAAACTTAAAAGCTTTTCCAACTATTTTTACTCATTCTCAGAGTCATTTATCAATCGCACAGAGAGCCTGGACTCCTCCTATATAAATTGATAGCCCTGGTCATGTGTAAACTTCTTCATCCCATAAAGATGACATTCTGTCCCCTTCCTTCTGGGTAAATAAACTAGAAGCCACTGATCTTTTCCTGCACAAAACATAACCACTTCTAGGACCCACCACTAAGGTCACAACCAGTCCAACCCCAGTGCTTTGAGGCAGTTGGGGTGCCCTCAGGATGCTGCAACATTACATTAGCTGTAAAGCTAATAATCTTATTTTCCCTGGCCCAAAAGTTCCTGTGTGGCTGAAACCCTAGTCTGGACAGCTGTGTACCAACTCTTCCTATGTCAAAGGTATATTTCCTTTCAAAACCTAGCTTCAGGCTATGTAAGATATCTTCATGCTGCTTCTCTTGTCTGTCCTGTTCCCTCGGCAAAAATTCTGACTTGCACTTCTTGCACTTACTGGAATTGCAGAGAGGCATATGAGAAGGAAATGTATGGCCTTTCAAATCCTCTAAACATTGTTCAACTGCCACTAAAAAGGTGGCCTGAGTTGAATTTATTTTTTTCTTTCTATTTTTTTAACAGACAGCTACTCCGTGCTTTTGTACAGAGCCATAGGAATTTTATTCTTGGACCAGCAGATAACCACAGCACATCTCTCCCAAGTTTCCAACCCCAGGACCGTTTTTCTTAATTTTGAAACTTTAAAGAAAGAATGCTGCTTTGGCTTCACAATTTTACACAACTTGTTAGAACCACAAGAGAATGTTACAATCCCAAGCCACATGAAACAGAAACATTTGAACAGACCTTTGGGTTGGATCCTCTTCTTCCACCGAACTGCACTCAGCTCATGACTGAAGAGTGTCTGGCTTGAGTAACAGACAGTTTTTAGTGACCTCAAGTCCTAGTGGCCAACAAGAGTGGTTCGACCTCTCAGTGCATTTAAGAACTATCTTAAATCTACTCAGAATTGTGTCCCTGACTCAGGACCTCCTGAGGACCACCTGACAGCTAGTGTAAACCAAAGCCCTAAATGCTGGGTTGTACTTGGGAACTTGGGGTGTGTCCCAGCTCACTGACATGAGCAGCTCTTTCCTAACACCTTCAGCAGAAGGCTCCTGAAGCTGGCTCCGTGGGTTTCACTGCCAACATAGCAGTGTGAGGAGACCAAAACAGTTCCAGGGAACTGTTTCCCCTGACAGGAAATGAAAAGAGAAACTGAAGCCACTGGCAAGACGTACATTAGACATTTTGGTTAAATGCAGCTGGGCTGCCCTTTGGAATGACTGCTTTTTGCAGAATGCTTTGTTCTTCTTCTGCATGCATTGTACCCCTACAATTCACTGCTGCAGATATAGAGGATGATTTTACTTTAGTCCTCCAAAACTGCACTTTTATATCACAAATTTCCAGATCACAACAGGGCTTAAAATTCAATAGGGGTATGTAAGTGGTGTTCTGCTCTTGTAGACTTGCTGGCTCAGTCACTGCATTTCAGAAGGATACAGCCCAGTTGTAAGAACAATATAGGAATGTGCATGGAGAAAAAAAAACCAAACCAAAACAAAACAAAAAACCACACACAAAAACCCAACCAAACAAAAAAGCATGTTTAGCAGGAATCAGAAACAGATATTCAAGTGAGATGGACTTCTATACTACAGGCTTGAACTGGGATCTACATAGCTCAGATACTCTTATAGTGGAGGTGCTTTTGCGAGTGTGGTGTTCATCCCATCTCAGGATGATAATTTCTTAGTCTGGGATATTCTGCTTCCCAGAGCAGGGCTAGCCATTCCTTGGTTCCACTTGCCTTCAGAGGAGCAGACAGCCACAGCCTAGCATTAGTTAGGTCAGGAGCCCATCCCATTGTGCTAGGCTCTAGTAAAACATATGCGTTTTAGCACAGTATCTGCCCCAATAATCAAAAAAGGCAGGCAAAGTTTTAGTAGATAATACTACTGTATTACATCTCTTGTATACAGACAAGTGAAGCACACAGCAATTCTGTAACCTGTTCAGGGTTAAGGATCATCTTGAAGTGAAGTATTATACCCAGACCTATTAACAATTAGCCCACTGCCTTCTGCAGTTCAACCCAAGTTGAGCTCATCCTACAACATCACTTAAAACAAAACAAAATCTTACAATCCTGGATATGAAAATGCTTTTCAACACAAATGTTATGAATAGTGAGAGAAGCCAAGAGTAGGAGCAGAATGAACTTATGAAACAGAGGCAAGGAAAGGGAGATATATTTCAACTGATATGGAAAGCTGATGAAGAGATAGTCTTTCCAGACAGCTGGAACTGTAAGAAACCTCTGGCTCTGAAGCTGGCAATATCAGATAAACAGAGAGAGACGTTTTGTGGTGATAATGGGACTTCACTGAGGCCCCAGGACAAAGTTGTTTCCAGCAGGGCAGATGTTCCACTCAAAGAGAGGCAGACTAGTGGTGAGCCCCCAGGTGATGCTGAAAGAGAGACCCTGTCTGTAAACTCAGGCTGCACAAAGATAGCCAATGCAATCTGGAAGAATCTCTGCAATTCTTCTGGGAGTAGCCCAGTAAAGTACTGACAGCCACATAAAAGCAGTAGCAGCACAAACCTCACCACAGGATAAATGCCTGAGCACTTAGCCATCCCAGGTGGGTTTCACAGCCCTGGCTGAATCCGCATGGCCTCTGCTTTGTTGTCATCAGTACCCTATTCTGACCAGTCAAAAGTGACCTCAGAAGCACCGCTATGGTTGCAGTGACATCTGTAAGTCAACCAGCACAGATGTACCAAGTGATTTTGCAAAATCTTACCCCCCCGCAACAGCTAGTTTCTCTTCCTTAGCTTAGCATGCTTGGAAATGGCTGAGAAAAACCTGCAGGCTAATATATTTTGAAATAGCTTTTAAGGGTTTGTTTTTTTTTTGCCATTATTTTTTTTTTGTTAGATTCTTCACCTGCTCTGTCAGGATGTTCTTTTAATGCCTTTCATACTTCCCATGAAAGACTGTAAGCTCCCAAAGCCCCAGCATATCTGCCATCTCAGCTCTATCAGGAAAGAGCTGATGAGAATATGATTGTCAGTGATGATTACAAGTACTTTACAAACACAGGAAAGTATGTTCTGCATTAATTGCTAATCTATTTCAGCGAATTTGGCACCATGACAAATGTAACTGGTTGTCTCTAACAAGGCGGGGAATCGGGAATTATTGTGTTTCAGTACAGTACGTCCAGGGAGAAGAATCAACCGTTAATCCCAGGTGACTAGTTTCTTTATAAATATATTAGCAACATAATGGAGTGTTCTTTAATGGGATTATAACCACACAAGCAGACCCCAAGCAGCTGCTCTGCCAGTCAAAGGGAACATGGCTGACAAGAAGATTTAAGGAACTGAATGAGGGGAAAATGGTGAACTTCTGGCATGGAGCACTTAAATGACCTTACTGCTCAAAAGGAATTGGATAGTGCTGCATATATGAAAAGAAAGTCAAATATGCTTGAAGAAATCTCTTTGGGCATGCTCATCATTACTTTCTTCCACTGATCACCTGCCAAAAGGGGAGAAAATGGCCAACCCAAGTAAAACTCATCTTTTCATATACTAGGGACAGATTTTAAAGCCAAAAATATTTCATTCATACATTGAATAACTAAAGGGTCATTATCAAGGATGGCAGAGCCCATATTTCCACACAACTTTTGTGTTTGTCTCATTGCAGAGCTGAAATAATTCATTCTGAGTATAATATAACAGCTCAATCCTATAAATAAATAAGAGTGCAAACATGTCTTTGAGTGTATGTGTGTATGGGTTGGACTAGATGATCTTTAAAGGTCCATTACAACCCGTACAATCCAATTCTATATAAGAATATATATATAAATGTACATAAAGAAAAGGAGAGACAGCTACAAGGCAGCCACCAGGAAGAACCCTGAAATGGCATGAGCAAGAGATGAAACAACTTTCATTCAGAAACTCCCCTTGAAACATTTTACAGGACTCTTAAAAACACAGGCTTAGATTATGTCCATGGCAATACTTGGGTTCCATTTCTTACTATTGCTTTAACTTAGAGGTATAAAAATGGTACTGTAGCTTACTAAATAATATTTTTTTTTCTTTTTATGTGGAGGGAGATAATGAAAGACAATCATACCTGAATAAATGGCATATACACCTCAAAATATAATACTTATATATATATTTTAAGTCATTACTTGTATTTAGTTTGGTGGCTTGAAGCTGGGGCTAGGATTGGGCTCTGTGGCTTTGAAATGGTATGGGATAATGCACATAACAGTTGTGGAGTACAAGCACTGCAATATGCAGCTGGTCTAGCAAGGACTATTTAGGCAGCTTAAACTTAGCTTAGCAAAAATAATTTTTGAAGTCCAGATCTAATTTGTGCAGCTCTAGAATTTTGTTATCAGAGGCCCTTGGTTCAGGATGGCAGAATGACTCATTAGAGTATTTAAGCCCTCATTTAACACTAAACTACACTTTACATTACTCTGAAATGCTTTTGTGAGAATCAGGTGAAACAAAGGACACTCACTGATTCACCTTGTCTGACCAACCCACACTGTCCATCTGCAATCCACTGACACTAACAAAATATCCCTAATGACTTCATTGGCTGGGGATGAGACCCACATTATTCTTGAACACCTCTTAAACTTTCAGGGCCTAATCTCAGGACACCCTGACACCAGTCCAGGTGACACTGTGCTTCCTTTCAAACAGCTGCACGGAACATTTAGCTTGGTCTCCTGTTCCCCAAACGCTGCTGAGCCCATCATGGTGGCACAGAAAGAGAGTAAGACACTTATTTCTATACACGTGGATGCATTAGCAGGGATAACAAGGAGTGCAAACGTTTCACTGGCATCGATTTTCATGGTTGTGACAGCAAGCTAACAAGATTCAATATACTTTTTCTGTCACGCCATCATGGACTCTGCATGCATTATCAAAAGTTGGCAAGTACCTAACAGTGCCCTCCAAAACCATTTCCAACTAAGTGCACCACCCTCCAGTCAAGTAACCTGAGTATCTTTTCTGCCTTTTCTGTATGACATTAATCACAGTTATGAAAGCTTCCCATCTTAAGTCTAGTTGGTGACAATACTTCTGTAGTGCACATAACAGTGGATGTAGTATGATACCCTGACACATTTACCTTTTACTAATGATAAGCACTGGCTGTGATGCACTAAAAATACTGTGACTTTGGGGAGAATTAGGTGTTATCTCTAGTGCCTGATTCAGGAGAGCAGTTAATGCTGGGATTAAGACTGTGGCTAGTCAGGACAAGACAGCTTATATTTAAAGAGAGCTAAGCATGTCCAGTAGTACCATCGTGAATAACACCAACCTCCAGAATTGGGCCTGTACCAAGATTGTGGAAGAATATCCTTACAGCCCAAGCCATCTGGTACTCAAAGGATAAGATGTGTTATTTTGAACTGGCTTTATCATAAAATGTAGCAACCTGTGTAATTTTAAACCTACAAAATTTTAAAAAAATCTAAGAAGGAAGACTACACTGCACATATTTCTCCTTCTCAAGAAAGGATGAAAAAGTTTCCATGTGACAGCTATCAGGCACACTGAATAACACACCACTGGCAGGGCACTGGAAGAGTAGTTACAAGTGCCTATCAGAATCCATACAAAACCAACTAACAAATGCTGGAATTAAAAATGAAGACTCGCAGGGAGACAGAGGCTTTAAGCAGCAGAGAATTTCAGATCAGCTTACTGACAGCTTCAAAATATAACCAGCTTTCCATCTGAAATGCGTCAGCAATCATTTCATTTTTATCAAAACACAATTAGGCTGTGGTGAATGACAGTATAAATCTTAAATAGGAAAGATACAGGATGAAAGACCACCAGGGTGGAACATAACTGTAAACCTCTCCATAAAACTACATTTGAGTTCTGATCAAATACACAGGAACTCCTTTAAATGATCCAGCAAGAATCTTAACTCACTGCCTTCCAAAGAAAGTGTTACCAATTAAGTGGGAGAAACTTTTAACAGTCAATTTTAATTATGTTAAGAGATTCACCAATCAATTCCCAGCTCAAGCTGAAGTTTTTACTAGAGACAACTGGAACCAATTTACATGCTTTCATGTTACGTCTAGACTTTAATAAATGGTCTAAGCACAAGCAATTCTATGCCAGTATCAAACTAGTTTTCATGAGTACTGCAAAATGCACCAGCTTCTCAAAAATTCTCCAGCCTTTGTGTCTTTAAATGCTCCCCTGATAAATGATTGCAAAGTTTACTGAGTATATTACATAAGCACGACTGCAGGGTGGTACCAAGTGAGTGATGCCACAGATTGTCCTCCAGCTCACTGCTTTAATTTATCAGACTCAAAGCGTGTAGACCCAGCTTTTCACTTCAGCATGAAATGGAATCATTTTTCTGATTACAAGAGATCATTCCTATTGAATATTAACCCAAGTCCCTTAGACCAAAAATAACTAAAATACATGGAACCACTCAGGACAGTTACAAATACTTAACTGGTGGCCTGCAAAGGTAAATCTAGGCAATCTTTTGTACACTTAAAACCTTCTCTTTCTATTCTGTCATCCCTTCTCTCTACATCTCATGGTCCTGAATAAGCTGTGGGCTATGGTGCTAAAGGACCTGAGCATCCAGCCAGTCCAGCAGCACTGCCAAAGAAGAAAATGAAGCACCTGGTTGCTAGATTGTTTAAACCTTTCAGTGCCTGCTGCAGCACACTCAGTAGTGCTCTAGCTATATGAGACTTACCACTATGGCATCACTTTGATCATTGCTGTAGGTCATGGAATCACTCTGAAACCAAAACAGTCTTGTTAAAAAATTGAGTTACCATTTAGGGAGGTCTGTTGTTTTTTTAATTTTTTTTTTCACTCCCTTCCTTCTTTTTAAACATGCCTGTCAGAAGCTTGTTAAATTAATAAAGACATATTTAATAAAATTAATTTGTAAACATTCACATACTTGTATTCAGAGGGCACTGTATGTATTTTAACTTTTTAAAACTGAGAGGTTGCTTTGGTGATTCAGAGTCCCTTAAGATGTTTCCCACAGGATGATGTCAGACTAATAAACCTCTAGGGAGTTCTGCATGCCAGAGGTCTGACAAAGCTGAGCCTCCTTGTTTCAGAAGGAACACAAGGATTTACTTGCTACTGTATTTTAGGAAAAAGCAGCAAACAACTTCAGAAGTGCTACATCAGCTTGGCTGCCACCAGAGATAACATCCATGAAACCCAGAAGGAGTTGTTTTCCATTTTGCAGTAGCTCATAGCCCCTTGGTGCAGCAACAAGCAGAGGATGCCCCGTATCACACCTTCCTCCTCCCACCAGCCCCTTATACAAAGAGCTGCAGGCTGTGGTGCCACAAACTAACCTAGCACAACATACACCTGCATACAGGGTCATGCTACTCCGTAGGGTACTGGTTTGGGCAGCACATCTGGAGGGTTGTCTTTGGAACTATTCTAAAGCTGCAACACAGAGAAGGACTCCCTTGAAGTATGCTACAAATATACAGAAAAGAAGTCTGCTTCAGGAATAGGACAGAGGAAGGAAGGAAGGAAGGAAGGAAGGAAGGAAGGAAGGAAGGAAGGAAGGAAGGAAGGAAGGAAGGAAGGAAGGAAGGAAGGAAGGAAGGAAGGAAGGAAGGTTTGTACTTTTCAAAGTTGGAGATTTTTTTTATTGATTTCTGTCATCTTCAGAAAACATACCAAACTTTGGGCAGCCACAATGATCACCATTGCTGAAAATAAATTATTAGCATTTAAAAAATCAGTGTAAAGATTCACAGTCTTTTGAGGAAGCATCATGATCTTCAGATCTGACCTTGTGAATGATGTAGGTCACAACACTTCACTTAGTGTTTGCTGCCTCAAGCCCAGATCTTGTGGCTAAACTGTAGCAAGTTATTCAGAAAGATATTCATCTTGGTTTATGGGTACCAGTTTAGATGTGAGAACACCACACAAAGCAGTTCCTGTCTTGAGTTTCATGCAATGAACTGAGATGTTAAACTGGTTCATGGGCTTGAAATGCCTGTAATCTGAAAAGATTCTCTCTCTGATTCCAGGCAGAAATACTGTGTAGGTGGCTTATAAAACTTCCTTTCCATAGTGACCTCAAATCTAAGGAAAAGGTTAGAATCATTTGTCTTGCTTCAAAGGCTCAGTTGTTACTCTGGACAAAGAGTTAGCCATGAAAAAAACTATATTCAATTTTTCAATCTATGACATAGCTAAAATAAACATGGTTAAAGATTGTTACTGTTTATTCAAATTCTTTCTCTACTTAAATTGCAATCCTAGTTTTCAGTGTTTTAATTGCTTATGGTTCTCATGCCAGGCTTTTTAAATTCTAGGTGCTAATAACTACATTTTCCTCCCTGGTACTTACATGGCCAACAGTTTTTCTTTACATCAATTCCAAAACAGGTAGATAAAATACTGGTTTCCAGTAAAGTTAAAGGGAGTTTTGCCAGAGTCTTTAACTAGCAGAGCCATCAAACTTCCATGGGAACAGTACCTATTCCAGTACCAGCTGAGGTACCAACTGCAGCACCAAGGTGAGGAAATTACTCATTTTGCTTTTATAAGGAAGTTTTCTGTTACATGAAAAATACAATCTTGGAAATGTTCTAGTTTGATGGAGAGAAGGATACATAAGTCTGCATCTCAGTACAGCCCAAGGAGCTGGCTGTTGCTCTGTATGTGCATGTGCCTGTATCCAGTAACACAACTACGCACGCTGTAGAGAGAAAGAGAGAGAAAGAAAGAGAGAGAGAGAAAGAAATAAAGAATGAGAGAAAGAAAGAATGAGAGAAAGAAAGAATGAGAGAAAGAATGAGAACAACAGAGAGAGAGAGAAAGAGAAAGAATGAGAAAGAACGAGAACAACAGAGAGAGAAAAAAGAGAAAGAAAGAGAGAAAGAAAGAGAGAAAGAAAGAGAGAAAGAAAGAGAGAAAGAAAGAGAGAAAGAAAGAGAGAAAGAAAGAAAGAAAGAAAGAAAGAAAGAAAGAGAGAAAGAAAGAGAGAAAGAAAGAGAGAAAGAAAGAGAGAAAGAAAGAGAGAAAGAAAGAGAGAAAGAAAGAGAGAAAGAGAGAAAGAAAGAGAGAAAGAAAGAGAGAAAGAAAGAGAGAAAGAAAGAGAGAAAGAAAGAGAGAAAGAAAGAAAGAAAGAAAGAAAGAAAGAAAGAAAGAAAGAAAGAAAGAAAGAAAGAAAGAAAGAAAGAAAGAAAGAAAGAGAGAAAGAAAGAAAGAAAGAAAGAGAGAAAGAAAGAGAGAAAGAAAGGAGCAGCTGGTGCTGAAAGTGAGCAGGATTCTTTCTCTCTCATTTTCTTCTGTCTTTTAATAAATCATTGTAGCAGCTTTGTGACAGGTCTCTGTTATCCATAATGCCCAAGCAAACAGCTTTTCTTTCAGCCTCTATTCAGCTGGCTGCCAGGGAAGCAGGACTGCAGGCAGGAAACTTCAGTGGCTGAGCCTGCTCCCCTGTAATTCAATTAGAAAAGCAAGCATGAAGTCAATATTCATTGCACCAGGCCAGAACTGCACAGCACAATGAAATGATAATGAGAAAGTTCACAAAGGAGACGGGCTTAATGATAAGTTTTTAAAGGGGTGCTGCAATGGGTGACCCTCTGTGCTACTGACAAAAACACATGGGCATATGGGTCTTTACCCTCAGGGATTTACTCTCATCCCTTACCATCTGTATCTAGGGCAGACGGCCGATTGTGAATCCAAGGGAATCTCATGATATACTGTTGTAGGTTGCCCTATTCAGCTGTTTTGCATCTCTGAAGGGAAATAAGGCATGTTTCTTAAACACCCAGGACTCAAGGGAACATATACCACTTGCTGGATCACAGGCAATGCAGTTTCAAGTGGCGTGGAGTTGTGACTTCCAAGCTCCGTGTGGAGGTTGGGCCACAGACCAAGGAAATGAGAGAGAACTTCCAACACGTGCAAGTGCAGAAGAAGCAGAACTGCACCCTTGTCCTTTCAGAGCAAGGCAGCACTCCTCTGCAACCGTGAGAACTTAAAGCATTTGTGCTTTAAACTGATCAGTACTGGATAAATGCTGGACTCAGATCTGCAGCTCCTTCCCAACGAGATCCCCCACTGGAGAAGGACTTGACATAATTTACTTTAGTCTCCTTTTAGCACTTCGCTAGTGACATGAAAATATGTAGTTCTTTATTTTGTAAACATAATTGTATTTAGTTTTAAGAATAATGAGTGATTGAAGCAGTAATTAAAAAAACAGCATTGTGGGTACAAGCACAGAGTTTCTTTGTTTTAATTTTGCTTTGGGATTCAACATTCCAGATATGACAAAATCTGTTCTTTTCAAAATGAATTCTATGGTAAAGTTCTGGGGCCTCACAGAGAGGCTTGAGCCTCTTTCTTTTTAGTGTAGTACAGAAAGAATGAGTAGTTCTGATTCTAAGTAGGTAAACATGAGAAAAAAAAGTTGTTGTTGTTGTTTCTCCTTTAACAAAAGGGAAACAGAGCTTATATAAGTTCCCTGAGGTCACAAAGGGTGTAAGCGATGAAGTAAAAAATTGAATGCAGCTTCTTAGGCTCTTGGTCCCAGTTATTGTCATATTGTAGTACAGGGCAGCCCAAAGCTTTAATTTAATTTTCAGAAATATGTTGCTATTTCCCTAAATTATTAATCTCTCAGACTAACATATGTTAACATTCCATATATCCCCATCATCAGTAATGGCTGCTTAATATGCTGGTAAATAATTAATAAAAGTCATCAGCTGTATATTTTTTTTCAAAATCAGGAGGTATTTTTCAACATTGCTCATGACAACAGCCCATTTTTTACTTCACAGCCCAACAAAAAGGAAGTCAATTTTGCCATTCTTCCTGATTCAGAAAGCCTTCAACTACTAATAATAGAAGTGGGTGGTGAATTGCTTCATCTGCAGTAGGAAGCTCTTCATGTCCTATTGGGCCGGTTCTTCAGCATCTGTAAACTCACACAGCTTCACTGAAGGCAATTCAGCTTTGTCAAGTCACATAAACCAGGGGCAGATGTATTTGTGTTTCCCTGCCCAATTAATCTCTTCAGATTGACCCAGTCTCTGCAAGTCAAAGGGAGAATGAAGCTCTGCCCACAGCTGGAGCTCTACCCAGGGAGGTTACAGGCAGAACAGACTGGCTAGATGCCTCTTATGGCTGCCACACTTCTCCAGAAATCCTCCATGGCGAAAAGCAGAGTAAAATACCAGAAACAGCAAGCCAGTCCCAACAAGCCATGCCAATATCCTGGACTAAACACCCACTCCTCTGGAACATAACATTGTGTGAGCAAAGTGTCTCAGAATGAGCTGCTGTCTTCTGATATTGATCAAGAGATGTTACAAGGAAAAGGGAAGAGTTTAATCTCTAAAGTTAAACACACTTGTGGCTGCTTTGGCAGTTCAGAGTTTTCAACAGTTTTTTTCTCCTAATTGTAAATTGTTGGCCTTTGCCAGAATTTTGAAAGGTTACTGACCCTTGGTGGACATAAAACCCTTCTGCTGGCAGAATGGATCAGATGCTGAACAGATGCATGTTCATATCAGTACTGGATTATGCCAGGAAAGGGTCAGATCCCAGGATTTTTCCATTTGGCTAATTAATCTCCTGTGAAACTCTCTAAGAGAACAGAGGAAAAGGGGTAGGATAGCCATATCTTCCATAGGTATTTGTTCTCATTCTCACTACTACGTATAAGGCCAGATAAGATGTCACTTTAGATGCCAATACAGAACATAATTATACTCTATCTTTTCACAGGTATATAAACTCCAGTTTTCACAACTAAATGCAAATTTAGAGTACTGTCCAAAGGCCTAATATGAAAAATTAAGTCCCTACTGCTCAAAACAACTGGAGGTCAAATGTCCCCTTGTAACTCCTGTATGTAGCTGTTGGAAGGAATCACAATAACTTCCCCTTTCTTATTTTAGAGGCAGCACTCTCACTCTTATGTAACAAAGACAAAATCTGTTGAGGTCAGGGATTCAGAGACACCAGCTTCACCCACTAAACAGCCTTTGCCTCTCAGTGACAGGCCCTGGGAAGTTCACAAGACACTGGAGGTATCTATCTCCCTTTAGTCATCACTTGTTCATGTCAGACCCCGCTGTCCTGTTTTATGCTCTGGGCTTTGATGGGAGATGTTGTCTGCACAATATCCTCAGTTGAGAACTGGTTTTTCCTGGACACATTAATGCATATAATTGGCGCATGCTTTTCTGGAGTATTTCTATCACCTCTCAAAGATAGAGACAATCAAATCTCTCCTCCACTCATCAAGGAAATGCTTAAAGCATCAAGTGGGGAATTCCAGGCCAGCTTATGGTTGGTACCAACTTTACGTTTTTTCAAGCAGCAAAGCAACATGGGACAAAGACTGTCACAGTGTTTATTTTCAGTTCCCTGGTGAGAAAAGCATTTGACACTTACCCTGGATGGTTGAAACCTTCCTCCTCTTCTGAGGAAATCAGACTATCTCTGCCATTCATATATAGCTGCTGTTACTTGACTTTACACATCCCCTCTGAACACACACCACTGAAGTCAATTATCCTAGGCTCTAACCTTCACAACGGTAAGGTAGAGGAGAGTTCTCTTCTCTAGCTAGGTCACAGTGCTCATTAGAGGTGAGCTCAAAACTCAAAAGCCCACCTCGAAGAAAAGAAAAGCACTAGCAAGACCAAACTCCTTCTCAAAGTTTTGAATCTCTTCAGTTCCTGCAATGTTGTTTTCAGTCCTGAACTAGGCCATTTTAAAATGAAAGAATCAAGAAAAATACAGTCAAAAGAGAGAACATGGTCCTGTAATTAAGTGATTAGCTTGATCAGGGTTTAATTTCAAACACTGATGTAAGACTGCCTTGCATCAATAGGCAGATGGAGCTATGGGGTCTCTTCCCCACATCATTTTAAGAATAAATGAGGGATGACAATGTTTTTCTCCCATTCTTTGTTTTGATTGTCACTGGTTAGAGGCATATATTTTTCATTTTATCAGAAAGTAGCTTGCACAACAGTCTTCTAATCTTTTGATAGACTGCTGTGTTGGGATACGTCTTTTATCTGTGCACTACAGAACACAACCAGATTACAAGGAATGCAATGCTCCTCTGTGCTCCATGTATCCTTTCAGCAAAAAGAAGTGAATTTGGAGGTGGAAACACAGATTATCTAGGTGCAGGTTACAGCCAAAGGCCTACAAAATTGCATGCTGAATTCAATCCAGTAGAGAAATTACAGAAACACAAAATGGAGAGTCTATTTATGTTATTAATAATAATAAAGGTACTGCAACCAGCGAGTGCAGAGCTATGCAATTACAAGGAGACATCAGGAATCCTTATCAGATTGTTTGGTCTATCTTTTCCATTTAAAAGTGATGTTTAAACTGTGTTTATAGACAAAAGGACTGATCAATGAACCTGTCATTTGCTCATGGGTAACATGGAAAAAATTAATCAGGTGATGAAAATATTGCAGTGTCTCTATTTGGGGAATAAATTTGTCAAGACTCTGGGGACACGTGCATCATCAAAGTCAAATGCTACATCTCTGAAAATTTCCCATAAAAAGCAAACATCTCTAAAGATACTAGGAAATGAGATTTTCCAAAGGTAAAATAGCTGGAAAGATGGAAAACAGAGATTTACTAATATTTAAGTTTTTCAGCTGCTCCCTAAGAAAATAAACTTGGAGTTAAACAAAAACTTCACTGTTTTTCCACAAAATAAATAACAGTAATTTTATACCCACTAAACAGGAATCAGCTGTATAAACAGTTTACCTGCTTCTGACAGGATTAGCTATAGAGAGAATTCCTGGCAACTGTATTCAAAGAAGGAATAACCCAAGTTATGGGAGCCATTGAAATTCAATGCATAATACACATGAAGCAGCAAGTAGGAGGGGAAAATACCTAAAAACTTCATCACCTTGACTAAGCATCTTCAAATTGTATACTTTAAAAAGGTGACAGTCAACACACTCTTCTACTTGGCACTTTAAGCCTGTCCAATAGTTGCCATCATAAGGCCTTAATTCAAGATTTAACTGCCTTTAACTGGCTAATCTCAGCTCAATAATTTCTGAAACCTGGGTGTCGAATTTCCCACATTCATTCCCTTCACTAAATGGACAGACAGATGTTGTTTGCCATTTGAAAGTATTTTACATCAGAAACAAGCTCTTACTTTTCTGTCATTTAGACCCCTGGATACTTTGTTTAATTTCAATGAACTAAGCCTGAAGAGCTTACAGGCCTCTGGTCCAAGCAAAGGAAGAGGAAGAAAAAAAATCAATAATTTTCACTATATTGTTCTCTGCAATCTTTAACTCAGTTATCAAATGATTTGCAGTTGTGAACACTAAGAAATGGGAGCCTGTGAAATATGTCAGCATGGCAGAAACTTATCTCGCCCTACTCTCATCCTTCTTACCAGCTCAGCATATGTAAACTTTTAGATATTGCGTGTTCAAGTTGCTCCCACAATGTATAACAGAAAAAGGTATGCAGCTGCAGAACAGGGGCATGTGTAAAAAATACTTTCTGTGCTTCAGAGAAGATATAGGTTGTAGGCTGCATGTGTAACAGAGACTTGTTCAAGACAGCTAGATCCATCAAGTGCATGAGAAGAAATGATCCTGATGGACACAGCTGGGTTTCAGAATCTGCTTCTGCAACCTTATTTATAGCAGTAAAACTGTCTATGTTCTAGTTCAGCTCTTGATAAAAAGAAATACAACAGAGCTTTGCTAATGGGACTGAATCTCCAGTAGAATTACATCAGCTGCAGAGCATATGATACTTGCAACTGATACAAATCACCCAGTACAAATCTGGCATGAGACCTAGGGATAGAAGTTGGATGTGGAGGGATTACATCCAACACTTTCTAAGGCAGTGCACTCTGAAAAATGTAAAGGGCTTGACTCTACCTTGCCCTAAATTTTGTGCTGTCATCCCCATCTAAGCAACCAAAGACAAAAAAACTTCCCTCCACAATCTTGAATACCTGTACATTTCACAGTACTTTGTGAACAGCTTTGTTTAGTAACCAAATGCCTTGAAATAACAAAACTGAATCCTCGCATACAATTTCAGCTCTATCATGCCTGTAGTCACCTTTAGAGGACTTGCAATAGGAACTGAATGCTGAATTTCCCTTTGTACTTCTTTGGACCAGATCCTCAGCTAGTACAAACTAACTTAACACCCACGTATATCACAAAGTCTTCCCATATTTACAGCAGCTAAAAAGCCAGTCTTTGTTTGCCACTGAGTATATTGCTCTACAGTAATACTGTAATACTCTCTGAGTAATTCCTAACATTGAAATTTACAACACTACCAGGCACAAAAGGAAAAGAGTAACCACGAGGAAGAAATATTTTCTCTAGAATATGTGCAAGTAGCTTATATATGGTCATCAGAAAAAATACAGGGAGATGGCCATAAGAATATCCTGTAATTTCCTTAACCTGCTGCTTTGGGACAGATTCCATTTTTCACTTCCCTCAGATGTTCTCCTGCCTCCTTCCTCACACCCTGAGCGCTGTCAGTTTGCTGTCAGCTTTACAGTATCAAGTGTGTGATCTCTCCATTGGTACCCTGTTCTGTGTCATTTAAGCTGGCCAGTCCGCAAGGCCACCAAGGTCAAGGAACTATCAGGAGTAAGGTTTCTTAAGTGCAACGTGTGAGACACCATCTGACACTGTTTATAGATAGAGTTAGCCTCTTATTGACCACAGGATAGAAGTTAAAAGCATTGCTTTGGGAGTTCAAATGTGTTAACCTCTGAAGTGATGTTTGAATTAGGGTTATAAAGGGCCTAAAGTTTTGATCAGAGGCTTGGAGAATGAAAAGGATTTGGAAAAATTTTAGAGCAGGATCAGAGTAGCTACATTAAGTGTGCCAACTGCTATATTATTGTTGATTTAATTGAGTCCATCTATCAGGTCTGTGCATTATGTGATCCAGTTCCAAAGATGTTTCTCTGCTGCAGCTGACAAAATACAGACTATACACTTCAAATGCAGTTGTCGGTCTTTAAAACAGGCAGTTACAAAACATGTTGGCTGCTCTAGCAATCAATAATGGGAAGGGCAGTGTACATTGGATTAACTCCCAAACAATTAAATACTTGCCAGTGTAAAGTAAAAAACGACGCAAAACCACGCCAAAAGCTTGTTCACTGTTTGGCGACCCACAGTACTACAAACACTGATGGTTTAATAATCAGGCAAAATTAACAGAGCTGGAACAGCAGAAACATTTTTGAGAAGTTTTCTGAAGAGGCAAGAAAAACACCTTCCCTTGATTTGTATCCACATGCCACCTGAAGTTCCTGATGCACTGTTTTCCTGGAAGCTGACTCGGAGAGGACGAGGTTAGGTATCTGTCATGAGCAGCATGCACAAACTATGAAGACATCACACCACTTTCAGTGAAAGAAGAAATACCTCCTTCCAAGAAAGAAGGCACTGAACAGCTTAAATGTTCTGGAACACTGAACCTGCACTTTGTAGACTGACAATGAAAGATTCAGCCCAGACCAGAGAGCAAGGGGAGGAAAGTGTCATGTCAGAATGCAGCAAAGGCCAGTCACTCCCTAAGGGACCAGGAGCTGTGCATGATGACACAGCCAGGGGACAGGCCGGCAAGGTAAGCAGGGCGGGTCTAGGGCCAATCCAGAGCCTGGAGCCACCAGGCAAGTTCACAAAGGGCTGAGGCCAGGATACCAGATTGGTGCAACAGCTGAAGAGTAGCATCCTGTAGTGTCGCTGGGGCAGCAGGTGATGGGCTCAGCTGGGCTGAACTGGAATCCTCAACCATGCACAGGAATGTGAGTGGAATCCCCAGGGGAGTCAGGCATGACCAATAAGGCCCATAAGTGCCATCTTTTCTTTAAGAATTTCACTGTTTTTCACTATTAAATTACCTCTTCCTTGGTTTCCCCACAACAAGCTGTTAAATATATTGACGTTTTGAGTACTGTAACTAGTTTGTACACTTGTGTGATCTGTCTTATCAATGCATAAAAGAGACAGAAAGAACACCAAAACTTCAGAGAAAGAATGGTAGAAAGGTCCATGCTATACACTATTCCAAAAGTGCAGACTTCCTTTTAATACTCCTGAGTCTTGCAATAAGTATGTTACTCCTCTTCATCAAAACAATGAGGCTCAGGCATCCGTACTTTGATTTATGGGTGGAAGGAAGAAGCCACTTAGAGGCTTACAGCCAACCTCCCCCTTGCTGCTAATGCCAATTAATGTTTATTCGTCACCATGTACCATGTAGGTACATGGCTGTTTCCCTCAACCTTTCCATTCAGACAAGGGCTGGGCATAGCCTTGCTGTATTCCAGGAACAACTGAGAAGTATCTGCAGCCAAGCTGGATAGATGGTGCTTCAGAGATGTCGTAGTGTCAGTCAAGGGTTATTGCTCATGTGGCCAGAAACAGAGACCCTAACTGGCATTAGAGAATAGTTATGAGTAGAAAGAGGTCCTGTGGGCCATTCTTTTTCTGGATTTGCATTACCAGTTGCTTGTTGCAAATCTCCTTAATCTTTCAAAGTGTGGAAAATATGGTAGATTTTGGTATTATTTCTCTGAAACATAAAAGGAAATATCATGTACTTAGCTATTCCTGCTGCTTGCTACTGCAGTATAGGCTTTCTATAGTCATGTTATAGGATATAACATCCATATTCACCTTCTCTATTCCTGTCAGTTATCTAGGATGGTAATCTCTTCATACTTTTTAAACCTCCCAATGCACAGGTGAGGAAATGACAAAGTATTGGTAGCTATTACCCTTGCATTACAGGTTGCATTTAGAGTGCTCCCATTCCATACACAAACCTCTGTGCTGGACTTAAGTTCAAAGACACTTCTCTTTCAAAAAAATGATGCATTCACCTGGGACAATAAACATTACTAGATATCAAATATTATGGTGCCCAAATTAACACAAAATAGGTTGGTTTCTCTACTCCCCCACTCTTCCTCTCCATACTTTCTCACTTTCTTTTTCCCTTTCTCTTCTATCTTCCTTTCTTGATTTTTTAAATGTAGTAAGTTAAACTGCCATGGATACAGAAATACATATCTTTGAGTTTTTATGCTTCTGGTAAAATATGATACTGTGTGATTTCCAGGAATGTACAGAGAAAGACAAAACAAAGCAAAGTTACATAGCAACTGTCAGTCTTACTATTCAAAAATATAATTTCAGAGTGGTGCAGAATAGTTCCCTTTCCTTAACACTGCAATAAAATGTGTGTCAAATCTCTGTAGACCAGTCAGCAAATAGTCCGAGTCCAAGGCTGTGCAACCCTTCCATTTGCCACTCAGCTATCAATAAAATAATTGTCCCGGACAAATGTGTAAATGAATTATCAAAATACTGTAATCTGTAGCACCAAAATCTCAATGTAGACATCAATCTCTGATTAATGAGAGAAAAAACTGATGTTAGCCAAATTAAGAAGACCTAGACCTGAAGATGACACCATAGGGAAAACACAAAAAAATTCCCAGCCAACAATATAGAAGGAAGTGGTCACAGTAGTGACATAGTGGTAAGTGGCGTTTACTTCAGACGTGTCAAGAGGTGGATTATTAAGCAGAGGTCTACAGGGGACTGCTATTCAGGGGCCACTTGCTAGGAGCAATGACCTTCCTAAGGAACTTTTGCAATCTCACCAGAATATCAAAACAGTGTTACTCAGGAATTTTCCTTTTCTCACCCTTCATGTTTACTCTGAGGAAAAGGAAATGTTGTTAGAAAATGAAATCTGTTAGCACATATTAGTTTGCAGCAGAAGATACAAAGTTTTGCTCAGTGCTTTATAAGGAAATGCACTGATCTGAGATGCAGTCTAACTCAAATTTCCTGCTGGCAAATGGTTTGACTAAAAACCCTGGGAAAACCAGACCAACACAGTGTGCCCTGTAATAGAAAACCAAAATACAGTTCTAGAGGCTAATTTTGACTCCACAAGTTTTTTTGAGCTCTCTTATAATGCTAATACCTTTTTTCTAAGTCAGGATTGGTTTAGATAGAGGTACAAATTTGTTATTTGGAGGGCTAGTAAAAATTCACTGACATTAAAATTGATACTTGGTCTGAGTATTCCATCCTAGCAGGATTCAGTGAATATTTAGAAGAGAAATATCAAATCCTGAACACCACTCATTTGCAGAAATTTTGTAAAAATAAATAAGTAAATAAATAAATAATCAGAAATAATAGTTTAATCCTGAAATTTCATAAAAATCCAAGCATGACTCTCCATATTTTAAGAGCACACTGAAACATAAGTTGGTTGAATTAAGGTAATATTTTAACCAGAAAGCACAAGAAAAGAAACATCCTAATTGACTGAAAATCCAGCTGTGAACTTAAAATAGGATTTTTAAAAGTCACATTTTTCATGTTACTAAGTTCAGCACTGTCTAGTCTTTGAAGAAATGGATTGGCTCAACAGAGCTAGCTGGAACACTCAGCATTCACACGGGAACTCTCTTCTGTTGTCAACAGGCCCAAAGTCATGGCTGTGAGACTTACCATATCCTGACTGCTTGCTATTAAACATATCTGCTAGGGCCACCTTCATGCTTGCAGGAGAGATTTAGAGATGGAAATTCTTAAGCTTTTGGGGGATGCTTTGTTCTGTTTAAAAACATATTTGCCTTTACCAGAGAGATTTTCAAAGCTGAGGAAAGAATCTGTGGGCTGGATTCATTCCATTTTAGTAGTAATTAAACCCCCTGTTCCTAAAGGCCTGGCCTAACTCCTAATGAAATAAACAGCATTGCTCCCATTGCATTCTAGAGAGGCAGGATCCAGCTCCATATGCTTTGGGTCCTTCATATAACTGTGACTAACACAGCAGCAGATAGAAATCAAAGTAGAGCAAAGTGTTTGAAATTAGGTTCTCTAGCACAATGACTGATCTTTCCCACATTTTCCACTATCAGTCCCTTAATGGAAACTCCAAAAACCATACTCCCTGACTATTAGATCAGCATTCTGTACTTAAACCAACCACTTCATTTGCTGATTTCCACATAACACCCACCTTGTAACCACACATATTAAAATCCTGCAGTGCCAAGTGTTTCAGGGATCCTGAAACTAGCCCCTGCTCCCACAAACTTTTCCATCTTCCAGGCCTTTACCCTACCCACTGAACTCTCCCCCTATTTTTTTGTTGCCTCATGACTCACCACTGAACCATGCTGCCTGTGCAATGCGACAAAGGGATCTCTAGCCACGGAGCCCCAAAACACTCCTCACTCAAAAGCAGTACAGTAGCAGTGTTCTGAAATTCAGCTGAACCCGTGGGGCTTCTGACTTCTCTCAGTACTGGCACTGGTTGGAAAAAATGCTGACTTGGTGAAATCAAGACATTCCACAGAATAATTCCTTACTCTTTTTTTTTTTTTTTTTTTTTTTTTTAATAAATGGAAAAAAATCATGAAATGTTTCAACCTGAAACCTTTTCGTTTCCTGACAGCTCATCTATCCAGCACACTGACAGCTCATCAGGTGGAGGGGTATCCAGCATCTGCAGTTTATTACCCAGATGGAGTCAGAGAGCATCAAGCTTCCAACTGATCACTGGAAAGCTCTGTAGTAAGACCTAGTATTTATCTCAATTTATAAGCCTCAGGGACAAGGTTCTTCAGAGAGTGAAAAATCAATGCAGCTGAACGGAAATTAGCAAATGCCAGGGCATTTGCAGGAGCTGGGATTTGACCCTTGTTTTGTAATATTTTATTAGAACAGACTTTCACATCTCAAATGCTATACTACCAAAGTTGAACATCAACTGCCTGAGCAGCTATGTGGCAGGATGTGGAAAACTACTTTGTGTTAATGATTCTGTGCTCTGATCAATATTCTACAGTCTCCCCATGAACAAGTTAGTGTTTCACAGAAGATAACACAGAGGAAGCAACAAGTGTCAAATCACTTGGACACTGCCAGGTTTCATACTGCTACAATCTTGTACTACAAGCATTTGAAAGGCTGCCTGAAGTAAAATATCAGTAATTGCATAAAATGTACAGAAAATAATTTCACTGTTGTATGAAATATAACATTAATCACATGGATTCTTGCTGTTTGGTGGATAAGGGAGGTGAAGAACTCCAATGAATTCTCTTTGATAGGAAGTCAATCAGTTTATGGCATTATATCGCGTAAGGAATTGATCGTATGTCCGACTCTCATTTGGTATTTTAAAAGAATTAATAGTGCATAAATCACATTATTAAAGCCATTGCAGGGTGTTTTATAACTGTAGGCTCTCTTTATAAACCATAAGCTTATTATGTGACCTAAACCTGGCTCTGTTTATAATTTTTTTTAATCAGTTGCCAAGAAAATCAACTGGCAACACTTCCGTAATTGTCTGCATCAACAACAGTTTTCAAGGATTCCTCTGATTAAAATCTTTCTACCTGCCTTTATTAAAATTCTGTGAAGCTCTGCTGATTAGTCAGAAAGGCCTCCATGTTGAACAGCCTGTCCCATCTGTGATTACAAACCTGTGTTGCTCTGTCCACATGGACTTCACCAGGGCACCCCTTCATGCGGAAAAAGTGCCAAACCTGAGTTAGCAGTGACCTCAGTTCTACACAGACACCCTCCAATTTCCCACAAATCACATGTAATTTTTCCCATTAACTACTTTTTTTCAGATCCCAGAAGTCTGTTCTCAGATTCTGATCAATTAGATTTTCTGTTCTTATTTTGAGGTCTAAAAAAGAATGAACAATGTAGTAACTTGAGATATAGTTCACTAAGATCAGTGTGAAAAAGGTCTTTGGCACTGTCAAAACTAACTACTAAAATGAATATATTTTTTAAAACCTTCTCTCACTTGATGGCATGAAAAGCTAGGCATTTTGTCCCATAGTCTTTCTGTTCTCTCTTTATTTTTTCCAGGTAAATTTCCAATTCTGTTATTTAAAGTTGGCTTCAAACTGTTTCTGTCTGTAAAGTACCTAATAATTTACTAGTCTGAAGACAGGAAGTATTCTGCTCTAGAAACCTCTTCTGCTTGTGTGCTGTTGGAACTGGAAAGTGTTAAATATCTGGGCAGTAGGGATCATCCGACATAGGGCAAACAAGCCAACAAAGCACAGTCTCTGTTTTTTTTATACAGGCAATACAGGAAGAGACTGAAAAATAGAAGAATAAAATGAAGTTACTCTTACAGCCAAGGAACAGAGAAGCCTATAAAGGCAACCATGAATAAAAAGTTCAGAGCCCAAATACTTCATTCTGAAACTAGAAGACAGTTGGGGGAGAAGGGACATCTGTTCCCAGCACAAAAGGCCAAGAGGGACAGGATGGGGGAAGCTCAGCTTGTTGCAGCCCTCCCTGAGCTGCTACATGTTTGTTTTAGCCTGATATGATTTTTAGCTCTCTTTGGAAGTCACATGCATCTGACACTGTACTTGTTCTACTTACTGTCACTACTAAACCCTTTTTATCTCTCTGCAGAGAAAGTTTAGTAACTGGATCTCTCTACTCCTTCTGCCATCTCCTCCCCTCCCCTCTGACCTCTCCTCAAAGCCAAGACATGAAGTTACGTTTCTCCATTTCTTCCATCAGCTTTTGTGGTATGAGAGTTCCACTAAGACATGGGCACATTCCAAAAATAACATGTGAAAAGGACTTCTGTGTTTTTAAGACCTGACCCAAAATATTTACTTATCCAGAAGTTGAAATTCTCATGAGCAATGGGTGAAATTCTGAGGAGAGGGGGTCCGCAGCAGGCCTGGACACAACATTGAATCTCAGGGCAACAAGTGCTATAATATAGGCAAATGAAGGATAAGCCATAAACCAAGCACCAGCAGAAATCTATATATTTGCATCATTTCATAACTCACGTCAGCCACTATCATATTAGAAAGGAGTGAGAATGAAAGCCTAGGTACAGTTAAATAATAATAGGGATTCCTACAAATCCTGAGGTTTTTTACTATTGACAGTGCAGTAATGAATTGCTTATGGCAAACAGGAGATTCACAGTTTCCCAGGAGGCTTATTCCCCCACTGCAGGATACAAGTAATTCCCATTGACTTCAGTGCCTTTCCTGCCGTGAAGTACTACAAATTTATTGGCTTCAGTGAAAGCTACAAAGAACTTAGAGGAGGAAAATGAAACTCTAAACAAACACCCTAAAGATTACTTTGTCTACTTCTTAAATCTATTTTAAATGTTTGTATGTTACCTGGAAAAAAACATACACTCAGATCAAACTTACCCATCTATAGAAACTAAAATTCTAGCAATGTCTATGAACAAATGTATCTTGTCAGTGTAGAGCAGAAGTAGCAGCAGAAGCTGCTACTCTGCTTAGCAGAGTATTCACTACCACACATGCTGGCAGGACAGTTTGGGGACACAGGAGTTGCTCCATATACTTATTTTCCTTTTAAGTAGAAAGTAGGCCCTGAAAAAGCTCACAGTCAGTGTGTACACAACATTATATCCAATGTATTTGCTAGAACTGGTTTTTCTTTGTTTTTGAAAAAAGTGTGGACAGCTTGTATGACTAAGTAATACAGGTTCTACTGGAAGGGAATGAAGCAAAGATACAGTTTTGTGAAGGATCTAAAATGAAATAGAGGGGAAAGAGAAGCTTCATTCTTTATTTTTTAAAACACCTGGCATTCTGTCAGTTCCTAAAGCTCAAAAAGAAATACTTCTTCCAGAGTATTTGCATGGGCCCTGGGGCTAGGCAGTTGCTAATCTGGGTGAGTCAAGAGCATCCACTACAAGAGGAAACAACAGCAGGAAGCAGGGAAATCATCTCAGACTTCCCTTGGCTTTACTGTCTGACTTAATAGGGAGACCCCACCTACACATTTAATAGGGTCAGAGCCATAAACCAAGGCTAATACAGTCTTGATCACTCCGTTACAGTAAGGATGTACATTTCTAGTTAAATTCACAAACAATGCTGAATAGCTATTCAGAAGATTAACAGGACCTCCCACTTCATGGAAACAGGGACTGTTTACATAATAAGTAATGACAGTAAATCATAACAAATCCTAGGAGAAAACTCCAGTGAGAGATAAAATAACATGACCTCCTGATTTTTCTTCTTTTCTCAGTCTTACAATCCATGTCTTTATTCCCTCATCCTGTAAGGATTTCTGCATATGCTTAACTTCCAGCACATCAGTAGTCTCACAGATTTCAATTAGCCTAATTAGTCGCAAAAAAAAAAAAAAAAAAGTACATGGATAAGAGAATGTCCTTTTTCCCTTTGCTTATGCAGTGCCTAACGTGGCAGGATCCCTCTCCATAGCTTGAGCTTCCTACCACAGTGATATAAATAACACAGTATGTTCCACTTTGCAAGGTTAAACAATTAGCATTCTAAACACAGGCCTGCTGTAAAATGGCATCACTATTGATCTCCATTACTGTGCTGAGCTAGACCAGCTGAGGATCAGCCCCTGCCTAAGGTGGTAGCTTGCAATATGCAAAGGAACTAAACAAACACAATTCTCTGTGCAGAAGAAAATTGCAACTGGACAACTGGTTTCTGAAACTCATTTGTCAGTTGAAATTAATTACTGAAGAATGTCCTGCATGAGAAATTCTTGTCCTATCATTTGCTATATTATAATACAACGTAGCTTTCGCAAGACAAACAGACTTCATTACTTTTCCCCTGGGAACTTCACTTGCTTTTTGTGCATGTGAATGTGAGTAGAACCATAATTACACAACCAGAACTCAGATTTGCCTAAAATGAACCATTCTACTACTCATTTCCCAACATGACACTCCCATGAAAAAATATCTATTCCCTGCTAAGAAAACAGAGTCAAAGCAAGAAAGAAAAAATATTTAAAAGCAAATTGTATTTCTCTTAACATCTAACATTTACTTGTGCTGCACTTGCATCAAGAAGCTAACAGGTCAGTCCTGAAAACCACTATGCTAGGTGCTGTACCAGCATGTGAAAAAAAAGACAGTCTGCTCCTGAAGTTTCTCATCAGATGTGTGTCTGCACTACATAACAATGCACGACCTTTAAGGGAAGAGATTGCCTGTAGCAGGTGTTCAAGGCTTGGTGCAAAAGGTCTTTGTGCCCACCAGGGGCTGCAGGCATGCCAGTCCTTCACATAAATGCTAGAAGGAAGTGATGCTCATCCTGAAATCACTGTCTCCAGTCTTCTGCCTGCCCTCGCTATGTGGCCAGGGCATCCGACACAGACGGCTCAGAGTCCTCCTGCAGAATCTGTCCACTTGCTCAGCTGTCATAAGAGGGTTCTGGCTGCCCTTTAAATGTTGTTAGTGATGTAATCATCCAACAAAGAAACAAAATTAAAAACAAGGTGTCTCACATGTGAATTCACTATGCTTCAGAAGTTGTCCAGCCCCTATTCATATGGCAGCTAAAAGATCTAGTGGAAAAGGGCATGTAATGATAGAAAAGGAGATAATGACTTTAAAATGGAAAATAGTAGATTTAGGTTAGACATTTGGGAGAAATTATTTAGTAAGAGGGTGGTGAGGCACTGGAACAGGTTCCCCAAGGAAGCTGTGGATGCCCCCTGCCTGGAAGTGTTCAAGGCCAGGTTGGATGGGGCCTGGAGCAACCTGTTCTAGTGGAAGGAGTCCCTGCCCATGCAGACAGGCAGGAACTGCATGATTTTTAAGGTTCCTTCCAACCCAAACCAGTCTGTAATTCTATGATTCTGTGAAAAGAACAGGCTTTAATTGCCACGCGTCCTTGTGCTCTGGAGTGTGGACTACAGCAACTAATAATAGATGAAGCTTTACATGTTTTTCTTGTGTTTATTCTGGGGCTGCTGTGCCATTAATTCAGCCTGTGCCTGGCTACTTATGTTAAACATTCCCTTTGTGGCTTTCTCTAAATCTTAAATTTTGCATGTGACCACATGTAAATGTAAATGTGTTTTTTTATGGTCCTGTAATCTCAGTGCTTTTAAATCCAAATTGCCTCAAGGCATACAGGGAGCTGGAGCAGAAAAGCTTGGTCAGTTTGTGATCATTTAGAGCTAGTTTATTTGCTCTTTCTGAATGGATTTGGTTCCTGAAGAGGTTTTTGCCTTTGGTGTAACTGAGTAAAGATAAGATCTAGGAGCCTAATTAACCCTGCAGGGCCTGTGAACAAGGCTCATTAGAAAACAGTCAAACACATTTATATTTAAATATCTTATTTACAGGAATTCATATCATATTTCTGAATAGCAGATATACATGCCCCATACTCGTACCTTTAACTACTGTAAACCATTTCCTTAAATAAAGCTGAAAAATGCATCAAGCTTGAGCACAAAGTCACCTGTATTATACTTATAAATAGCCTTTAGTTTGAGAGACTACCTACTAATAAATTAAAGTCCTGTCTGCAGGACACTGTAAGCTATAGTGATCTTTCACCTGCACCCCAAAAAAAGTGCACGTTCCACAAAACCCAAGCTATTGTAGCCCACATCCTGACAAGTAAAACCACTGTAGAAGCAGTTTCTCTGGAGACTTTCCCATCTGTCCAAGGCAGTGACAATAAGATATATGCAAACACAGATGTCTATGAGGACTTCTAGAAAGACTTCATAAGGTGTCAGAATGAGGTTATTAAAAAGCTCACTTTGAGGTTTCTTCATATCTCTGTAAATATTCTGGGTCAGACAGTACAAAAGCATGTGTTCTAGTGCTCAGTGCCTATGAATATATATATATATACTTGTCATACAGGCTTCAGTTATTTGAAAGCAGAAATATTCTCAGCAATTCTGAGTTCTCCTTCTCTCCCAAACCTTCATTCCCTCCACTCCTCTTCACAGAGCAACCAGAAAAGCCAAGTCAAGAGATATCTTCAGAAATATCTGATACATTTTTTTACTTTGAAAAGAAGTATGAAAAAAAAAAAAAAAAAAGTTTACTTGTGAGCACAATTGGTTGATTGATTTAACCAAGCATTTGATGTATCCTGTTGATTGAGGATTTAAGGATACAACAGCCTGATGCTGGTGATTAGCCCCCCGTCTCACGCTGCTGCATTACTGGGTGCAGCTCTACTTAAGTACCATGTGTGTGGTGGCTTGAAAGGCAAAAGAATTAGACTTGCTTCTCGTGACATGTTGAAGGGCAGCCCAGAGTCAGAATTAGGCCTGGTCAGTACCTCACTGTGTTTTAAGTGATTGCCTGACCAGTGAGTAGGATAAATGATGCCACTGGGACTGAAATGTATCTTTAAATTAATCATTCGCCTAATGGTTTTCCTGGAGAAGAATGGGTTTAAATACAAAGTTAAGAGCATTTTCTGCTGCAGGGCTTGTGGCAGTGAAGATCCCATCACAAAGAGACTCTAAGCAAGACAGACCTACCTCGTGTCACATATATTTTAAAACCAAAGACATTACAAATTTCATTTACTTTAAATTCTCTATCCAAATACAACTGGTAAAAGCAACTGAATCTTTATACTATAAGTTCTTCAGGAAAGGAATTAGCTTTGTTTGCCATTTATATGGCATTTAATACACCAAGAACTAGTCTAGAACTGGGGCAACTATACTGTAATGCTATACAAAAGAATATAATGGTGTATTTTCAAAAACATTTGGCTTAAAATTTTGCTTCAATGGCCTGAAATTAATATTTTATTAGGCAGTTTAAAAGGATGCTGTTTAAATAAGACAAAACCTTGACTGCTTCTATAAGTAGATCCATTATTTATGCTGTGAATCACTTTGGTAAGAGCAAGAAAATCCCAAATCAAGTTACTCTTCAACCTGCACTAATAAATCCTGTGTTGACATGAATTCTTTTTTCAGTGCTCCATTTTCAAGGAGTCATGTGGTTTTTTAATAATCACTGTTGTTTTTTCCTCTTCATGTTGTTCAACAAAGCAGCGATAAATGCAAAAGCATCTCAGGCAATACACAGCAACTCAAACGGAGCACTGAGAAATATCTCTGTGAAATCAAATTTAATGAGATATCAAAATATTACATCTGCAAGTCTTGGCTGCTGGACAGTACTTTGGAAAGCAACGCCAGCTTCCCTAGTCCAGACTAGTCAACATCAGGTTCGCTGGTCTAACATTTCACAAAATATTTTCCCACATTTGTCGGACTGCAGTTTGAAGGCTGTAGCTGACAACATAAATGTGCCCTAAGGTGAAAATCCCTAAACATTTCCCTCAGCGATCTTTGCATCTGGACATTACCAATGCAGATGTCTGCAATCAAGAGATCTCCATGGACCCGCTAATTATTCCCTAGGCTTTTCTACTGGTAATAAAAATCCCATTTGTCGCAGCTTGTTTGCAAAACTGCTTCCATTTCCACAGTGGTGGCATTAATTAGCAAAAACCTGTGAAAATTGTTGCAGTTTATAGGTTCAAAAAAATCCACTAAGCATTGCTCCTAAATATTCCTATAAATTCAGCCATGGCAACAAGTCCTGAAAGTCCAGCTTTCTCAGTTGGAACAATTTTTCATGCTTGTAGCAATAAGTGGGAAATAATGGGGGTCTCAGATTCACATTAGGAAAGTTGGTTCTGTGACCTCTTCATGCAGATGGATGGTGAATTTCTCAGATAATAAATCAAAGTCTCCTGATGGTGCAGTGGCATCTCTTGCTGAGGCCCGTCGAGCTGCTGGCTGCCCTCTATTCAAAGGCAGCAGGCCTCTACCCTGCAGGATGCTTTCTCTACAAATCCTTCAGTCACGATCAGGAGATATTAGGGCCTCTATAAACTGCCGGGGCATTTTGGTGAACAGCCAGCATCCTGCTGGGAAATGGACACTTTTCAACTTCATTGACATCTGTCACACATACAAAGAATAGAAAGCAAGCAGGAAAAAAGCCACATTATGACTTTCCCATCAGCAGGGTCAGTAAAGTCTTTGTTCTTTAAAGATATTTAAATGGTTCATCAGAGCTACCTTGCTTAATAATATCTTTACTAAAGGGATCTTACTTTCGAGTTTTGATGACCATAGGATGTTTCTCAGTTTCTCAATACTTTTTGCATTCAGCTCACTCTCCTGTAGGAACTGCAAACAAACAAAGAAAAAAAATAGCTGTGATGCTAGTTTTTCCATGCAGTTTTTATTAACTTTGTTCTGAATAAGTCCCTGCAAGAAAAACGACACCGATGCTTATTATCAGAAATGTATTTATTAAGTGACAAGCTAAATCCCAGAATAGTAATGTATTCTTTTTTTTTTTTTTGTAGCTAAAGTTTTTTTTCCCAAATAAACCTAAAATAAACAAGGGAAAGCAGTATTCTAAATACAGCAATGATCTTCAAGCAAATATACTTTTCCCCTCAATGTATTGTATATATTAAACATCATTTGGGGAACACGGCTGTCAATTATTGTACTTTTATAACATAAGAATAAAACTTAGGGTGATGCTTGCTTGCTATATATATTTATTTTTGTCTTAAACACAGATAACAAAACTTAAGTGTTTCCCCCTCCCCCCCCAAAATGTGATGTGTATACACAATTACTTTTTCAGTTCCTTCTTTATGCAAGTATTTCCCTCAAATTTTAATAGAGTCCAGTAGGTAAAGGCACCTGCTAGGGAAACAAGTATTTTCAGCTGTTGCTCTATCACACTATAGGATCATGGGCATAATTCTAGGACTCAATTTCTGCAAGAGCTGATGATGGGTAATATAAGTGATCATATATGGCATTGTGATACCTAATGATTAAAATAATTTTTAATTGCTTTTGCACTTATCACAGAAGGCAAGATAATGTATGAATTCTGGGTTTTCTCTACCAACTTCAGTAGTGTAACTGTGGTTTATGTAATGGTAACTGAAAACAGCATTTGGCCAACTGGCTTCAGTCTTTTTTTGCCAGTTCCACCCAAGTCTACTAAATTCAACAGTGAGGTGAATGAAGCAAGGAGGAATGGATCACATTTTATATAAAGATGATGTTGGGGTTGATACGGCAGAAGTATGGGAGGTAAGGTAACTGGGGTAAAAATCTCAATATGCTTACTCGGCTACAAGGACAAAGACTTGGTATTGCACAGGCACCTGGGAAAGGGATTTAGCTGCTGGTGGCTGGACAAAAGGGAGCTGTGATAGGCTGGGATCATCAGTCACCAAATGCTGATCATGGTATAATATTTGCAATTGAAGATTAGTCATAAGATTAGACCAGTAAAGGATAAGATGGGCTTAGAAATGGATCCTGGTGAGGCTTACAGGAGACCACTAAGCCCAAAGCCAGCTGGTGCACTGGTTTCCCAAAGCAGCATGAGAGACAAGGAGTCATACAAATGAGTCACACCTGCTCAGAACTATCGCAACAGGGAGCGATGAAGGGCAACCTGGTAATGGAAAGATGACTGCATCCCTCCATTGGGTGTTAAATTTTTAATAACCTTTACACCCTCTCTAGTTAGACTTTTTTCTAAAGGCTGAGCTTGACTGAGCAAACTTAGCAGCAATGTCAAACTTAGCAGCCTTCAAAGTTTTAATGGAAAACACTAGCAAATTCTGTTGGGCATAAAATGTGCTTTTCATGAAGAAAAGCTCTTTGTTAACAATTAACATACTGAAAGAATTAACATAGTGTTTAAAAGACTAGGCTCATTCCGAACACCTTAAAACAAAAGTAACTGCAACATTCCAGAAATAGGTTTTCATTCAGTCAGAAGCTTAACAGTTAAATACCTCTAAAGGTTCAAAGTTTAATGATTCAGACCCTGGAATGACTTTTTAAAACTGCCTAATTCTACTAAAGCATGTAATTTTTATAGTAAATGTGCTTTTCTAAAATTTTGTCTTCCACCTTTCTTGTTACAATTTCATGGACTGCCCACAGAATTTAGTTCACTGCATACTTCAGTCCTGGGGGTATGTGAACACAGCACAAGGATGATGGAGCTCAGTTTCTCACCGTCAGCCCTACTTGTGCTCAGAGCTCAGGCTTGGAGCAAAGGACAATCCAAAGAAACATTTCAGCACAGACTTCACCTCCTAGGATAGAAACAATGCAACCAAGTCAAACAGTCCACTTGAAAGATTAAAACTACTGACAACGTCAAGCTTTTTGCTACATGAGCCTACAGTACTCCCTGTCTTGCTGGATCAAACTGTGATGTAAGGGCAAAGAGGTATAAAATTGCAACGCAGCCAAATGAAGCCAAAGACAGCATTGAAATCAGTCAGTAGTCTTACCAGTCCATGCTAAAGCTACTCCATACAAAACTTTTTAAATGTCAATTGACTCTACTTTAAAAAAGGGAAGTTATTCAAAATAATTCAAAAAGTAACTTTCTATTTTTGAACACAGTTTAAATATTGCAAAACTGAGATTCTCAAAGCTGTGTTCTTTTCTGCTTATTTTCTAGAAACTGCCAAATAAACTATTGTCCTTATACTCCTTCTATCGGGCTGTAGCTTTTTCTGAACAGCCACATCTTTTATAACTCTATTCAGAGGACATTTCATCACCAACATTTGAAATTATCTAGATCTTGTGGAATATAAACATTCTAGAAGTGTTCTTAACAATCTGGAAATATCTACAGATACTAAAGAAGTGCATTTAATACTGACAGCTAAAACAAACAGCACAAATTCTGAAACACAGGCATTTATGGTTTTTAACTTTATATTATCAGGTTCTCTTTCAGACATGATGATATAGTTTCAGAAATAATCTGATATTGTTCCCATGTGCCCTGTATATTATAAGAGACTGCTATCCTTCTTTTGCTTATTGTCTTATTCCATGGAGGGAATCTTGTTTTGTTTAGAAAAATCCTACAGAACGCTGAGCATGCCTTACTATCACTCAAGCACATATAAAAGCTGAAGGGATGTCTCTTCTCTCCCTGGATCAAATAATTTCCTCTGTGTAAACATGCTAAATATTTTAAAACTCCTTTTATACATGAAAAAAAAATCTGACAATCTCTTCCCCAGGATTTTCTGAAGAAAACATGAATTCTTCATACTCCTTTGCTGTAAAGCGGAAACTTCATTCATCCTTTGCAGTTACTGCAGAAGATAAGCTAACAACCCAAGAATTGCAAGGGAACTGCCCCATGCTGGGACTTCCAGCTTTGTAAAGGCCACACGGAAGGTTTCATTTGTCTCATTAACTTTCCCACTGTACCAACCAGAAGTTTATTATACAGTACTTTTCTCTTTCAACTTTTACAGTTCATATACCTCAGCGGGAGCCTGGTCACAATGACCCAGGACGCCCCTTCCAGTCCTACGTTCCTATGAGATGCATGAAAACAAATCACAAAGGTCCAAAGCAATATATTTAGAAACTAGATTAGACGAAGCACAACAATGGAACATATAATTGCAACAACAACCTTCAAGGTAATATGACAGACACAAACCATATTGTTTTGTATATGTACTATACAAACATTTCCACTTGATTTCCTAAGGAAATGAGGTTTATCCAGTCATGCCGTCTGTCTGTTCAGGTCTCCCCCTAATAACTTTCAAACCCACTGGCACATTTCAATGCAAGTTGTCAGGGGAGAAGCAAAAGACTTGGAAATAATTATGTTCGTAAAGGTCTTGTCATTGCACTGAGGAAAGAGACCTAAATTAGTGTCCCCAGCTGAGGAAAATATCCTTGAAGGTGTGGGATCCATGGTTACTCGTCCAATTAGTACAAATCAGCTTATTTCTAGCCTTTGAATCAGTACACGCATAGCTCCATGGCAGATGCAGCAGAAGCTGACTTTTGCTCTCCTGGTCATCAGTGGTTCTTGGAAGGATCTGAGGGGGTCTCATGAAGGTCCTTAGAAGGTGTGTGGGAGACAAGGGATATGGTTCTACAGGAAACTGAGCTTCTGCTACTCCTGGAACAGATCCTTATACTTTGTCACAAAATCAACAGATTAGTTACTGATTTAAATCACTTAACTGACTATTCCCTACTCCTCCATTGGCCTCAAAGGGCTAGGAATCCAGTAGGCAGGCATTCAAGAATGCTTGGTCACACTACTGGCTGCATTTTTAATTTGAGATTGAGAAATGTGTTATTTGGCTCAGCCTTCCCTCCAACCTTTCAGAGACTCTTCTAGAGAGAGCATATCCCACTCTCCTAACCTTCCAGTAATTTATTAAACCATACAAATCCCTGCTGACATGGAAGGTTTGCTCTTTCTCACAGTACAGTTAAATCTATCTAATTTTATTTGCCACCCTTTGCTGGAGGGTGTCTCTTGGAACCAGTTCATCTTCCAACTCCCAGTTACCTTCCTTTCCTTCCCAACCCTGCCTTCTATTTCCAGAGCACATACACCAATACTGCCGTATTCAGAGGCATTCTGAGACCACTGTTAAACTCATGCTAAGTGGAAAGCAAAATGAGAAGATACTCCTTGAAGCTGTGCCGCTGACATGCATCATATGGAAATGTTTTGTTAAAGTGGCTGATTTCAGTGTCCCGTAGAGCATTCTAAATCCTGTCTCTGCACATGATTAAGGAAAAAAAAAAAAAGAAAAAAAAGAATAAAAGAGAGGTAATACATCTGGGTGCAAGAAACATCACTTCAAAAAAAGAATTAATGCTCTGAAAAACATCTGACATGGTTTCCAAGCCACTAAGAAAGTCAAGTAGAAAGGTAGTGCAGCAACTTGAGAACTGAGAAGAATAAAAAGAAAGCTTTCTTCCAAATGTACCTGGAAGTACAATAGTTACTGATTCAGCAAGGTCTGTCCTCTTAATTTAACAGCTATTAAATACTTACAGAGAAGAAGGACAGATTCTTTGCATGTGAGATAAACAGAACACTGATGCCAAGTTGGGGAGTCTTTTAAAAGTCAGATCAATTCAGACAATAAATTAAAGACTTTACACACTTAGGCTTGAAAGCTTCCTCCCTTTACATGTTATCTGGCAATTCTTTTGAGGAATTACAGTACGCATAAAGGATTTCTAGAGATTGAGATTTTGAAAAATGTTTACACTTACATTCTTTGCTGGGAGTGAGTTACTTGCTGGGGATGTAGTCATATTTTTAAAGGATTCACCAGCAGACCTTATTTTTAGTAACTGTTTAACCATTCTGCCAACCGAGCATTACTCTTAAGTAATAATAAATGGATAATGTTGTTACAATAGTGCTTTTCAAGAAGGACCAAGGAAAAATGAAACTGCTATCAGGACAACTGAACAAACAACACACAGTCCTCCCAATCCAGTGTTTAAACTCGGTTGGGCACTGTTGCTACAGTCAGACTGTTATTTGCATGGATATGAATTGTGAGAATTGGGCTTTTTTCTTTCTAATGACTTATTGATTTTAGAAAATCACTCAAGGCAGAAAATCCATACATTAACAGGCTGGCTTCACTTGCCAAGATGTGTTATTTTATAGCACTATCGAGAAAATTCAATGCATAAAGTCCTTTAAACTACTCTAGACAAGACAGATCAATGTGCCTCTTAGACAAAGATCAACGCTTTACAGTGTTGATCAATAAGGAAATACCTGAGAGACTCCTCCCTCAGAGGCATTAAGATGTTTACACTTTTTCAGTATGACAAAGACAGGAGATGCAGAACTAGAGAGTGAAGTAGATATCCTAGTTATTTTACACACAGATCTTAGAGATTCCCAGCAGATTGCCTTGTTTAGGAAATCCCAGGTCTAGAAAACATAAGAGCTTGTGAGCATGTAAAGGCATATACTCTTAAACTTAACAGGATGCTAAAGCAAATGTACTTTTGAAGGGGGAAAAAAAAAAAAAAAAAAAAAAGAAGAAGAAAAGCAGCAAGATGCCAGAAAATAGAACTCATTTAAATAGCTGAAGCACACAAGCTACATCTCCAGTTCAGGAAAGCATTCTTATTCAGGATAGGTGTTTGTGCATACAATTACATGCTGTTCACAGGAAGGATGGATTTCAGTATGTGTTTAACTGTTGTCAGAGTCTGGATTGGCAGCCTTCTATAAAATAAATGTGTTCAAATACATTTAGACAATAGTCCCAAAATTAGGAAATGCAATGGTAACAAAGCTCTGGGCTCACTTGTTTTTAAAATACCACCCCCCCAAAAAACCCAACAGTATATATATATACACACTTAGTATAAATTAAATCCCTGTTTTGATAATTTTAGGTGTTAAAGGTACTCACTTTCTTGTGACTTGTTAACCGACAAATATTTTCAAGTTAAACATTGATTTTCTTTTGCGTCCTTTCATCCCTGTCTTGAGCAATCTCTCAGATTGTGGGATTAAAAAAAAGGAGCACATACATATAGCACTCATTTCAGGTTTCATGGACTTTGCAATCATCAGGACTGCATACAGTAAACTTACAGAAGCCAAGTCAGACTACGTCTTTGGAGAGTGTTAATGCTTTGAAAACGAAGTAGTTAAAGTTAGCAGAGGTAGGATCTGGTCCACTATCTAGCAGGAAATAGTTTTGCAGAGATAACTGAGTAGAATTCCATGGCAAGCAAAATACATATGGTCATATTAGATAGCCTTGAGTTTCCTTCTCATCTAAAATCCATTAATTTAGTTATATTTCCTTGGTAAATGAAAGAGCAACATTTGACGAGATGCAGATATATTTGCATCTTCACTAAATTTCTACTGTACCTCTTGAACTCAACATCGTCCCAACTTTGGACTAACTTCACTGTGATTTTATTGGTTTCTGTTTATGAAAGTACTCACAAAAACGAATAAAATAAGCACAACATCCTATGAAAAACATTTAAAAACTAAAATGTCAGTGGATTAGACAAAGCCCAGAAGAAAAATATTCAAAGTTCTGGGTCTGCTTTGCTACTTGCTCCCAAGAGCTGAGTTACTTAATACATTTTTCTGCCTTGGTGGTTGTTTTGGGGTCTTTTATGCCTGCTTTTCTCTCATGTATATTATAGAAATTAATTTATTTTTGTGCTTGCATGGTTTATTTAGTTTACTCAAATTGAATAAGGCCCTCATCCAGCAAAGCTCCTAAACATATATTCCACAAACAATTGTATGTCTTTCTGTAAAAATAGAATGCCTTGAGCAACTGTCACTTTTTTGTCTTGCTTTCCATGCATCCACTGACATTTACCAGCTCATGCAGAGGTTCTTGTTAAGATGGATTTCCCCTTCTACACTTGCAAAGAGACTATCTCCAAGAGCAAACCTGCCCTCCAGCTTGGCTTCTCTGGACACAGTGGACACTGCACCAATGGAGGAGAAAAGCTTATTGGAGTGACATGTAAGGGAAATGAATAGGGATTTATGTTTCTTCTGCAGTCAAAAGAGGAATGAAACAAAAGGGCAGGTGAAGACATTTAAGATATTGTTCTGGGTTCTTCAGGTTAAGGCTGGGGTCACCTACCCTGGTTTCTAAGGCAAAAAGCAAAAAGAAGTCCAGTGGCTCCATAAGGAGTATACATACCCCAGAGCTTAAGTGTCTAAATAGCACATTTAAGGCTCATGGGAACTGTACCTTCAAGAGGCTCTGATATCTGTCAGTAAGACTCTTACTGGCAAATCAGGCTTTAGCATTAAAGTGATGTTGCTGCTAGGAGTGAGGCAGGCTGTTGGCTAGGCAGAGAACTGTTCCCCTTTATTTAGAGCAGCTTCTGAGAACTGTAAAATAATAGGAATAAAGTGAACACAGACAGTATTCTGTGTGGAAGAAAGAAGAATTAAAAAATTCCACCGAAGTCAAAGCCCTTTAGAAAGACAGAGTAGGGATAAATGGTGCTTAAGCAGTAACTTTCTTTCCTAGTCAACAGGAACATGGTCTCCTTTCAGGTAATGGCTGACTCTGAAGCCATAGATGATTTATATAATTTAGTTAATTCAAGGCAGGGGAGGCAGACTGCTGAATGTACAGGAGTGCTAGACTGAAACAGTACAGAAAAAAAAAGATGGAAAAAATCTGTTACTAATTGATAGCTGAAAATACAAACTGGTATGAGGACCAAGCTGTAGGGGAAAAAAAGAGAGAGAGAAATATTATTAAAAGATTTATAAATAACCCAACTAGAGCTTTCTAAGAAAAGGAAGCCACTTTACCAAAACTGAAACTTCAGGGGTAGGGACAGTTCTAACAGATATAAGGGACAATGCACAGAAGAAGAACCTGTGAAAAAAATATCAGAGTCTGCAAAAACAAGACATAGTTTGTGGATAAGAGAAGCCAAGACAACATCTGGTATTTGGAAAAAGATACCAGAACTGCAATGGCTCACATCATTTTGGCATCTGCAAAGTCTTGAGGGGAGATACTGAAGAAAGTCCAGTTCAAATGGCCACTGCATGGCTAGCTCAAAAAAAGGTTGTAGGACATTAGATAATGCTACAGAGGATCTGCTGAGAAAATGGATTGTGTTATTCAAATTGGACACAAATATGCAAGACAGTTTGATCCCTGAAAAAGCAATGTTTGTGCTACCTTGTCAATAATAGTGATGATCACAGAAAATAGCCAACAACGAGGCAAAACCCTTTTCTCTACTAAGGAAATGTAAACTAAGCATTGAGGTAGATAAACTACAGAGGTGTATTGTGGAGCAGTACCAAGAGGAAGTACCTCTTGAGGTAAAAAAAATGTTCCTGGGTCTTCTTAAGAGTGTATATTCACTACAAGGTTATGGGACAGAAACAAATGAAGACTTTGATGTAAACTTTCAGGGGCATGCAACTTATCAGAGTACACAAAACAAAGAGAGCCCAAGCATGTGTTATTTTACACTCCTGGGAAAGTGTCCCTGGAAGCTACTAGAATACTTGAATAAGACTATTGTTTGAGAATAAGCAGAAGAGTCGAGAGTCAGTTCAATCATCAGCTCAAATTAAGAGAAAAACTGAGTTCTTCAGTTGTGTATTGGCACCTCCATCTTCCCCCAACAAAAAAACCCCAAGCAACTCAACCTTCAAATGTGCTCACTCAAGCAGTCAAAGAGATCAGATACAGATACCCACTGGGAGAGCAGTGTGAGACATGAAGAAAAAGCTCAGTCTAACCATCCAATGCTGATCTGAGAGGGCATGGCAAGGAACCGACCCAAGGGCAAATCACAATAAAAAACAGGAAAAACTCAGGGAAGAAGTTCGAAGTGCCAGACACAAAGTGTGACTGCAACCTTAAACTTGAACTCCCTTGGAAATGTCTAAGGTGGGTACCAGCACAGCCTTGACAGCTGTAATGCTGAGGTTTCTGAAGACTCAAAGCTTGTTGTAGGGGCATGGAGCATCCTGAACACTGAAAGAATATTAGTAATTAGTTAATAGATATTTACACCACATAAAATATTGTACGAAGTTAATATATTGTAGGAAACTAACATAATTTATTATGAGTAAGTTGGAATTTCATGTCACTTATTCTCATATTAAGTAAAGCTAGGTCTGTCAGACACCTTGGCTCCAGGCAGTTTCTGCATGGCACAGGACTGCATGCTACTCTTGATCTTCATATGTTTTCCAGTTATGACAGTCCTCTGCCGAAACTTGCAAGGTTGTACCTGTATCAGGTTCATGAGGTAAGGCTCTGCTCACTCTGATGTAACCTGAAATAAGTGGGATGGACAAGTGATCAGATTAAAGAAGTGGGTCAGATCTGCTGCTGGCGTCGCTTCACTGACGTCAATGGAACTAAGCTGATTTACACCAGTTGAGTACCTGGCCTGGAGGTTTCGTGTGTTAGACAAAATAAATGAAAATGCACATAAAAATCCCCCCTTGGAAGATCCCAAGTCCAAATGCCTCAATCCTGAACAGAGTAAATAAATTACAAAAAAGCGGTCACTGTAGACATCACTTGTTACAAGTCAACAATGAACAGAATAAAGGTCAGGCCACCCTAAATCTTTAATTGCCCCTCACACTCCTGAGTGAGAAAGAAACTGATAATTCAGCACAAAATCCCCTTAACTGTGATCCAAAACAAATATCTTAGCAGTTACCATTCCTGGAATGAACAGGTACAGTCCTTTGCCTCATGAAACATTAACTTCAATCCACATCAGGCAATTGAGGCTACAAAATAAAGTTTAGCTTCTGTCCAGGACTGGGTCGTACTTTTATTGCTAAAGAAAAACAGTTGTCTAAATATGGGAGTGCAAATACTTTCTGATAACAAATCTACATGCACAGATAAACATTCAGGTGTTTCTCAGACTTAAGTTCACACCCCCACTCCTTCTAACCCTAACAGAATTTCCTTTGGAAAATGTTTTTATAATTGCTGTTCTCCTAAGAAACACATTGAAAATATGACAGAGAGTTACACAATGTGTATGCATCGTAATACTTCCTAACTTCTTCTCTGATGAAGAAACATTTAAGTGATGATAGTGTAAAACAACCATAAAAAAAGAAAAATAAGATTTATTATAAAGAAGTTATAAATCATACACATTTCTTTGCATCTACAAGCCATATCCTTAAATTGTTGGAAATTAGTGTTGCCTTGCAGAAATTACACAGCTCAGCCACTCACACCAAATGAGTGCTTGCTTTGGCACGTTTATGATACCAAAAAATAAAATATTTCCTCTGTTATTTTAGGATAATGATCTAGAGAAGTTGAATTTCAGAGAAGTTTAGATGCACTTATTTTCACGAGTGACACCAAAACTGTATGAATTCCATACAAATGCACTGTAATATGTGTTTCCAATTTACTTCAAACTTAGCAATTCCTATGTTCTTCTGTTCACACTGTGTTGACTTAAAGCACAGATGCTTCTGCTGAGGCCTAGAGGAGAGCTGGAGACTTATTTTTAAAGTCCATCAGATATCATTCAAGAAGCAGACAAATTGTCTTGCTGGACATACAAACTTAGTATGGCATCTCCTAAATCTCTACTGCTTGTGTTTGCCACAATAAACTTAGTGTTACATGTACAAACTCTTCCCCCCAAATTTGTGAAGTAAATATATTTTTTGTATTGTTGTGGGCTTTTTCCTCACAGAAAAAGAACTATTTTCTACTTCTCCACTTCATTCCCAGTTTTGAGGTCTTACTGATTCCAGCTTTCTGCTGTCTTAGGACTCAACCCACACCTGCTTTGTTCTACAGAGAGCACGAGCAAGGAGGCAAACCTGGGAAAGCTGATTTGCCAGTCTAAACTTTCCTCCTCTACATGCAGTTACCAAAACCTTCCTTTCTGCTATCTGTTTGCGTACTAGAAACCCTCCTCCCCAAAAATCTACCCTGGGTAGCTGTGTGCAGAGCAAATCTTATGTTGAAGTTAATGCTGTCAGCATTCCTAAAATGCTACAGCTAAGCACAGAATTTGACTTATAGCATAATGAAGAAAAAGTTCAAACACAAAAGAAGATATCCAAGTCACAATCTGAATTCCAATAAGCAATTTCCTTTTCCCAATGTACCATACATTCTCATCAGGTAGACAATAACAGACAGAAAACGTGCAAGTTTTTATTTTACTTTTTTAATAACATTTCTTGAAGCAATTGTACTGATTTCAGGCTCCTCTTTGATCGGTCTTTGCAACAATGACTCCGTGCCTTTGCCTAGGTATGATTCCTCAGTCCCAACACATACAATGGAAGTGCCCTAGCCCACAGAAAGCCTTCTCATTAAAGCTCTAATCTGTTCCACTACATTCTTGCAAGACAGAATTATCCAGCTTTAAAGCATGCCTCAATAGTGAGCCGTAATAAGACTGATAGAAACAGCTTAAGTAATTGGATTGCTATATGGTATTGAATGTCTGACAACAAAAGATATCAATCTCTATTCTACTACCAAATCTTTGTTCCAGCAATGAATTCATTTAGTAACGCACTTGGAGGCTTGCAGTCCCTGCAGCAGAAATAACAGAATGCAAACACAAAAGCAGGGCCATCTGAAGAGCACAGAGAAAGTGACTGTGCCATTCCAAGAAGTTAATTACAGTGAACAAAAGCACAAAACTATGACTTGTTGACCATTACCATAATCACATTACTATAGTCTTCTTTATTGCCAGCAGCAGAGGGTCTATTCTTTCTTTCCATTTGGCACTGTGCATCATGTTTGTGTTTTGTGTTTTGTCACCTGAAATGTGACAAAAATATACATTGAACAGACCTCCCTCCAAAGATAGCTGGAAACATCACACTTCTGCTCTAATGCTGTTTCTTTTACCATTTACTCTTTCAAGGTTGATCCACAAACACGGCAAGTAGATTACTTTTTTAAAATTTTAAACAAAGATAACAGGTCCCACGATTTTCTGCAAATGAAAATTTGTAAGAATGATTGCCTAGTAAAGCTTGTGCTTATGACATATGATACTCTATGATTTATGTATATTATTGCAACTCAGATATGATAGAAGGGTTAATGACATACTGTTTACAACCACATCATTTTGGAGCAAAGTATATCCCACACTTGCATGTAACTAAAAGAGAGTAGACTTTTACTCAATATAAGGAAGAAATTTTTTACAATGAGGGTGGTGAAACACTGGAACAGGTTGCACATAGAGGCAGTAGAAGCCCCATCCCTGGAAACACTGAAGGTCAGGCTGGACAGAGCTTTGAGCAACCTGATCTAGTTGAAGATGTCCTTGCTTGCTGCAGGGGGATTGGACTAGATGACCTTTACATGTCCCTTCCAATCCAAACTAATCAATGATTCTATGATATCTAACCATGTTAGATATCTAACCTTCTCATTCCTGATTTACTCCACAGTAAGATCCCTTCTAACAACATGCAACAAATATTTTACTTCTGAAAAAAGCAAGTTCTAAGACCTTTAAAATGGATGACTTGCTGAAAATTGCATTGAGATCCAGCATTTTCACATCTATTTGACATAGTAACATAGTAAGGGGGCAGTATACCTAGAATCAAAAGAGCTGGGTGGCATATGTGTCTGAGAAAACCTTCAGCTTTTGATTGCATATGCCAGGGGACAATATTTTAACTGGTGCACATCAGCCTAGCACAAAGTTAATATATCTGGTTCAAATAACTCCACACATTTCATACAAAATACAAGCAAAATAAAATGTAGCTAGATCTCTTCTTCAAAGTAGCTTAAATGGCAGTGAATTAATTCCCAACCACTTATAATTATTTAAATGGTGTTGTGCCAAAAGCTGTATACATTTATTTTTTAACAGCACAATCAGCTTCAGTAGAGCATTAAGTACCTTCTGTTTGGAGGATAGGGAGAAATGGGACTGTTTGCAGTGTACACGACCAGAGCAAGTGTCTGTTCCTCCCAGAAAGCTTCAGAAACAAGATCCCCAAGTGCTCTCTATGAAAAGGGAAAAATTAACAAAAACATGTGAGAATATCAAGATCACCAGTTTTCTCTGGTGTTCAAATAATGGCTAGGAAGAAAATCAGTAAGTAGCAGGAGCCTGCCTACAATCCATCATGGATTCATAGTTTCTGTACTAAGGGCCCAAAATGTCTGCTATTTAACCTAATATAAGGAACATAAATTAGCCAAACAACACCTTTTAACTAATCAGCTAGGGTATCAAGAGTGCTGCCATAGGAGTAACTGAATTGCCAAGTGTTGACTGAACAATCAAGCCTCAAAAGAAGCTCTAGTATATTCAAACCCTACCTCACCCAAGGCTGGTCACAGAACACCTTAGCACGCTGTTACAGCCTACATCCTTCCTCTGTAGTGAACCATCTCTGGTCACAGCACAGCTCCCAAATGAAGGACAGGAAGGTTTAGTGAAGCATGGTTCTCCAGACCTCAAGCTGCCCAGTGTAATTTCTGCTTTGGTAGAATGCATCTCACTCCAACTGATCTTTTTCACACCCCAAAAAAATCCCTTGTGGACCAGCCAAGCCCTGAAAAATTTTAACCAAAGCAGAAGATGCTATTGAACAAGAAACTCCCTAACAAAGCCCTGTGGAGCCCACTGGATTACCACAGGGCAGTCTGATAAAAATCACCAACCACTGACTGGAATCACTCTCTGTGGTACAGCCTGACACACCACAGCATATTTCCTGTTATATGCAAGTCATATTCCAGCAACAGCCCAACAATACCGAAAATAAAAATACCCATCTCTCCTGAAGCCTTTCTCCCTTCCAGAATGACAATGTGCTACAGAGCCCTGGTCACAGAAACCAGTGTTCAGACATGGAAACTGAAGCATCCAATGGCAGTGTGACTTACTGGTTAGTTAAACCTGGAGAGGACTGTGGGATGTCTGCTCACCACACCTCTCCTCTTGTAGCTGTGAATTCAGGAATCCTCACAAAAGTTTTGTTTGAATTGTGGCAGCTTTTAAAACCAGGCCCAGCTTTTTAATAGCAACACTGCTGGTTTGGAAACACTACAGCATAGACAGTTCCTTGTGTAATGATTAAATTCAGCAGTGCTGTAGGCTCTCCTGAAACTTGCTGAAGATTTGTTCTTTAAACAAGAGAATGATTTATTTTAACAATTATCTTCAGGCGGATTAAATTATGTGCTTTCAGGGCTCTTATTCACCACAAAATTAAGAACACTGGGTGCCAGCCATGGAAGCCCCATGATCCTTTGAGTCTCAGCACTGACAGAGACTCATCCTGAAGCAGGAGAAAGAGCTGTCTCTTTCCCATGGCCACAAAATGCCATCCCTGACCTTCTGCTTGGCTCCACCATTTGCACAAATCCTTTGGCTTCCCCCTGCTTGACCTCCTGCAACTTGCAATGGACATATAAGGCACATGGCTCCCCAGGACCACACTAGGCATGCTCTGGGTCAATGTCACGATGGAAGAGTTAGGCTCTGAACAGATCGACAGATTACAAGCCAGATGCCCCAAAGCAATAGCATTTCCAAAGAGTGTCTGTTTTAAAATGCTCTAAAAGACCAAAGAATTTTAAAGGAAGCAGTAGCTTTTAATGAGCTGGAAGACTGCACCAGGAGCACTGAAAGCAACTTTTTAAAAATAAAATTTAAGAAAGTTTTTCCTGCATCTTACAAGGGAGTACCCCAGCTTCAGCTAGCAGTCTAAGAGTAAATTTCTCATCATGTAAGGCTACTTTTTGGCTTTGATGAATCAGGCTGGAAGTTGAGAGGGAGGGAAGGTGTTGATGAATTCTTGCTGACAAATAATCTCTTCACCTCCAGGAACCTCGGTTCCAAATTTAAGTAAAGGGGTTCTTGCGTCAAGGAAGGCTTTGGAAGAATGACTCATGCCTTTCCCCTCTGCCGGAACGCAGATCTCTGCTTCTTACAGAAGAACCCTCAAATGTTGATTCTCCTTTTCCTATCCCACTCCATTATTTCTATTTCCCTTGATTTCAGCTTTTGCTGTCTTTATGGTTTTACAGCTTTGACTCAGTAAACAAAAGCCAGTTGTTCTGTGTGTACTGGACTTATTCCTATTCTTCTCACCACAGACCAAGATCACTTGAAATGAACCATTCATGCTGCCTAATGCTCAATGTCAGCAGCAAGACACTCAGAAATATGGATAGTGCAAGCCTTCCTAAAACACATACTCTGGAATTAAAGATACCCAAATGTACAGGAAACATAAAATTGCAATGTGATCATCCTGTAGAAGACCACAGGCCCTGAACCAACAGATTTTCAGTACCACTATGCTATGAGTCACTATCAGTATACCTACGGCAGCAGCATGAAAGATCATGCTCAGGCTAAAAAGTCATGCCCAGTGCTGCAGTTCTGTAATTTAAATACTTTTATTTTCATTCAGCTATAATTATTAAGGAGTAGCAGTACAGCATGCCTACCTGGTTCAGCCAAGCCATGGTTTTCTTAGCAACATAATTCATTATACTTCTACTTCAGTAGTCTAAAATGTAAAAAATAAGAGCCTTGGCTGAGATAAGTATTGCAAGAGCTTGTCTAGATCTTAATTTATAATATACAGGCATTTAGTATAAATTTTATTACTTTCCTATTACAATTTTGTTGCTACTTAAACTCCTTGTCTGAAATACTGAATTCACAGGAAGGAGAGAAGAGAACAGAAACAAGAACGGTCCATAGATTGGCACCTGAAGTGTCTAGAAGCTTAAAAAAATATCTATTAAAAATAGGCTGAAAACACTAGGATTATAATTGTTACTTAAACATGAGATGAGTTACATAATGGAGCAAGCATACAGAGATCTGCCATGTCCTCTTCAGCCTCTCTCATTACAAAGTGTCTGCCAATGAAGTTGTGCTGGTTTGGTTCTAGTATGGTTTTGGTAGCAGGGGAGGGGCCCCAGGGGCAGCGCCTCTAAGAAGCTACTGAGACGTTTCCCCAGCTCAGGTAGTCCAGGCCAGAGCCATTAGAGAAACAATGGATGAGCCTCTGCGATTAACATATTTACAAACTGCTGTAAGACCTGAGCAGAGAGCAAGTCAAAGAGCTGTACTGGAGAGGCAAGAGCTGTGCCAGAGAGGTGAGAGCAGTGCCAGGGTGAAGATCCCGAGGCTGGTGAGGAAGAAGGGGAAGAAGGTGCCCAAGCAGAAGTTTCCCTGCAGCCCATGGGGAGATGGCAGCTGTGCCCCTGCCTTCATGGAGGAAAGTGGTGGAACACCCCCTGAAGGCACCAGGAGGGGTGAATGTGGACTTGCAGCCTGTGGACTTGGATCTGCAGCTGTGGAGGACCCTGCACCAGGGGAGGTGACTGTTCCTGAAGCAGTCCATGACTCTGAGAGAAGCTCATGCTGGAGCAGCTTGCCCCAGACCTCGTGGTAAGGACTCATGGAGAGGTTCATGAAGGACTCTCTCCCATGGCAGGGACACTACAGGGAGACAGAGGAGGACTGTAAGCAATCCTTCACCCTGAGGAGGGAGGAGTGTCAGGAGACACCAGCCTATGAACTGACTCTAAACTCCATCCTCTGTTCCCCTGTGCCGCTGGGGAAAATGAGGTAGAGAAATTTGGAACAAGGAAATTTGGACCCTGGAAGAAGGGAGGGGTGGGGAGCAAGGTACTTAAGCACTGCTCTTTGTTTTGTCTTCTGTGTCCTGTGTGTATTTGATCAGTGTTAAATTAAATTATTTTCCCCCAAGTTGAGTCTGTTTTGTCCAGGACCGCAAACACTGAGCAAACCCTCCTTGTCCTTTATCTCAACCCATGACCTCCTAGTTGGTGTTTGTCCTCCCCATCCCAGGGCATGCATGTGTGTGTGTGGGGGGGAAGAGTTGAGTGAGCAGCCATGTAGCTGGTTCTTTGTTGTCATGTTAGACCCAAACCATGACAGAAGTAGAAAGATAATATTGAGAAATGATTTAAGAAAAGTCTCAATATGAATAATTAATCTGTGGAACTCTCTGCCAGAAGAACAACTGGGAAAACAAAGACACAGTGTTTCAAAATTAATTAGTGCTATTGCTGACAAGATACAACTAAATGGTTGTAAAGCCCTGTGATTCAGATCCAAACTACTAACTAAAGGATCAGGATATTTTTTCCTTTAGGCAAAAAAATGAATTGCTAATTTCTTTGCCCCTTGTACTGACCAATACCAACAAATGTTATCACATTGGATATCTTTTCTGAGATAACTGTGTTTGCACTTCTCTATTGCTTTCCTTTTTATGCAACTGATTTCTCTATAATATAGTGATATTAATAGCATTTTCTTTTTTTAATAAAAACAGTCTCTTTCAAGTTCTGAGTTGTTAAAAATCTCTTGAATGCAGGACTTTCATTGTGAAAGTGCTGCTTGTACAAAAAATTATTCTGATTATAGCTTTTTGTTGACAAAAAGCCAATGACTATTTTGAGTAAGAAAACAATTCTTGTGCTGACATACATAAGCATAACAGATACTGTGAAGGAACTACACTGTAATAAAAGCAATAGCCATATTAATGGTTATGTGAAAGCAATTATTTCTAATGTATAAGGATCTTCTTTACAGGCTTTTGAGATTCTAGAAACTTGGGAGAAATTATTTATTTTTTAGAAACCTTGAATTTTAGATTAATCAGTTTTAATTGTAGTTAAAGTTATGAAATATTTAATCATGTTTTAGAAGGCTGTGTCTTGATGAAAAATGTGTAACATAAAAATCCCACAGGTCCTTTTGGATCAGTTTTCAAGCTATGTTTATCAGCACTGGTTGAGTCATCAGAACGGATGACTAGCCTTATAGTCAATCCATGGAGCACACAGCAAGGTATTTCATAGAAAGAACCTCAGACAATTGATGTCTTCAATTTCATGTTAAAGTATATACTTCATTTCCTACCTGGGTTGTTTTTGTGCAAGGTCTGGGCTAAGTGCTTACTCCTGAGCAGGCTTCCTTATACACCTTAATTAATTTTATGTCTTTATGCCATTTTTGTCTCCCAACTACTTAAACTCAGTTTCATCAAGTAGGGATTGTATCCTGATTAATTCAAGAGATATCTGATATCTGCTAACCACAACCATCACAATCATACTGGAAGTTGTCTCACAGGAATCAGCCTTTCAATCTTCATGTCCATACAAGACCTTCACCAAGCAATTTGTTGTCCTTAAAAAGTTCTAGTTCCAATACAACTTTTGATGTTTTTGAGGCCAGCTAAACACAGTGGGACAACATAAAAACTTGGACTCAATGAAATATTTTCTAGCAACTTGAGGATCTCCTCCCCCTCTATTCTGCCTTGGTGAGGCTGCATCTGGAATATTGTCTCCAGTTCTGGGCCTCTCAGTTCAAGAAGGACAGGGAACTGCTTGAAAGAGTCCAGTGCAGAGCCACAAAGATTATTAAGGGAGTGGAACATCTCCCTTATGAGGAAAGGCTGAGGGAGCTGGGTCTCTTTAGCTTGGAGGAGACTGAGGGGCAGGCAACCCCATCAATGTTTACTAATATGTAAACAGTGAGTGTCAGGAGGAGGGAGCCAGGCTTTTTTCAGTGACGTCCAGTCATTTGGCAAGGGGCAATGGGTGCAAACTGGAGCATAGGAGGTTCCATGTAAATATCAGAAAAAAACTTCATTACTGTGAGAGTGACAGAGCCCTGGAACAGGCAGCCCAGGGAGGTTGTAGAGTCTTCTCTGGAGACATTCAAAACCCACCTGGACACTTTCCTGTGTGATGTGCTCTAGGTGATCCTGCTCTGGCAGGGGGGTTGGACTAGATGATCTTTCGAGGTCCTTTCCAACCCCTAGGATTCTGTGATTCTGTAACTTCGATATACTCTGTATAAAATTACTCCAAAGTTGTTCGGCCTGCTTTAGGGCTGGTCTGCTCCATGCCTTTCCTCAAGATCTCTTCAAGCTTTCTCCTATCTACAAACTTCCTCCCAAAACTCTGCACATCTAGCATTGTCTCCTCTGGTGACCAGGATCACTCAGGTAGCCCCTAAATGCAGAGTGCTGACTGAATTTCAGATCTGTTTGCCATATATCTTCCAAGAACAAAGGAGAGAACAAATGGGAATTTCTTCTGTACTTGGGGGATAAATTTTCAATAATTCTCTTCTAGTGGCAATTTTCCCTTAGCAAAGCTAGCCTGAGCTTGGGGATAATCCTTTTTCAACAAAACCCCTCGCATGTTTTGTAACCTGAAGTCACAAAAATAAAGAACACATTTGTATATAAAAACAGAAGTCATTGTATGGACATACTCTTTTTTAAATGCCAGCTTTATTTTGCCAGTTCAGCTCTGACAGCTTTGCATTTTGTCACTTGATGTGGGTAGACTGAAACAACCTAAAACCAAGCCATGCAGACACTTCTGTACAAATCTTCTCAGTCACTTGCCATCAGTTACTACAGTGCACTCACACTGACTGCAGAGTACTATTAGCACTCTTTCTAAGAGAAACATGCTTAGAATCACAGCACAGCCAACTGTCAAGTCTTATTTCCCTTCTTAATGGTTTAGCAAACAGGCTGACATTTATTTTTTTTCAAGCATCTAACTTGTGAATTGATAGTGTTTGCTCTTGACTATTATTTTTAAGGGAGCCTACTTTGGCCACAGTACAAACATCCCTTTTGCTGCAGGCTGGCCCTTTGTCTAACAATCTGATACATGGAGCCTATTGACTGGTCCACTACTCTCACAAAGATGAGCTTCTCTGGATATAGAGCTCAAACTTTCACTCATGTCCATTCAGGCTAAAAGTAGCCATGTTAAAAAGAAGTTCAAAGAACTGGCAAACAATTCTAAAGTCCTAGAGAAATAAAAAATTGCAAGAGGAAATCCCTCTCTGTTGCAAACAGGCCTCTGTTGGTACAGTGGGAAAGCATTATTTTCCACCTACTCCATAGCTTTCTCTGAGAGTCTTCGTAAGAGTTGCATTTCTGCAGTAACCTGCCCTTTGCACTGTGAGTGGGTGCCTTTTTGTGCACAGTCAAGGCAAAGATGAGAAGGTGTGACATACATACTATGACCTGGACCGGATGGGTGCAGTGGGGCCTGCCCCTTCTTGACAGCAGGCTGCTCTGAAAAGCAGAGACAAAAGGGGCTGCTCCACACACACACACAAAAAAAAAAGGTAAGGAAATACAAGCTTTCCAAACACCAGCAGAGCATCAATCCATCCAGCTTGTGTCCTGTCCTCACACTTCTAGACTCCTGGGGAACATGCTCTGCACCACGGTGCTTTCAAAATGCAGAAGTAAGAGGTGGGCAATGAGTAGTAAGAGACACATTTAGTTCTATGTAAAGAAATGTGGCTCAATATGTTGCCTTGTTGGCCTCGATAAAATAAATTACCTTCTGCACAAGAAAATGGTTGTCTCCTAGAAAAGGTGAGGCTGCTTCAGGTGGAGAGGTACATGGAAGGAGCTAGCAAGACAAAAGAGACAAGGAGAGAGGTCTGTAGAGCCTACAGGAAGGAACACAGCTATCCCTATATCACAGAAATCCCGGTCTCTTCACTGACAAAGACAACTTATCCCTTCTGCAAGGTCTTAACTCTTGTATAGAGAATTCCATGAATCAAAACCCTGAGGAGTTCAGGAATCATCCACCTATCAGTTCATGAAGATGCAGTCAAGAAAGGGCTGGACAAGTCATCAGGCTGTAGAGCGACTTCACTGCAACAATTGCCAAATCCCTATCAAGTCAATTTTTACAAGCACTGATTATTGCAGCAACATACTTATTTAAACATAAGTAAAACAGTAAGATTAAAAATATTTATATTTTCTATAAAAACAGATCTGAGGTAGATTTGTACTCCTATATGCAACACATTAAACAAATGCATTCCAAATTAACCAACTAATACCTACATATATTCAGAATTGTTCAGTTCTGAAAGTTAAACTACCTAAATATTGAAAGTTTAGTTATGGAAGATGACTTGATATTGTGCTTTAACAGCACTGTGGGCAAGCAGGCTCAGGTAGAGGGATGTTCAGGGAAACTAGCAAGAGAAGCAAAGTAAGAGAAAAGGCAAAAAGTTTATATTAGTGAGGTCTGGTGCTTGAGTATGTTCCTTACGTGTAACTTTGCAAACACAATGGACATGGAAAAAAAGGCTGGACAAAATCCTCTGAGGAGAAAAAACTATAGCCTTATATGCCCCTCTCAAGTATCTTCTGTAGCAATCTTGCATTTGGTTTCAGTGTAATATGAACTAACCTATCTACTTACA
>NW_009953652.1:325080-335033 GCF_000747805.2 Chaetura pelagica | reverse complement strand
TCCCACCAGTCTTGTTTGTTATTTTATGTGTTTCTGCATCATTTGCAAAGTTTGCTTTGATCTACATTCCTCCTGGATGTGCGGTTTCCTTTTCGGCTACCAAAAGGAAAACTGTTTGGTTTGAGAATTTGCTTATTTTGAAGCTCTGCTGGCCCAAAATACCTATTTTTAATTCAAATGAACACAGCTCAGTGCTTTCAGCTCTTCAGCACTGGTTGCCTTCCTTTCAGGAAAAACCTCTTTGAAACAATAAGTGACCTCTCCATACTCCCATAAAATTGCCAAACTGCAATCCTAGTTGGCATACATGAGACGATTCTGTTTGCTGCTCCTGAGTTGGAATATTTACACTTGTGCATAATTTGATCCTTGAAATGTTTTTATTTTAGCATCATCCAGAAATGGTTGATATTTTCTTCCACATCTGACACCAAACAACATCTGCCATGCTGCTCTAAACCACCATCAGAACAGGTAATTAGGAATTCTCTCAATATTTCTCTATTACGAACTCAATCAGTCTACCACTGATGTCAGAATTCCTGCTGCTTCCAAGGGATGGGTGGGCTTTGGTGCATTTGTAACATGACTGTAAATACTTCTGCATACAATGTGTGATGTTGAATGTAAAGTCTGAGCCATTTTAATCCTTCCTCCTTCTCTTATAGGCATCACAATGCCACCACACTCGGAATAGTCCATAGACAAAACACAGTTCATAAATAACAGGTAAACAATCTTTAAATGAGAAGAGAAAACAGGACACATCCTTGGAATGACTCTTTGACTGGGAAACAGGATATATTCTTCAAGGACCTTGCAGGAATAGTCCCAGAGGACAATCAGAGATTAGATCTTCTCTTCTATAGGGTTAGGCCACAGGAGTTAACTTGGGAAACAATTCAGATAAACACAGCACTAGCAGGAGGAAGGACACTGTTAGATTTTGCTTCTGTGTCTTTACTAGACATGGGTCTTTATGTCGAGCTCCACTTTAAGAACATAGTTACAAATGACAACAGAGCATTAACTGGCACCACCAGTACCAGAAAGGAGCAGCCCCCTATGATTCTGGAGACTAATTAACTATTTTGAGAATATTTAAATGAGATAGCCTGGAATTAGAGTATTCTGATTCACTAACTGAAAGTCAGGGTAAATGTGGCTGGTGTTCCTCAGCAAATACACCACTTCTTCTGTAAGAGCAAGTAGAGAAGCTTAGAGAGGTATCTTTTCAACTGCAGCCTGGTGTACTGGTGTACTGTAATAAAGAGTCAAAGGCAGACATGCTCCCTATGAATAATTTTTGTTTAAGAAAAAATAGGTGAGGGAAATCTGTATGCAAGTATATGTGCCCACACAGACACCACCACATGTAGACCTGCATTAGTAGTGGGGGAAACAGCATTTCTATTTTGCAAGAAGAAAAACATTTCTCATAAAAACACAGGTATGCCCACTTTATCAGAGAAAATATTAAAAGTAAATATTAAGAAAACAGCTATGAAGGATGAGTAACCAAAATGTTGAAGAATAACTCCTCTTTTCTTACAGATATATATGAGGAGGGGGGGGAAAGGGAAAATATATGGAGCAATGTATATGCCCTCACTTGTAAGCCTATTTGAATTATGAAGAAGCTTTGCTGGAAGAGAATACACATATATAGAAGATCCAAAATTCTAACTGTTCCATATCCAATCTAAAATTAGGAAAATGGAAGCAGTTTCCTGCTTAGTGTACGTGGATGAGGCTACTGCAGATTCTAATGTAAAACAGCGTTTTTCTTTACATAATCTTTTGAAACACATTTCTCTGTATCTTTGAAATGTAAGACTTTAAAAATAAGGACACGTTAGAACATGGTGATGGTGCTCTGTGTGTTTCACTCTATGAATCCAGGTTCCCTGTCTCAGAAACTGAGAAGATTAAAATGTCACAGAGGAGAATTACTACTTGAGGCACCCAAATAGTAATGCTAGTGGATGATCAGGGAAACACCTCGTTTATTTTTTCTAGATTTTAAATGCCTAGAAACATAGAAACATACATACATTTTAAACATCAGATAAAAAAGAGACAAGGGGGAAAGACTACGTGTTCCAGCTGGCAATGCATTACAAAAGCAGCACATCAGGTTTACCCCAAAGCAGTCACCTAAGAACAGTGTTTGTCCCACTGCCTGCAACTCAGTGGCTCAGCTGCCCTGCCTGCCATATCCTGCATTGTCAGTACCACAGCTTGCATCATTAAGACTTGAAACTGATCCACTTCAGTGATTAGGCTGATCCAAGGACACGGACAGAAGAGTGGGAATTAATGGGCAGGCAGGAAAAGTCTTTTAACACTTTAGAAAACATTGACTTGGTGGAAGGAATTGGCTAGCTCAAGGGATTAGTAATGAGATACTGAGCCCCTTAGCTCTAGGTCACCACACTGAATCTGGTCTAGGTCAGTAGAAATCAAAAGCTGTTGCTGTTCAGTGGCCTTCAGGAAGTCAGTTGGTGGTCCTACCCCAGCTACTGCTGGCAAAATATCTGTACTGTCACTACTGGTAACAGTTGGCAGCACTTACAGGAAAGGTTTAGGATTGGCATAATACTGGAAAAGGATGAGAGAAAGATGTCCCAGCAAGCACACTAGGCTGGGACTCAAGGAAAAAAAGAGAAAACAAGGTCTCTGATACTATGCACATTTCCAGTGGGATCTGGGGCACAAGATTAAGAAACCTGTTCAAGAAAACTTTGTTTCCTCACTTCTATGGTCTTCACAAGGCACTTGTGGTCTAAATGTCTCTGAAGGACATAGCAATTCCTCATGTTCAGATCCTCACCTTTGCAATGGGAGTAACTAGCTCACAGGGTTGCTGCAGGTCCACAGTAAAGGCATGATGAGACACAAAAGCTAATCAAGAAACCAAGATGGGTGAGAAAACCCTTTCTACCTAAAAGCAGCTCCTCTAACTCCAAAGCAAGGCATTTGCTGAGTATGCACAAGGCTCCTATTCGCAAAGCTCTGTTTAATGGGCTTTAAAAGAACAAATTCCCCTTACAGAGAAAAGCACCCCCCCAAAAGTCTCCACATTTCCACTATTGCCCAGAAGAGTAGCATCAATAAACCCAGCTGCTCCCAGCTTTTCTCCCACCTAGGATGAAATTCTAATGTCTGCATTGTTCAGGAAGTCAAATAGATTATCATAATAGCCCCTTCTGGCCCTAAAAACTATGAAATTGGAGAGTGAATCACAAGATATCAGTCACTATTGAAGACAGGATGGAAGGCGGCGTAGCTCAGTGATAGGGTGTGATATGGCAGAGTAAATCCAATGTTCTTAGGCTGTGTGAAGCTGGGAAACTGACATTTTGCCTTCTTTGTTGCTCCTTTGGGACACTGAGAGAGATGCAGGTTATGATAATAATAGGCCTAGATCACTCTCAATGCAACCTAAGAATATTGCCTCTTACAGGAGTGTGTGTGTGAAGGATTGAGAAACACTAGTTATTTTCAAACTGGATTAAGTCTTTCAAAAGCTAATAGGTTTCCAATGAGCTGGGGTGTTGCTGCTGCAGCTGCTCTAATTTGAGAATAAAAGAATGCAGGCTTTGTGCCTAGGGACCTGTTATTGATCTGAGCAAGGAGGATGGGAAGGAAGGGGGTAGAGGAGGGTTATCCTCCTTTCAACTGGGGTGGGGGCATTCTTTTCAAAGTCACATTATCTGCTAGTAACAACAAAGCCTAACCCCATGACATGCTGCTCTATACAGGATTGCACTTGTTGAGAACTAAAAGCATTAGGGAAAAAAGAAACCTCCTCTGGCAACCTTGGGCAGCTAACTTCATTGAGGGTCCACGAGACTCAACAGATGGGTCTCAGGACTCCCTCATTAGGAGACGTGCCTGTCCCTTTGCATCTGGTGCTCCACTCTGCTCTCTGCCACGCACTCATTAGCATTGCAGGCTCACAGATTCCTTAGCACGTGCTTCCAATAAGTATTGGAAAGGAGGGAAGCCAGTGCTTGGAGCAGCAAGATGAGGGGGCACCCACTAGGCTGGGAAATCCTTCTACACACACACATGCACACTCCCCTGCAGAGGACAATAAAAAGCAGCCAACCACAAATGTACATTTAAAGGGACAGGTGTGGAATTGCTTCTATTCAAGTTGTGGCAGATCCTCATTCGTTCCCCTCTGTCACAGTAAATAAAAATCATCATTATATATATAAAACACACAAAAATTCAGGGCAGCACACAGATTGTGGATCTGTGAGAGTCTGTAGCCCTTTTCAGACATAAAATGGATGCACATGGGGTAATGCCATTACTTTCAAATAAATTAATTGGCTTTAAAGGTCCGTTTCTACAGCCAGGCTATTTCTCTTTCTGGGGCATCCTTCATCAGACTTGGAGTGATCCATCACTCAGGGCCAAGATCAGGAGCAAGCAAAGGAAAAATCATCTCACGTGTGAGACAGAATGTCTGACAGGGAGGCAGGAATGTAAAACCTTCCTGGTACTGTGGAAAGAGCAAAGAAAAACCTTTTATCAGAGAGGAAGGGTAACAGGCCACTGTCTCTTGCTTGTACTCCCCAAGAATAAAGACTTTTATTTGCCATCTCTCCCCCTATACTTATTCCATTCCTTCTTATTCACTCGTTTCCACTAATTTGCTAGTAGTTGCAGGCACTTTGGTCACATCTAACTCCAGAGCAGGACTGGGAAAGGATCAAATGATTAACTGCTGAAGTTGATATGGACCTTGTTCAAAATGCAGTGTGCCAACAACGAAACTCCCAAATCAGAGTAGCTCAGACTATTCTGAATGCTGCTGGCTCTAACATACAGTCCTATCATACCTCTCACTGCATGATCAGTGACAGAAGAGCCCTCAATGCACATACAGGTAACACCTGCATGCCCATGGCATGTTTGTAACATAAAGATTGGTCAAGTTTGTGGGTTTATTTAATTGCTGTGTAAAGAATGGGCACAGAGAAAGCCAGTTTTAACCTCTTTGCCTAGGACTCTTTATCTGCACCACTAAAGATGCTAGCCACCCTCTAGAGCTCGTACTTGATCTAAAAGCTGATACAAAAAGGTTCCTTCTGCAGGGGGCAGGCAGTGCCAAGGAACTAGACAAACACAGGACATTGTGCCACTCCCTATATCCCTAACTCCCTGAAGAAACATTTCCCCTGTAGATCAGCAGCGTCACTCCCACCCACCCAACTTTGAGGCTCAACTCACTCGCCATTCCAGCAAGTTACTTAAGCACATCCCTAACTGGAGGGTATTTATTCCTTGATTAAGCATATTTATATTTTGGGCTGAATCTGGATTTTAGTAATCCTAACTCCTCTAAATGCTTCTTCATGCCAAATGAAGCGAGTCCCTGTATATCCCCCATGCAGGACTAAATAAACTCAATGCCCAGAATGTTAGATCAGCCATGGAATAATGGCTGGTAAGGGCAAGAATTCATATACTGTACATTTAAATTTAAATTTGCTAATTGCAGACGTCTTCTTTTTAATAGCTAAATGACACCCCTGTGTTCTTCAGTCTGGCATCCTTATGATTATTTGTGATTGAGAACATATTGAACACATACTATCATACGCATTTAACAATGAAAACAATCTACATGAAAACTTCACATTTTGATGCTTTCAAAACAAGAAAATGAAACTTGATCTGAGCCCTTACTCAATAAAATTGGCTAAATGAAGCACTTTTGCAGGAAACTGTGAGGAAAACCCTGCTTGAAACTTAAAAGCATCAATTGTTTATTGGAGACAGGGCTCAGCCCAGGTTTCAGTGCAGCCTTCTCTACAACTGACAAGAATAGCTGAGGCTACTACTTATCAAATGAAAGTGTCATCTTGTCTGTGACAGACGTGCCAGCACTGCTCAGTGTCATAGTCTTTGCACCTACTAGAAGCTACTCTAGCTTGATAAGCTGTACCCCTACTCAGACTTAAACCCACAGTCTCAGCTCTCCCCTGTTTTTAGAAAGCAGGGATTTTATATCAAATTCCTGGTGTATAAGAAGCCTACCATTGAGGAGGACAACTGAAGGACAAAGCAACGGGGTTCACAAGTTAACATGGAGGCGTTCCATCTTTGAAGAGTTAACAGAGAAACAACCAGAAAGCAAGTTTTATATGAATATCTATTTTTAAAAAAATTAAGGAGAAACAGTACTGTTCTCTGGAGTGGAGTAAGGTCTCGATTTGAAGCTGACAGAAAGCAGTAAGGTTATAGATTCAGCTAATTACAGCTGGATAAAATATAAAAGCTCAACAATAGACATGTTATTTGGCTCTACAAATTTTCAAGGACTTTACTGATTCTCTACAGTTATTTCTGAGTACCCTAGAGTCTTTTATTTTTCCTTGTTCTCAGACTACCCTCTGAGTTAGATTTAGTGCCTCATTTTATTCCAGGGAGCTAAGGTACCGGAAACACTAAGGTGGGAATTCCAAAGCCACAAAATGTGCATGCACAATATATACAAGAGGGCTTTGAAATTTCAATTCTCTTAAGCAACATGTTCCAAGGAAAGCAAGTGCTTGTAGCAGCAAACTGGATTTAGGTCTCTTATCACTAGAGCAGCTTCTCCAAAACTTTTTGTCACATTGGGAAAGCTTGCCTAGAGATACAGCTTTAAGAAATTGCCTGACCCTGAAGAACAGAAGCTTTTATGGAAGTAGGCAGGCCCTGCTCTTTGTTTGGTAAACTGTATTCTTTCTCCTAACCTCTGTCACTTGCTCAACTTTTTCATCAGAGGTAGTTTTCTATCCTGATCCATTCGTGAAATAGTCTAACATAGGGTGTGGCCTCCCTGTAAAACACTTTCTAATTAGTTTCTAAACATGAAATGATTCTGGAAGTGCAATTCCCATCCCACTCAGGTGATGAAAAGCTTTACAGGAGTTCAGTCTCACTTTGTAATTAAAGAAATTAGCTTTCTAAGTTTAGATCACTCAACTGTGCAAATGGGTTCATCTGCTGGAATGTGTTACTCTGAAATGTGTGTCAGCCAAGCAGCACGGCACAGTCCCTATCTCTGCCTCCACGACACTCACCCAAGTGGGGAGGTCAGTTCCAGTACAGCAAGAGGAAAATAAAGTGTTATGGGTGTATTATAGGAATGGCCTTATCTAAAAGCTCACTCATCTGTGATTGCCTATAGTGAGACGTTCTTCTCCGTGCAATATGGGAGCTTAACTTCTAGATAAAGGATTATCCAAGTGGATGAGATTTGCACTCTTTCACTCCAGAAATGATATCTAAATCTGCACCAGATTGTCCAGACTTATATCTAATCTGTATCTGCATCAAATTAATTTTAGAGGGCGGCTAATTTCAAGAAGCAAGACTACTTTTATAAAAATATATGGAGAAGCAAAGGACCCCTCAAAGACTCTTCATCTGCTGTGAAATGAGGCCTCTAAGCTTTATCAATTCTTTATGACTACAGATTCCACACTTCAGACCACCCATTTCTGGTAGCCATTTGCTGGCTTATTGAAGAACAATTATGCAACCACCTTCATCTGTATTATAGTAGGAAACAGAAGTTTAGTCACTGACTTGAAAATGAGATGGATCAGGTCCCCAAACGAACAATTTTTCCAGGGGCGCCATTCCAAGCTTACCTTCAGGTATCACAAATCTAAGGAAATCCTGTGGGATTGTTCACAGCCATGATTTGATGACTCACTGAGCTTTAAAAGGAAATTACAACTTTCCTAACACAAAGAATTGACTTCATGACACCTGACCCTCATAAGCTAGGCGCTCCCTCTAAAGGCTGTGATCCTCCTCCCAGTGAAGTCCTGGGCATTCTCCCAGTGGCTCCTACAAAATCTAACTTTATACTGGGGAACTGATTCAGGCCCAAGCAATGTACTGTCTGTGACACCGGACCTTGGCACACTAGATGTTTATAATGGCTTCTAATGTGGATGTAATCTAATTATGTCAGAATAGGAAGATTAGCAGGAAGTAACTTTACGCAATGCAAAAAAAAAAGCCAAGTGCCAGACATTGAAAAGTTGCTCACTGGCCTCAAAGGAAAGACCCGTCGGCTCCACACCTCGTGAGACACGGGCACATGCAAGCAGAGCATTGCAGCAGGAAGGAATTCTACAAGCACCAGTCTCTGGCTACTCGAAGTGACTACGATTCAGGCTCCCTGTGTACATGCAGCACTTGTTACATTGCTGTTCAAGCAGTGAAATGGGCACCTTAAAAAGCTCCTCAGGCTGTGTAAGGTGCCATGCCCAGCTGGTTTTCAGTGCTGCTCTGCAGTGGCCAGAGACTTGGCCTTGAGAGCTCAGTAAAGAAAAGCAGGAGATGGGACTTCAAGGGAGAAATTCTAGCCTTAGTAAGTTAAGGGCATTTTGCTACTGACTTCTACGAGGTCAAAATTTCTTTCAGGACTGCGAGGAAGAGGGTTTGCAACGTGGTTCTGCACAACTTGTACCCTGCCTTGGATTACCCATCAGTACTACTTTGTGTGTCAAGGTACTACAAGGCTTAATTCATTAGTGCTTGCAAAGCATTTTAAGTTGTTCGACAAGTAATTCTGTTTAAGGGCAGCTACACTGCTGAGTCACAAGCACTGTGGGAACCAGAATTCTGGATTTCCTAAGCAACACTTTCTAATTAGTTTCTAAACATGAAATGATTCTGGAAGTGCAATTCCCATCCCACTCAGGTGATGAAAAGCTTTACAGGAGTTCAGTCTCACTTTGTAATTAAAGAAATTAGCTTTCTAAGTTTAGATCACTCAACTGTGCAAATGGGTTCATCTGCTGGAATGTGTTACTCTGAAATGTGTGTCAGCCAAGCAGCACGGCACAGTCCCTATCTCTGCCTCCACGACACTCACCCAAGTGGGGAGGTCAGTTCCAGTACAGCAAGAGGAAAATAAAGTGTTATGGGTGTATTATAGGAATGGCCTTATCTAAAAGCTCACTCATCTGTGATTGCCTATAGTGAGACGTTCTTCTCCGTGCAATATGGGAGCTTAACTTCTAGATAAAGGATTATCCAAGTGGATGAGATTTGCACTCTTTCACTCCAGAAATGATATCTAAATCTGCACCAGATTGTCCAGACTTATATCTAATCTGTATCTGCATCAAATTAATTTTAGAGGGCGGCTAATTTCAAGAAGCAAGACTACTTTTATAAAAATATATGGAGAAGCAAAGGACCCCTCAAAGACTCTTCATCTGCTGTGAAATGAGGCCTCTAAGCTTTATCAATTCTTTATGACTACAGATTCCACACTTCAGACCACCCATTTCTGGTAGCCATTTGCTGGCTTATTGAAGAACAATTATGCAACCACCTTCATCTGTATTATAGTAGGAAACAGAAGTTTAGTCACTGACTTGAAAATGAGATGGATCAGGTCCCCAAACGAACAATTTTTCCAGGGGCGCCATTCCAAGCTTACCTTCAGGTATCACAAATCTAAGGAAATCCTGTGGGATTGTTCACAGCCATGATTTGATGACTCACTGAGCTTTAAAAGGAAATTACAACTTTCCTAACACAAAGAATTGACTTCATGACACCTGACCCTCATAAGCTAGGCGCTCCCTCTAAAGGCTGTGATCCTCCTCCCAGTGAAGTCCTGGGCATTCTCCCAGTGGCTCCTACAAAATCTAACTTTATACTGGGGAACTGATTCAGGCCCAAGCAATGTACTGTCTGTGACACCGGACCTTGGCACACTAGATGTTTATAATGGCTTCTAATGTGGATGTAATCTAATTATGTCAGAATAGGAAGATTAGCAGGAAGTAACTTTACGCAATGCAAAAAAAAAAGCCAAGTGCCAGACATTGAAAAGTTGCTCACTGGCCTCAAAGGAAAGACCCGTCGGCTCCACACCTCGTGAGACACGGGCACATGCAAGCAGAGCATTGCAGCAG
>NW_009953652.1:323197-325065 GCF_000747805.2 Chaetura pelagica | reverse complement strand
CAGTCTCTGGCTACTCGAAGTGACTACGATTCAGGCTCCCTGTGTACATGCAGCACTTGTTACATTGCTGTTCAAGCAGTGAAATGGGCACCTTAAAAAGCTCCTCAGGCTGTGTAAGGTGCCATGCCCAGCTGGTTTTCAGTGCTGCTCTGCAGTGGCCAGAGACTTGGCCTTGAGAGCTCAGTAAAGAAAAGCAGGAGATGGGACTTCAAGGGAGAAATTCTAGCCTTAGTAAGTTAAGGGCATTTTGCTACTGACTTCTACGAGGTCAAAATTTCTTTCAGGACTGCGAGGAAGAGGGTTTGCAACGTGGTTCTGCACAACTTGTACCCTGCCTTGGATTACCCATGAGTACTACTTTGTGTGTCAAGGTACTACAAGGCTTAATTCATTAGTGCTTGCAAAGCATTTTAAGTTGTTCGACAAGTAATTCTGTTTAAGGGCAGCTACACTGCTGAGTCACAAGCACTGTGGGAACCAGAATTCTGGATTTCCTAAGCACTGGAGTCAAACAGGTGGAGTAACCTTTTGCAGAAAGGCCAACTCCAGACCTGCCCTGAGGGTATGGAGCATACCAGCAGGCAGCAGGGTATTTAAAGGCCCAGAGGAGCACATGTACAGCACTTGTGAATGAGTAACGTTTAAATAGGCTCCTGGATCCAACCAACATCCACTGGAAAAAAGAAGAGAGGTGCTGGTTCTCATGTCACCAAACTGCAACCACTTTGTGGATGAGACACACTGAAGGTTTACCAGCCGAAGAGAAGGTAACGAGTCCAAGAGAGGAACAACCGATACTGTTAGAACTTCTGGGCTGAACGAGGCCAAGGGAAGCATTCAGCAACTCTGTACCTCACGGGCGCGCCAAAATTGCCGCGGTGTGATCCAAGCTTTGAATTCGCAAACGGGCAGCGATTTGCAGGAGTCTGACCAAAGTACCATCCCCGTGTTAGGGGCACAGATACCCCTGGCTTCACAGCCTCAGGCACTCCATAACAGGACGGACCTCACCACAGCCAAGAACAAGTATGCACTTCGCTTTTGCCATAGGAAATGAAAACAAAGGAGATAATTTTATCTTGTTTTCCTCTGTACCACTGACTTTGGTGTATAAAATAGACATTCACACATCTACTGCCTTAGATCAGGGTGGAATAGGAGATAGGGACATAAGAATAGCTGTTCTGGGTCAGACCAAACGTCATGTAGGCCAGGTTCCTGTCTCCAGCGCCTCAGGAAGAAAGAGGCAGTAACGCAGTGACAGTTCCCAGCACACTCACCCAACTTCTAGATCAGCAGCTCAGGGACTTTCCAAACCAGAGAAAAAGGTAGGGCTGATTTTTGTTGCTGCTGTTGAATGCCCTTTGATGCACAGCTCTTCCTTTGGGAGCTAGTTTTTAACACTTTTTGGTACTGTGTGAACTGCTGGGCTTCTTAAGTGTCCTGTGGCAAGAAGTCCTGCAGGCTATTTGCTTCTGGACCCTACTCCAGAAAGGATGTGGCTGACAAACCCTAGCACGCACTTGGGAGCTGGGTGGCCGGGACATGTGTCTTCACCGCCGGGCACAGGCTAAGCCTGAGAGCGCCTCTGGACTCGGCCAGCGCTTGGCTTCCCCGGACTGATCAGCCCGGAGCAGCAACACGAGGGGTGTGCCCCGTCTTTCCCTCTGGAACCACTGGAGATCCGTGGCGGTGCGGCCTTCAGCTGCACAGGGGATGACGAGAGTCCCGCGGCGGCGACTGCCACCTCCGTTTCCCTCAGGAGAGGCTCTAAGCCAGAGCAGCGCTCACTCCCCTCGGAGCCCGGGCTGCCCGGCTCTCCCCTGCCGCCAGGGAAGCGACAGACCCGCTCCCAGGGAGCGGCAGCA
>NW_009953652.1:322098-322443 GCF_000747805.2 Chaetura pelagica | reverse complement strand
GGCCGGCGACCTGAAAGAAATAAAAGGCTCCGGATAAGAAAAATCGCGATAATAAAAGGGGGAAGGAAAAAAAAAAATAAGAAAAAGAAAAAGAAAGAAAAGAGGCGGAAAAGAAAAGGGGAAGAAAAGAGGGAGGCGAGAGAATAAGGAGGATAAAAGGAGGCTGGGCTGCTTTGCATTGAAGACCGGGGCGCTATTGAAAGCGCTTGAAAAGCGGCGTTGTTGGGCGCGGGTGCGCGCCGCGGCCGGCGCGGTATATAGAGCGGGGCGGCGGGCAGGCAGCAGCGGCAGCGCCTCCTCCGCCTCCTCCTCCTCCCTTCTCCTCCTCCTCCTCGGCGGACCCTC
>NW_009953652.1:318670-321835 GCF_000747805.2 Chaetura pelagica | reverse complement strand
TCTTTTTTTTTTTTTTTTTAAATTTTATTCCCTGGGAATAAAAAATGGAATTGCTGGAAGCGGCTTTTTTTTTTTTTTTTCCGAAATTACTTGTTTTCCTTTTATATATTTATTTATGTATTAATCCGGAGCTGATGGCAGTGCTGTTGGGGTGGCTAATGAGCGGGCTCTGATCCCAGCTGGGCAGCCCTGAGCTGTTTTTTCCCCGTCTCAGCTGCACCTCGGCGAAGGCAGAGGGTTTGCGTTTCCAAGGTGCTTCGGCTACATCGTTTTGTCCCTGCCCATGCACTGTTGGTTTGGTTTGGTTTCCTAACGATTTAGGAGCCTTCCTCACATAAACAGTGTGGGTTTTTTTGGAGTTGGCACTTAAGATTCTTTTTTAGCATTTATGGTATTACTTGTTTGGGGTGATTTATGAGCCTTTCTCATGGATGTCCGACAGGGAAAAGCCCAGGAGGCAATGGTTGTTTTTAATGCTGTGCTTGTGCTTCTTGAAAGTGTGCTTAAAGTTACTTTCTCCTGTCTACAGAGTTGTTGTAGGTTGCATTTGGGGAAAAAATAAAATAAAATGAGGTAACTCTGTTTCTCGTTTCTTGTTTTCTTTTTCTCTTTCTTTATTTCTTTCTCCTCCTGTTCTTTCTTGGGATTAACAGGTGACTCGAGCATCAGGACAGTTCGAGTTGGAGATCTTATCCATGCAAAATGTGAATGGGGAACTGCAAAATGGGAATTGCTGCGATGGCACCCGAAACCCAGGAGATAGAAAATGCACCAGAGATGAGTGTGATACCTATTTTAAAGTTTGCCTGAAGGAGTATCAATCGCGGGTCACTGCTGGCGGCCCTTGCAGCTTCGGATCCAAGTCCACTCCTGTCATCGGAGGAAATACCTTCAATTTAAAGTACAACCGGAATAATGAAAAGAACCGGATTGTTATTCCTTTCAGCTTTGCCTGGCCGGTGAGTGTGTGGCCTGCTCTGGGCTCTGCCTCTGCTGGATGGTCCTGTCCGAGGTGGCCAGAGCGAGCCAAGCTCGAGCTCCTTGCGCAGGGGGAGAGGGACCAGGACTGGGGAGGGAGCAGGAATCCTGACAGCAGCGTTGGGAATCGGCAGCACAGAAAGGAGTAAAATGTGCTGGTGTTTTTGTTCCCTGGGGCTCACAATGCACAGCCTGTTAAATTTGGAAGTCAGATGTGCAGTGAGGGGGATCTAAATGGGTCAGGGAAGCAAACCCGGTATCTTTGCACTTTACGGCATGAATGAGTCTCTTGAGACTTAGAAGGTCAGAAGTTCATTTTTCATATTTTTTTTTTTTCCTAACCAGTGAAGTCTTGGGCTTGAGCCAAAAGAGCAATGAGTTAGGGGCTGTAGAGAGATCCCGTGTGAAAAGTGTGTGTCATAGCTGGCCTACTTCCCTGGAGCGTGTTTGGGAAAGCTTCCTGCTTCTCCCAAGGGGAAATCTCACTTCACTGCTTGGTGTTGATGGGAGCTGCTGTTGCTGCCCTTGGTGAACTAGTTGCCAGCTTCCCTGGGAAGCTTGCTGTGTTTTGAGGTACTTGCAGACTCTAGAAGCTAAGGACTGAGAAAAGCCTGGCCTTAGCTTTTGGTCCATTTCAGCACACTTTATCCTGACTTCTTGCCTCTGCGGTCCATGGCTTCCTTCTAGCTGTGCACAAAACTCCATGGCTGAAGGGAGATGGGGCTTTTTGCCAGGCACTTTCCCAGTGTCGTCTGCTGTAGCAAATACAGGTCGGCCTCACAGAGCAGAGAGATGGAGGATGGGTGACCCCTTCATTAGCTGAATCCTGCCTTGTTGTGGGGCACGTGAAGAAGCCTGGCTTTGACTTTAGTGCTGCTTGTTTCTTCTGAGGTGCTTAAGAGGGTTGAAGCTTTGATGTGGTCAGTTCTGTACAGGAGCCCTCACTGCACAGAAACTGAGGATTGTCTTTGGCAGAACAGCTCTAGATGCAGGCACCAGAGCCATGGGGTTTCTGGGCACAGAAGTCTGCCATGGGCTCGGGTGGCAGGAGGTGCCTTGCTTTGGCAAGAAAAAACTGAGGGTGACTGATCTGGGGGGCTCTTATGCACACACGGCACTCTGTCTTTTGAGGTGGCTCTCTGGGGTGTTGTGGTATGAAAGCTGAAAACTCCCAAATTTATACTCCTAAGACTCCTATTTGGAGATCACCTAGGAAACAAAACTGTTTTTTTTCCCCCCTCCCCTTCTCCAAAGGTGCTGAGCAGACAAGTTCCCACCGACTGCCTTAGGATATGTTGATGCTCAGCAGTTTTGAAGATCCAGTCATCCTAACCTAGATGCCTAAGGTCATTTTTGCGAGGGGAGGAGGGCTCTCATGTGCACGCAGGGGAGGGGTGAATCGTGTTTCCTACCCTCTGTCACTATCGCTGCTGGCGAGGTGGAAGCATGAGTAGACTTTCCGCTCCCTCCAAAGCTTGGCCCTTCCTAGTCAGATAAGGGCTGGTTGCTGGGAGGGCCTGGACTTCTTTTTTCTTTTGCGGGGGGAGAGGGAGGAGGGAAGAAGCCCGCCCCAAAAAGCATTCCTTCTCCAGTTGTGGTGTAGACACCCACTTAGTCCTGCGGCCAAGTGCTGCAGGCAGCCATGTGTTCTTGAAATGTCCTGTGCTGCCTCCTACCTGCCTCCGCTGTCAGTTGTGAGGGCTGGAGAGGCACAAGGGTGAAATCAAGCCTGCGTTTTTAAGGAGATAGTATTACAAAGTACAATAGCAGAGTTAACAAAAGTATTCTCTGTTGGAAGTACAAGTCCTTCCTTTCTTGCTCTTTCTCTCTTTTTTTTTTCCTAACATGAAATGAGATAAAACTGTTATCAAATATGCCATCAAAGGGATAAAGGGCTTTGTAAAAATCTGAGGTATTTGAAGCTCTGCCAATGGCTGCAGTGCTTGAGTTGCAGATTTTGACTGTTTTCAGAAAAGTCAGGTTCATAAAGGATTTTCTTTTTTTAAGCCCTAGCCCCCTCCCCTGCACCCAGTTGTTTGAGTGCCTTAAATCTGAAGATGTGTGCATGTATATAAAAATGATATGAAAACTGTTTACGTTTCTTCTAACAACCTCTCCCTTCATAGAATTTGGAAAGGAAATCTGTGCCTAGGGGGTGGGGACCCTGTGAGAAGTTTCTTAGGCTTG
>NW_009953652.1:274616-318638 GCF_000747805.2 Chaetura pelagica | reverse complement strand
AAATCCAAGAGCAGCAGCAGCAGCAAAACTCCAGTGCAGCCTTTGTAATGTGTAAAACTCAACAACTTCAGACACTCCGGTTCCTAAGACTGGAATTTTTGGAATAAACTCTTGCATGTTCCCATGCAGAAATGCACTTTTTAAGGTTGTGATGGTAGTCTGTTTGCAGTGATTGAGCCTGCCTCCCAGCTCTAACTTGCAGAGGACACAGCTTTATGCTAGCCATTGTGAATTTCAAATGGCATTTGAACAAAAGAATATCTAATGTGGCAAAGCTTTTATTTGTACTAAAATTGTGTACACAAATAATTTTAGGCATTTTAAAAGCTCTACAGATAAAGTAGTAAACTTAATTAGTTAACTCAAATCTGATGCTGAAATTTCAAAACATAAAAAGATTTCTTTAAACGGGTGAATACTCTTGACTTGAGTAAAAGCTTGAAAGCAGCATTGCATTTACCAAACAGCTAATCATGAGAGTTGTCTTTGAATGCATCCAACTGAAAATTACAGTAAAGGTAATAGGAACTAGACTGAAATGTTAATCATGTTGCACTTGAAAATTCATGCTCATCACTGAATATGTATTGGTTTGTGTTCTGCTGTCTGAGGGAGGCTTTTCTTGGATGTTCCAGCTTGAGTCAGTAACATAGATTAATAGAACGGTTTGGGTTGGAATGGACCATAAAGATCATATAATTCCAACTCCCTTGCCATGGGGTGGGCACTTCCCACTAGACCAGGTTGCTTAAGAAGTCTTGTTGCTGTGACTACTTAAAAAAAAAATTTCTTCCCATGTCAAGCTGCCCTTTCACACCTTTTGTGAAAAATAGTTATATTGCATTAGAGGTCTTCATTCATCATGCAAGAGAGGAAGACAAGAGATTGGTGTGTGTTAGATGTATTGTGAGATTTGGCCTGTAGTTACAGCAATCGTAATGTAGATTTGAAGTGTCAGAGTCTTATTAATGTAACTTATGTGGTTTGCTCTTGTCAGTTTTGATATGTACCCCTGTGAGTAATGGGTGTGGAGATGGTGGGCCATAAATTAGGTGATGGGAGGTTTAAGTAAGTTGCTAGGATACAGGGCAGCAGACCAGCATAAAGAAACTAGAGTGCATCAGAAAGCTGCCCCTGCAGTAGCTAGCAATTCTTCAGTAAAATGAAAGAATAATAATGATGATGAGTAATTAAAAAAAATCCATGTAGCCTTGCATTCATCTTGAGACTAGTGACTCTTGACAGGCAAACCTGGCTTATGAAGCCATATAGAAAAGTATGGAACAAAAGAATTTCTGTGTTCCACTTGTCAAAGTCTGTCTCAACAAGTTTTGTTTCATGGTAGACACATGCTTGTCTCTGACATAAATAGCTTTCCTTTTTTAAAAAATACAGTGTGATATGTGCTATACCTTAGGGGAGCTGTGCATGAATTAACGAAGCAAAGCTCAGCACTGAACTTTGCTTTTATGTAAAGAAAGATCTTTTTGGGGGTTTGGCAAGACTGTGAATAAGAAGGAGGTCAAACTTGGCAACTCCTTTGGTATGCATAGCTCCAATTTCAAACGCCTTGTTTATCCTGAAATTATGATCCTTGTAATTATTTAATATTGAGGCCAACTGCACCAACACACCAGGAAACTACTGATGTGGAAAAAAATGTTCCAGCATCTAAATGACTTTAGCATAAAATACAATTAAAAAGACTTTTAAACACTTATTTCAACTCTACTCTAAAAAATAAGTCAGTCTTTCCCCTTTTTAATAACAAATCTTACTGCTGGTGGTTCCTGAAGACGTAAAATATGTTTTCTGGGTAGGCATTGTTTTCTCTGGCCAGAAAGAGATAATGAAAGAGCTTGAGTGTTTTTTCAGCTCCATGAACTTTTTCTCCCTGTCCTGACACAAGAGGCTTCCAAAACACTAATTTGCAGCTGATATTAAAGTACCAGCCTTTTGAATCTGAGCAAAAAGCATAACTTCATTCAATTGCTTTTTTTTTTTTTTTTTTTTTTTTTTTCCAAAGACAATAACACACAGTAGGTCTCAGTCATAAAACTAAAGCTTCTGCTTAGATTTGGTTTTTCCTTCCCTCCAGTAAACTTTTTGAAAGTTTGCAGAGCAAATGCTAGGTATTGTTCAAGTTTTTCTTAAAAGAATGCCTGGTAAGGCATCCTTCAGCATGGGCAGATCAGAATAAATTTTTGTTCTAACAAGCTGCATCATATTAGTGGAATCCAAACTGCATCATTTATGTTGACTAATGAGTTAAGAATAAATCTTCATCACTCAAAGTGCTGAAGGATTACTATCCAAAACGGAACTGAGAGTATTTAAGTGACATCTGAAGCATAATTAGCATCCACGAGACTGTTTTTTTTCCTAGGACTGCAGAGAAGCAGTACATCCATTCAGAGGTTTTGGACTACTTACATGTTCTTAAGAGTTGTTTGTATTCCAATCAGTTCAGAACTTCATCTAACTGGTAAATCCATTTGACTATATTACCATAATATGTCTAAATATAAATCCTCATCTTGCCTGCTCCAAGAATTTTTGTTTTTGTTATAATAAAGGCCTGCTCCAGTTTTAACTTCAGTGGCAGCTGGATTGAGCCTGGCATTGAAGCTTATCTCTAAACTTTCTCAGACTACATGCATCCAGCACTGTATGCTTGTTTATGCAGCTGGAAGTCTGCGTGTCTGAAAATGAGTTGCATAAAATTGATGCTTTATGCTTAAAATTCTAGTTAAGTGAAAGAAACTAACTGCTGTGTTGCAGACTAAAGGCTGGAATATAAGTAAACTAGTTCTGAAGCTAGTAAAAGTGGACCTCAGCTAATAAAGTGAGATGATGTGCCCTGCGAGAGGCTTGCACTCTCATACATGGCACTTACTCCAGCTTCAGTGCTGAAGTGTGATGCCCTGCAGTACATGCAGAAACCTTACCCTAGAGTTCTTATAAGTATTTCTGTGTAGGTAATATTAATGACAGGATTGGTTTCAAAAATTCAAACTAAGTTTCACTGCATTTCTGCTGATGGATACATATTTTCAGTGTTAATGGGTGCAGTTCTGATAATTTTAGCTGGTAACCCATATGCCTTACCATGGGGAAAGGTGTCAAAACTAGAAGCTCCTGTGTTCATTTCTTGTTATTCCATGGAGCTTGTGGTTCTGTGGTCGCTGTTGTGCAGCATAAATTACACTCATTATTGTAGTATTCAGAAGAAACTGTAAAATGCGAATAGAAGTGGTTAAAGTGGTTTATAAATAGTCAAACATCCAGAGTCCTTTACCAGCTCAACCCAGTTCTTACGCACTTAGGTAAATAAGTAGAAAGGCTTCTTGTTCAGGCTTGCTCTGTGTGAACCTGACTGTTTTGCTTGGCTGGCTACTAGGTATTCCCTCTGTTAACCTTGCCACCCTTTTGTAACTGGTGCATTTAATTATCAGTGGGATGCTTTAAACAGGTAGGGGAACTGATAAGAGCAGGTAATCTGCTTGTTGGGGAATGTTGAAAGCAACCATTGACATTTCGGCCTACCTGCTAGTCTTTGACTAATGGGGATCTGTGAGAAAATAACTCTGTAAGGAGATAAGACACCCATAAAAATGCTGTTGTCGTACAATGTACTCTGCTAGCTGAGGTAACTTAAAATCACTAGTTTAAAAAGAAAGGGGAAAAAAAAGAGGCACTATACTTTTTTTTTTTTTTTTTTTAAAGGAGGGAGCACCCCAAGTCTCCCCACTCTATCCCAGTACATTGTTCAGTTAATGCATGCGAGTTTTATGATAGGAATACATTGTCGTCCGGCCACCCAGACAGAGGCATTGACTGCTAATATTAACCAAGAACAATAGCGTGGCCATACTGACTGCAGTGAGGATTACAGAACATAATGGGGCCTATCCAAAAATAATGCTAATACAGGACAAGCAACAGGAAGCAGCAGTGGACTCAGCATTGCTCGGCTCCCAGACAAACCATGGACTTACTTCACACAATGGCAACTTCAGCACATTATGTATTCACAGGATACTCATTATTCCAGCAGGCTTGCCAGATCAGAGATCAGCCTGGTTTACTGGATGCTTAAGCGTATGCATAGTTTGGATAGCGGTACTTTTTGTGTCCTTCATCATTTGGCAGGAGGGTGGCAGCTGTATCACGGAGAAGGTCTTGACTTCATTTACTGGCTTGGCTTGTGCTGAGGCAGAACGGGGTGGGGGGGAGGGGAAGTCTCTCCTGAAAGCTGCTAATATAGCTAAGTTTGTTTTCATGTCTTCTCCTTTATGTGGCAATGAAGTGTTTACCGGCGCTAACAGCAATGAAGAAACTACTCAAAATGAAAACTGAAGGAACAGTGTGCTCTGTTTTCATGTGGGCATATTCTGATGAGGCTTTTGGCTGTGCTGCCTGCTTGAGGTTCAGCTTAGCTCTTGGCCATGGACTCTGAGGCATGAGATTGTTACAGCTTAGACTGTTTATATACACAGGGCTGAGAGAGTAACAGCTTTATAGGGTGTTGCCTTACCCTTTTGTAGGCTGACCCAGAGAAGAGCTTCTTGATGATGTTGCATTTGACAAAGGGTTAGGTGGTTTCCCTTCTTTTCCCAAATATGTCAATATCTCCTCTGCATGAGGAGCCAGTTGTCGTCAACTCCTTCAAAGGAATATTCAGTTGTCAACGTTGTCTGGCTGACCATGGCGTGACGTTGCGATGCATCTGTATAGCGTCATCGTGGCTTGTCATGTGGCAACAGGGGTGCCCAGGTGAGAGACTTGCTGATGCTTAGAGGAAGTGGATTTGTGACTAGCCTTAACTCTGCTCAGAGATGCCCTCTTCCCTAGCCCTAGGGCACTTTCAACTACTCCTCAGTTTTTGTCTTCCCTATCTCACCCCCTTCCAGCTGAAGGGAGGAGGCATTGCTGGAGCTCTTGGCAATTAGCTGTGGCCAGCTGTGACAGTCTGCCGGCCTCCTAGCCTCCTTTCCTGGGATGCAGGCAGGATGTGAGCACTGTTCTCAAACTTCACAGCTGTGTGTGGCTGGCAGAGCATGAGGAGAACATTGCTGGGCTTAACCTGCTCTCCTTGTTTGGCAGAGGAGGAGCAGGCGCAACATTCAGAATGCAAACTTCCCACTGCATTTGTCTAGTCATGGTTTCACATGCTCAGCAAAGCTCTTGCGTGGTTAAACCACAAGGATAGGAGGAAAAGAAGTTTGACTAGTTGCAACCTCTTTCAAAAAGGAGGCAGTCCTTTCGATAATGAGCCTGATGTTTTAATCTTGCTCTGTCCCACTGACTTGCAGAATGCTTTTAGAAGCCAAAGTACAAAAACTCCTCTTTTGGGTGGATGAAGGGAGGAAAGAAGGTAGTCAACCCGGGAGTTTTAAACACCTTCTGCTTACCTCCAGCTGCTAGTATTTAATTTAAAATAACCAGAGAAGAGATTGCATTGCCCTTTCAGACCCTTAAAAAGAACAGTTTGGATTTCGGGGTCCTCAGAGTCGTTCTTGAGTTATATTATTATATTATCAATGGATCGAAAGTAAATTGTGGTGTCTTCAGGAAAATAGCTCTTACCCATTGGCGCTATCTTTGTTTTTTGGAGTGTGAATTTAACCACTTCTACCTCTCACAGCTTAACTCATAGGAATTTTGCTGCCTTTCAGTCCTCTGGGCTGATCAGATTCTGGATGTTCTGCAAAGTGTGCCAGCTTGCTGTTCCTTTCAAGCTGCCTTTCCTCTTAAGCCAGAATCCTTGCCTTCTGGTCAAGCTCAGGTTTACAGTGGCTAATTGGGTGTGACTCTGGAAAGTTCACTGCTGCCTTGTTGCCTAGGACATTGCTTTGATGGAATAAGGTGCATGATGGGGAATTCTGGTGTCTGGATATATATATTTATTCAAAGATGGGCAGAGGTCATCTATGGGCATGAGAAAACTTAAACCTCCACACTATAAGTAGTCATTCCTGAGATATCTGAATTGTTGATCTATAGAGTGGGGATGATATGCACTTAAAAAAAAATCTCAACAGTGCAGTCTTTGCACTGACCTGCTTTTTCAGGGGGAGGGGATGGTGGAATTGGCTAGAGGTATGTGATAGTCGGATTGTTGAGGGAGACTGGCTACTGTTGTGGGGCTGTGGGTGTCTGTGTGTCTTTTGTTTAGAAGTGTCCCATCTTGAACACAAAGTCTTGCCCTTTGTCCCGTTCGAGAGGGGCAGAGCCAAGAGATTAAACTGCCATTCTTTGTATCATCCCTTTTCAGAACCAGGATTCTTCATTTAAAATATTCAGATGGGGTGAGAGAGGGCACACAGAAACAAGGGAATTGCTAGGGTAGATCTATTCCCCCTGTATTTTGTTTCCATCCAGTCAACCAGAAGCATCTCCTTCCTGTAAATAAACTCCCGTGTGGTGCTGGAAAGTGGTCACACAAGTATCTAGCAACAGTAGCACTTAGAGCTAGGATTCAGCCTTTCCTTTCCTTAAGGGCTAGGTGTGTTGGTAAACAGTCCTGAGAACCAACCGGGAACTGTTGCTATGAGTTTAGACAAAATATCTTCCAAAACAATTATGCAAGGCCGAAAGGAAAACATCCTTAACTTTATTGGAAGTAGTGCTAGTTGCCATAATTAATTCTCCATATCATAATATTTTTTTCAAGCTTGCAGTAACATGTTGTGCTTGTGCTTCTCAATGTTGGCAATTAAACCAGTGAGGAAGCACCCGAGATAGTGCCATCTATAGCTGTAATATCGCTCAGGAGTTGTATTTCGGTTTTGTTTAATATTTTTTACCTCTGACTTGTGTAAGGGCTCCTTAAATCTGCTTTAACTGATGTTAAATGATCATGTTGTGGTTTATTTTCCAAGTTTCTTTCAAGTGGACAGATTTTATCTAGAATAGTAACAAATATCATGTAACTTTCATGAAATATTAACCAAAAATGGTTTGGGCCAATGAAGCCTCTGCATAGAAGTTTGGGTGCGTGTCTCGGCTTGCCCAGCTTTGCTTACTTTTTGAAGCATTTTCCCACAGTTATCAGTGAACAAAATGGAATCCTAGCCTGCTTTGAATATGAAACATATTTAGGCTATATTCCAAGCCGGTGTCCATCACAAACTAGGTTTTCATTCAGAGGCTACATGCTGTGTCCAGTCGTGAGAAAACAGTCTGCTTCAACTCTTTTTTTTTTTTTTTCTTTTAATTATTTTTTTTCCTGTCCTCTTAAGGATTTGAGGTCTGCCTTATGCTTACACCCTGTAAGCAGCTTCTTTGCAGGACTGTATTTTGTTTTCTGTTACAAAAAGGGTATTAAGCACTGCAGGCCACAAATGAGCAGACTGTGACTGAGCACAGATGTACAGTTATGAAGAAATAAACCTTCTGATATACAGCTTCTATGGCAAAGCATCAACATCTTTAATGGTGACTTTTTATTCTATTATTGTTCTCATCACCAAAAAGTTGTTACATTTATCACCTTGTTTATAGTTACTATTATACTTTTTACTTATATTTAATTTTTTCTCAGCTTTTTTTTTTCTTTTGGGAGTGTGTGTGTTTTGGTTTTGAATCATTCTGTAAGTTTGGATAGGGCTGGCTAAATGGTGATTTGGAAAGATACAGCTTGGATAATAATATCTCACAGTAGAGCTGGGGGAGGAGATGTTTTAATGGCTCTTGTTCTCAAGTTAGGATAGGAGATAAAGGTGGCTTAGATGTAATAGCTGGCATCTTTCCAACCCATGGAGTCACTTCAGTTAGTTTATGCTTATGATTATTATTACTGGAGTGCTAGAGAGCTCATTGGCAGATTAGTGTGTCTGTAAATGTGACACGGGGTGGATAGTGCGTCTTCCCTTTCCCTTCTCTTCCAAATAGTCTGATCTTAGCCTTTGTTTTACAATGCTTCTCTCTCACCCCACCCCCTCCTCATCTCCATCAGTTCTTCCCTCAGTTACCTGATACTTGTGGGAGCTGTGATGGCCCTCGTGCAGACAAAGCTTTCAAAGGGGGTGCTGAAAAGCAAAGTCCCTAGAGATCTTGCTGTCAAGGCAGAGCACAGTAATCTTAGCAACACTTCTTGCTTTCAGGGTGGTTGGGGGAAGGGACATCAAGGCTACTTTTCTGTAGCTAAAATTCTTTTGAAGCAGTTTTTGAGGGTGAGGGGTTGGTTTAGTTTGTTGTTGTGGGTTTTTTTGATGCTGCCATGTTTTCTGTCTTCTGTGTGCATTTCTTCCACACATGCTTTATTGTTGCTACAGCACAATGTCAAAGGTTGTACTTCTGGTTAAGTACCTAAGATGCATTAATGATGACAAAGATGAGCTAGCCAAGGTGAAAGGTCTTCTAAGTCGGACTGGATAAGGTAGCTTATGGGGTTTCAAGAAGATCATGTTTGTCTCAAGTATAATCTATTACCTATTTATGTTTTCCAGTATTCCATCTTAAGGTAGAGATCAGGAATTTTCTTTTTAATTAAAATTGTTTTGTGTTGTGTTTGTTTGTTGTTTTTTTTTTTCTCAGTCATGTGTGACTTTGAAACTAACTCCTATTTGTCTTTTGCAGAGATCCTACACACTGCTTGTTGAGGCATGGGATTACAATGATAACTCCACTAGTAAGTATTCATTCTGCTTTTGTTTACTTAATTTGGGCACCTTGATTTCCTGTCCGTAGAAAGGCATTTAGTAGTCCTTTGCTTACTGTGCAGGACATGAGGCGACAGAAAAGCTCTCCCTCAGACACTTTAGAGCAACTACTTCAGGCTTTGCAGCAGCCTGTCTTCCTCATGTTGCCTGTAGAGGGTGAGTAGCTTGCTCACCTAGGCACCAATGGTTTGATGTCTAAAAATAGATGCTGTTAATTCCCTCTCTTTCTTAAGGGAGAATAAAAGCCAAGGGGCTTCTTCAGGTTTTTTGTTTGGATTTTTTTTTAATTAGTGATATTTAGATGCCTAAGTCTTGTTGACTTGTGACCTCTATAAATTATTTACTTCTCAGAACATGCTGCTTTAAAAAAACACAAACAAAATCTCCATAAGAATTGTTATAGATACCCATCTAATGACTGTAGATGAGAAATGGGACTGACTACCACTTCTTCCTTGGGAGCTGGCTGTCTAGGGATTTCTATTCAGAGGCTGAAAAGTATTTACCAGCCACCACCTGGCAGAGCTGACTGGAAATCAACGGTGGGAATCTTTCCCCTGGAATGATTTGGATGATTTCAGAAACTTTCTGCTAAGCTTTTTCTGCTGCACAGAGTCTTTTGAGCTGTTCTGCTTACTGTTACTGAAGCAGGTGGGCAAAATTAGCTCTCTTTTCAATCTAAGGCTGTAGTAGTGTGTGGTAAAAGCCACAGGAGAAAGTAGGAATCTGAACTCATAAATCTTTTGTTGACACAGCAAGCCTTTTCCTTCCACATGGAACCAGCAGCACTGTGGTCTTACACAAATCTCGTAACGGCTTCCTGTAGTCTGCTTTGGAATGCCAGGTGACAGCCACACAGTAATGAAAAGGACTTCATGCTTCCCAAATTAAAGGCCTTGGAGAAATGTACACGGTGTTGTGGTGTTAGATTTTAACTGGTAAAGAGTACACTGCTTGGGAACAGCCTTTGAGGCTGGGAACCTTGCTGCACATATCTACTCTTCAGTTTCCTTTTTATGTATACATGGGATGTCCTGTTAGTTCTAGAAGAGTTGTCCGTTGCAGATGACTCATGGCACCTGTCAGTGATAGCCACAGTTTGCTTTACAACTGGCCACCTCCAACACTGTTGCAATACCTGTGATTCCAAGCCTTCCTGCAGCACAGCCGTGGAGCAGTGGCTGGGAAACGTCTTGGCTCTTGACTACAGAGTGTTTTATGGAGGAGCAGAAAATAGATTGCTACAGCAGCAGAGTTATATTAAAAATGAAAGATGCCTGAATTCAAAATTAAGGTCTTGTTTACAGTAGGATCTGAGAGTTTTCTCAGACTGGGTCTCTGCCATTTTTACTATTATTAGAGCTCATCTTTTTTCATTAAACAACTCTATTTCCAAAGCTACACAATGAACCCTTTCTTTGCTTTCATGTTCTGGAAGTACAATTGTCTTCAGAAAAAATTGCCTCATTTCTCAGCAGTACATTTGACCAAGTGCAGACATGTTCTTACATATGTTCCTGATTTGCATTCCTGCGCTAGCTTTGCTGACACACATCCATCTGTAGGTCACTTCAGTCTCTCCACTGCACAAAGCTTTTCCTGTGTACTGCATCAGTTTATTTGGAAGTTAGCTTTCCCATAGCTGAAGAAATAAGTCTTGAAGAACTAGTTAAGGAAATAATTAGAACTAAACAATTATCATCATATTATGTGATGAGTTTTTTGATGTCCATAATTTTCTTCTACCCTAATTACTACTGAACTGTAAGGACTCTGTGAGAGCTCTCAAACAAAAAACCCAACAATGGATTTAGTAGTCTTTGTGTAATTTTTCCATAGCTCTAGCATCCTCTGATCAATGCAGTCCTTAGGAGATCCTGGAGTGGATGCTTCCTTCCCCCCTCTACATTCCACTCCTCCTACGTTCCCTTTACCACATACTCTCTGTCTCCCTTCCAAGAGTGGCTTGCTGTTAAATTCTGGCCCTGCTGAAGTTGATGAGAATCGTGCTTTGTTGGAGCCAAGATACAACTTAAATGGTTTTCTTACTCTGGTTCTTGTCTGGATGCCATCTTGCTACTGTCGCTTCATACATAAAGCTAATGGGGCTGACATTACATCTCAAACTATGTCAAAGAGCTATTGTAAATTACTGGTATCAGTTGCATGTGAATTTCAGTTGGGCATAAGAGACTTCAGCACAATGTAAACCAAGCTGGAAGTTGTCTGAAACAAAGACTTTAAAAAATAACTGTGGTGTCCTTGGCCACCCAAACAGTTTAGAGGAGTCTGGGCTTTTTTTTGTTGTTGTTTCCTGACGCTGGGTAGTTATAATTTCCAGAAATTGGACCACTGAAAAGCAAAGGTGGGCAGTCAAATTGCAAGTTTCCTCGTGCCTAAAATCTCTGATAATGTTTTCCACTGACTAAAAAGACAGTTTCATAGCTTTGAAATGTAGCCACAAAAAGCAAATGAAGCCAACAAACTTACAGCAACATACAGAGGGAAAACTAAAGGTGTACAGAAGGTCTCTCTCTTCCACTTCATCACTTTTTAATTGCTTAATGTTTCCTCTAGCCTTTCCATCAAAGTGTAGGATTCTGAATCAGATGATGTCAGAGGAGTTAGGAAGATTGCTTTCTCTCAAGCCTGGCTGAGGACTTCTTTTTATTTACTTAACCAGTCTGCTGCTTTGGGATTGTTTACTATAAAACTTAAACCGTTGTTGGTGTGGGCTAAGAATGGAAGAGTTGTTGCAATGCCTTCCCTGAAGTCTGGGTCAGCACGCTTGTGTAAGTGCATGCTAACAGGTGGGAATAGGGAAGGGTGGAGAAACTTCTCTGCAAGAAGGAACATGCCAGTGCTTAATTGTGAAAACTGTGGGTGATGGCTAATGGAATTACTTGAATGTAAATGTATGGTGGTAGCTTTATAATGTGTATCAAATGAGAGACATTTCAGCCATGATCCAAAGTGAAATTGCAGCTGCTTTTCATCTGAGCCTTTAAAAATTAAGTCCAGTGGACTAATAAGGATGTTTCCATTTGAGTTCAGCCTGTGGTTAAGGGCTTAAAAGAGCCAGGAGCTGGAGAGAGATGTCATAGACATACAGCAAGGACATGCTTCCTAATGAGCTGGCAGATAGAGGAAGAATGATAGAGCAGAGGCAAGAGGGGAGATCTCTCTTCCAAGGCGATTGTTTTTCTGGTGCCAAGGACTGAAATAGCTGTCAGTGGTATGTTGCCAACAGGGAACTGGAAAATTGTGGAAAACAAAGTGTGTGTGTGTGTGTGTGTGTGAAGGGGAGGGGTTGTTTTGCAAAACTAAATTGAGTGTTATTCCCCTTCTGCCACTTACAGGAGAAAAGGATAGAGTTGTTTTACTCGCAAGAAACAGGATGTCTTAATGCACAGCCTCGGTATTTGGGGAAATGCATTTGCTTTCCAACTGAGCTGTGGATCGGGGTGTAATCTTGGCAAGTGCAGCAAAGCCATCTCCAGTACGCATGAGTGAACTCTAATCGCTTGACTAGCCCCATTCAAGACAAACAGATATGCATCTGCTTAAGTACCTCTTAGAATTAGTCAGTAATCTTGTTGATGAGATCTAAGAGCCTTACACCTGCACAGTACAGGACATGATATTGCTCTGGATATACCAGTATGTAAAAGTCCTTAGGCATCTACCTTACTTGTGAATAGGATTTAAATTAATAAAGGCCTGCATGCGTTTGAAAGTCTTATGCATAGATGTGGGGTTGGGGGCTTAGTGCCAATGAGTAATAAAAACTTATTTAAATGGAAAATATTACAGAACCAGAAATACCAGAAGGTGAATAAGTAGTTGCTGCCCTTCATTTCACACTGTAAACGCTTAATGACTGCTGTGGTCTAAAGCCAAGAATGCCCCCCAAAATGGGTAAATACTTACAGTGTGTGGGTATTAACACTCTTCTGTGGCTGTGCAGCAAGTGCTTTGACTTAACTTTATTTAAAAACAGCAGATGAGCAGGCAGGATCTAGTGGTGAATTGACAAATAGGTATCTGAGGCTTGAGAAGCCTGTTTGGAAGTTCATTTTGAAAGCTACAAAGTAAAGGTCCTTAGCAATAAATTTAAAAGTATTTTAGATTAAAAACTGTAATCTTGAACTTGATATAGGTACTTCATTTGTCTTCAGGTCTGCTTTATATAAAATCCCCAAACTTCCTTTTGTAATTGTTGGAAGAACAAGCTGAACAGAAGTATGTTTTAATTCTTAACACTTGAATGTGTCAGTGTCTCACATGCTGCTTTCTAACATCATTGGCAAGCTGCCCTTCTACCTAAAATTTTTCAGTTGCTGGATTACACTGCCATATACAGAACAGTGCAGCCTAGTACTTATTTTTGGTTTTGTACTGTGGCTGCAAGGGTATTTTGGCTGTTTTATGATAAACTTTCACTCGGCAGTCAAGTGCTTGCTAGCAGCAGGTCGTAAGGCAGTGTCAGATCATTTAAGTCACAAGACCTAGACTACAAAGTGAAATACTACAGATATATACAATGTTCTGAGCTAATGTAAAACATTATTATTTCAAGCCATAATTTAAGACAGTGGTAGGGCTCTAAAAGCCAGAAGACTTTTGCTAGAACTAAATGTCAAGTAAAAAGTCTAAACTCTAAAATGCTCTGTAGAGAGAAGGGGGGTCTGTAGCTCATATATGCAGTAATTTGAGGTCTCTGCTTGGAGCGCTGGTGGTCTTGAATTTTTAGTGTCAGCTAACATCTGAGGAGAGAACTTCCACAGGGTTTCTCAGCCAAAAGCTGGTGGGATCCCTGATGTCAACTGAATGCCAGAGTTGCTAGTTTTCAGTTTAGTGTTTACACCAAAGTCCCAGAAGGCTGCAGACCGTTTGTGGTGCTTATGTTCCATTTGTAGACATTGCTTTATTAGGCTTTTGTACTATGATGTTTTTGTAAATATTCCAGTTAAAAACAAAGCTAGTACCATTAATGGAGAAGCCTGGAAAACCACATTATGTACCAATCTATTGGAGCTAAAAGTAAAAGCAGCTGAACTTGCTTTAATCACGAACTGTATGATTCTTATTGGGTATCCTTAAACTGCAAAGGGGACAAGTGATTGGCAGTAACCTAACAGTCCCTTTTGATTTCAAGCTTTGTTCAGTTTGATAATGCTGCATGTGTGTTTCAGTTAATGGTTTGTAGCTTCAGGGCAGCCTTATCTTACTTTCTAAACCAGAAAATTCATAAAACCAACTGGCTGCCTCAGAGTCGTGTCTGTGAACCTAGAGAGCTGTGATGTGGGAGGTTATGAAGTTCTAACTCTGACATCTCTGCTGACTTCTAGATCCTGATCGCATTATTGAGAAGGCATCCCACTCTGGCATGATCAATCCAAGCCGTCAGTGGCAGACTTTGAAACATAATGCAGGAGTTGCCCACTTCGAGTATCAAATCCGTGTGACTTGTGCAGAACATTACTATGGCTTTGGCTGCAACAAGTTTTGTCGACCCAGAGATGACTTCTTCACTCACCATACCTGTGACCAGAATGGCAACAAAACCTGCTTAGAAGGCTGGATGGGACCAGAATGCAACAAAGGTTTGTGACAAATGTTTGAGCCCCGAGTGATCAGCAGGCTTGGGTAGGATTTGAGTGCTCTTTATTCAGGTTGCAATTTAGTGATCAGTCCGTGCAGACAACGGGGGCAAAGGACTGATGGGACAAATGAGTAATTCCTTGCACAGAGAATTAGGAGAAGACTAGTTTGTGCCTTGTTTTAAAATCTTGGAGAGGTCTGACAAGTACTGGGCACTTAGCAGATCTGTTGTTTCTCTGATTATTCACATCTTTGCCCTTGGGAAGAAAACCCAGCCCATTGACTTCAATGGGAGCTCTGCTCCTGACTTCAAAAAGGATTTCCCCTTTGGTGCAGAACTTCAAGACAAGCAGGAAGGAGAGACTTGTTTTAGAGCTGACCTGGCAAGTGTAAAGCTTTGGTGTTTGAAAAGTCCCAGGCTGTTTGTTCTGCCTGAGATGATGTTTAACATGTTTATTAGGGAATGGCAACATCCTAAGTAATTTCAGAGGAGAAAGCAGGACTACAAATAGGAAGATTATCGGCATGTCTTGCTGACTGAGTTTACCTGCAATTTAAATAGACGCTCATCTTAATGGCCTGTCTGTTCAGAGATATGGCACAAAAGTAAATGCAGAGTAGTTAAAAGTTGCTTTGAATTGGATGTAAATGCAGAGAGAGTGGGCCAAGCCACCTGCAAAAGACAGAAAAGGAAACCTGTAGACTTGAAGTGACTTGGAGCTCTCTAAGGTGAGGCAGTTCCTCTTGCCTAGAAACTACTCTTCAGACAGTGCTAGGTATGATTCCTCTCCAAAGCTAGCTGATACATTTCCTGTTGCCGGGAACCACCTACCTTGGTTTTCCTTCCAGTAGACTTGATACAGGGGACTTGTTAAAACCTTGGATTTAGTAGGATTACAATGCTGGTAAGAGATTAAAACATTCCCACGAGTGTGAAGATGCAGGCAGCAGGCAGCGTGTTGATACTCTTCTTTTTTGTTTTAACAGCTATTTGTCGTCAGGGATGTAGCCCCAAGCATGGTTCTTGCACAATTCCAGGCGAGTGCAGGTAAATGCTCCCTCTCCCCCCTGTTTTCCACCTCCCCAAATAATTCAACAAGTGATGTTAAACTATAGGGCTGGGGAGGGGAGGATGTTTTTGGAGTCGAGTTTTTGACCAAGCACATTATTCATGCTGACTTGTTCAGAATAAGGGGGGGGGACAGTCTCTTAGTGCACTGGTAGTTTTAAGAAGCTTTTGGTTTGTGAAGTGGTGGCACTGGAGGAGGGGGGTATGGGATAAATCGTGTGAAAGCTGCCTAATGAGAACTAATTGTTTCTGCATAAATTGTGCAAATGTTTTCTGGGTATGTTTTTTTCAACAGCCTGATTAATACGCTTCTTCAGCTACAAGCGTGAAGTAGAGGGTGGCTTTTCTCTCCTCTTCTCCCTTTCACTGTTTTCCCACTTCCTCCCTCCCACCCCCTGGTTTTTTCCATCAGTAGGCAAAAGTCAAGCATTCTTTAGAATGGGATTAGTTAAATCTCATGGTTCCCTCACCATTGTGAGCCAGGCTCTGAGTGCTGAGAGGTTAATAGCTGGGATGAAATCTTGTCAGTAAGCTCCAATGAATGCAGAATTTTGCTCCTGTGCTTTGAAGTCTGTTCTGTCCTGGCAAGGAGACAGTGAAAAGCAGAGTTTATCCATAACCCAGCAATTAAATATTTGGGATGCCTCAAAATATACAGCATATATTTACAGTGCAGGGAGGCTTTCTTCCATCCTAATAGAGGGTTAATGGATATTAAATGTGAACATTCTTTATCAACAAGCTGGTTTTTAGTTGCTTCATGTAACCCTTTATCATATCTGTTTACGTGCAATAGGGAACTGAGGGCTTCTGAGGTTACAAAATGTTGATATTGATCCTGTGTAGGAGGAGTTAAAAATGGAGTCTGGGTATTCACAAAGAAAACTCACAAGTCTGAAGGAACAGAAAGTAATTTTCGTCTAACAAACTTTGGTGAATTCTCTCCTGCTAGAAACTCTTGCATGAAGCAAACTGCTTTTCTTACTACATAAGCTGTAGTTGAATTGAAACCTAAGCCTGGGGTGTCTGATGGACTATATAATAGAAAGATGCATAAGTAGGCACAGTGGTTCATTCTTTCTCACTATCCCTGTCTTCTATGCTTCAAAAACAAACAAAAAAATCATCAAAGAACATTCTGTGAATATAAGAGAGGAAGTAACTTCTTATCCTCCACAAGAGACGCGGCAAAGTGAAAGTCCAGCCATAGGATGAACTGTTGCAGCTTATGTTCAGTGATTTTAATGTTAAGCAGCACTGATATAAGCTGGTTAACCCCCAGAATACTAAATCTAAATCTTTTTTTAATTAAAAAAAGAAAAAAAGCCTAGCAAGTAGTAGGAAGTATCGAGGGGAGGGTTGGAGGGGGGCAGATGTCAAGAGGAGTATATCAGTCAAGGCTACCAGTGATTTGTGCTTCTGTCATCAGAATAAACATGCCTTGTAGGGGTTGCTGTCTCCTAGTCAGAACAACAGGCTTTGTTTCCAGATTTTTTTTTCTTTCCTTTCTCTTTCTAAGTCTCTTACCTCCCACTCACTGCCCAGACATGCACTAGTGCTCTTATTTACTTAAGGTGCAACTTTCCCACACTTGATTTGCATAGTCTTGAAACAATGCTGTCCTTCTGGTGCTTTCAGATAACTTCTGCTTGCCAAGTTAGACCAATATCTTTAAAGTGAACACAGAAACAAGATTTTATTTTCTTTTAAGTTTTGATGAGTCATATAGCCTGCATGTTACAAATGCAACAGTTTAAAAATAACATCCCAGCAGAAACTGCTCTGGGTTCTGGTACAATAGACAACTTGCAAACATTCTTAAAATATCCTTTTCCCTTCTGGTGCGAGTCACTTTCTTTAATGCAGGCCAGCCAACAAAACCATATTTACTTATGAATCACTATACAAGGAAAGCTAACTTTAAATTTCTCATGAGAAACTACCACATACATATTATTAAACAAGAATTATTGCCATGAATCTTGTTTTGGAATTGGTATCTTAACTTTTTTTACATGCCCATAGCCTTTATCCAGTTTTGTTTGTTACACTTTGAAGCTGATGTTTGAAGAAAGTTGTATCTTTGGCTCTAAAGCTCATGGCTTTTTTCTGTGTGTTGTTTTTATTTCTTTTTAATCACTTGTTTCTAGTTACATTAGCTTTAAGAAAACAAAAAAACCCACCCCTTTGGTTTGGCAGTAAGGAGTAAAATCCTTTTATTTGGATACTTATTTTTGCAGGTGAGGTCCCTTAGTTTTGCTTGTGTGTAAGCTCACAGAGAAGTTGCTTTGAATGCAATACAAAAGAAAAATAGTATGTTCCTAAATTTTGATCTTTGTGCATTCTTCTTATATTCCCTATACAGAAGGGTTTTCCAAGAGCTACTTGAGAGAGGTTGTTTTGCCTGATCTGGTTTTCTTTCATGTTCTTTGCACACAAAGATGCATAAGTTGGGCTAGGGTTTTTTTTGTTGTTGTTTTGGTTTTGGTTTTTTTTTGTTTTTTTTAACATAAAAGCTAGTAAGGATTTCCCATTGGCTTGGAATAGGCTGCCATTTAAATAGCTATTTTAAAAAGAAGTTAATTAGGATGTAGTTTGTCACCTGACATTTTTAGAAGGGAATTTGGACTTATCACTAGCTGTGTGTGATTGCTAGATCTTCTAGCTTTTTCCCATGAGAAGAAATTGCCAGTAGAAGAATAGTGGGGGGTTTTCTAAATAAAAGCTTAGATGACTAATGTACAGATGAGGTTTGTTTTCATAATTTAGTGACAGCTTAGTGCTTAATTGCTACTGATCAATTACTCTCAGGACCTGTTAATGAAATACAGTACTTCAACAAAACCTTTATTTTCACTTTGAGTTGTTTTCCTTGTTCCTATCTATAGATCAACTTTAATTTGAAGAATCAGTGTTCTGCCTTCCTAGTGAGAACTAAAGGAAAGCAAAAATGAGTTTTCCCTTAAGGAAACTTTAATTTAAATGTATGTCTTCCTTTTAAGTATAAAATTCAGGTAGCTCATTGATAGATTATTATTTAAATTATTTATTTCAACTTTCTCCAGACATGACACTGAAATTTCTCAGAATTGGAAATGTTTTAGTTAGTCCCTGGGAAGAGGTTAGTGTAAATCAAACCCTGAAATATGCCAGTAACTGATCTTCTTTGAATACATGAAAATTCCTGATGTGTGGTGTTTTCTTGAATCTCTTACTGTGCCCCAGTTCATGCTTTCTGCAGATGTTTTCTAGCTCAGGATAAGGTTAACTTCAGATGGAGCAGAGAACTCCTAATGCTTTGTTGCTGCCTTGCTGGGGGCTCGGAGTTGGTGCTTACGGTTTTGTTTGTCCTCCTGCAAACCCATGCAGGCTGAAATGCCTGGAACCCTGTATTCATGAGGATTTCTAGATAACTGTTGTTTCCACTGACTTTTTCTTCCCCCCTCAATTTATAAAGCACCCTGTCAAAGTCCAGAGATTGATTTGTAGTGTACACCCACCCTCTCTGCCACATTTGTGTGAGGCTCCAAAAGAGTATTATTCTGCTGAATGGCCTCATGCTGGTTCTCTCAGAACAGTTATTCAGGGCTGGCTACAGAGACCTTGGCAAAATCACTAAAATGTTTGTTTACAAGAAACCATTAAACAAACCTTGAATAGTTTTTCCCTTCCCCTCATCCTGCCCTTCTCTCCCCCACCTCCCTATTCTTTCTCGAAACTTTGGAGTTCTACAGTCATGTACACAGAGTAATTCTAACAGGGTTTTGGTTTGTTTCTCTCTTCTAATTTATTTATTTTTATTTTTTTTTAAATGAAGGTGTCAGTATGGATGGCAAGGCCAGTACTGTGATAAGTGCATTCCACACCCAGGATGTGTCCATGGCACTTGCATTGAACCATGGCAATGCCTCTGTGAAACCAACTGGGGTGGTCAGCTCTGTGACAAAGGTATGCTAATCTTATGGGTGACACTTGACACTGACAGACCTAGCAAGGAGAGAGTGCACTCAGGGCTAAGTGAGCCTCCTGAAACATGGTGGGAGTTCTGTCCTTCAGTTACTTAGTGTTGTCTCCTCTGCTTTTCTGGTGGTGGTAGCATAAATACTCTTTAAGTTTTCCTTGTCCTGTCATAATCCTGTGTGCAGAGGTATTCGGTAGAGGCTCTAGAGTAATGGAACAGAGTGTGCATGTGGTGATGTTTCTGTTCTTTTCCAACCATGGCTGTAATGCTCATCATCTCTTGCAGATCTGAACTACTGTGGAACCCACCCACCCTGTTTGAACGGTGGTACCTGCAGCAACACTGGCCCTGATAAATATCAGTGTTCCTGCCCTGAGGGCTACTCAGGACAGAACTGTGAAATTGGTGAGTGTTTGGTGCAGCTGCTGAGCTGCCACTTGGCTGTTAATTCTTGCCATCTTTTAGTGGCTGGCTTTCAATGTGTTTTATGAGTTTGGGGAAAAGTCAGTTTCTAATAATGATGTCAGGGCTAGATGCAGAGATCCAGACTTGCTTGTTCATACTCCATCCTGAACAGTTGGTATCTCTGAACATCAGCCTTCTGCTCACTAGAGAGTTCTCCTTGTCCTGCTCTAACTCGGGCAGGTGCGAGTCAGTTTTGAGGAGTTTAGCAGGGAAGATGACTTCCTGCTGGCTGCCAGCTTTTTGATTCACAGTTCTCCCAGGAGTGCAGTACATCAAGGCTGATGGTGGTGTGTCCAGAGTAGAAGCCTGTTGAGGGAGGAGGGGGGTGGCTCCTGGTGACACCGCTGTAGGCTCTACAGTGACATGCTCTGTCCCGTTGCAGCGGAGCACGCCTGCCTCTCTGACCCTTGTCACAACGGAGGGAGCTGCTTGGAGACGTCTGCAGGGTTTGAATGTGTGTGTGCTCCTGGCTGGGCTGGACCAACTTGCACTGACAGTAAGTTCTTCCAAAACTGTATTAAAAACATGCTAGTTTGATGGTTTAGATCAGTCTTTTAGTTCCCTGAAAGATTTACAGGGCAGCCTACTTAGCCTTTCCCAGCTTTAGAACTGGTTCTTAGCAGGAATTTATACCATGGTTGCACCCTCTTCTCCTTTGCTTGTGCCAATGTTTTCGTTAAATGCAAGGGACAAAATGGCCAACAGCTCCTTGAAAGAAGCAGAACACTGAATTTTTGTGGTGTTGTGGCAAGTAGTTAAAATACTATTTTGAGATACTTGCTGAATCAAAACCTGACTTCCACTTGCAAAGGGCTACAGGTGTTAACTTTTTCCTCTCTGCTTTGAACCCGCTTTCACACTACTTTAAAAATAAATGGAGGCTTTAGCTGAAATCAGAGTAGACTAGAAATTCCAAACTGAAGTCCTGTTGTCTTTCTGTTCCTCAAGGCAAGTCCTAGTAACAGCCACCTTTTATCATATTTGTCAGTTACTGACATTGTCTGTTTCGTAACAGCTGAGCCTCTCCTTACTCTGCCTTACAGATATTGATGATTGTTCTCCAAATCCCTGTGGTCATGGAGGAACTTGCCAAGATCTAGTTGATGGATTTAAGTGTGTTTGCCCACCTCAGTGGACTGGCAAAACATGCCAGCTAGGTGAGAACTCCTTTTAATCCACTGTTTCTCGGGTGGTGAGGGGGAAGGTAAATGCAAGAGGGATCATAGTCTAGCCTGCAAGAACGGTCATGCTCTTTGCATGAGGCGCATTTATGGTTCCAAAACCTATATGGATGTGTTCTGGCACTAGAACTGGGGTCTAGGCAATCACAAAGCATTGAGTGGCTTCCTTCTGTTGTTTTGCTGGTGCATGCTAGCAGTTGAGGGAAATGGTTAACTAAGCTAAGGAGACCTACTTTAAACAGTAAATTAACTGAAGTGGGGAGGGCACATGTGTGTGCCTTGCAGTCCCACCCCCACACGTACTTCTTCCTCTAGCCTGTGAGAAAATTGCTGTATCTCTCCAGCCATGTCAACTCCTCCAGACCAAGGAGTTCACAGCTGGATTCCAAAATGTGGATGATCTCACGAAGAATGAGCTGTCTGCATTCTTTATGCAACACACTAATCCAAATGACCAGGCTGCATCACTCCTCCTTCAAAATGCTTGTTTGAGATGTGTGTGTGTGTGGGAAGTTGCTCTTGATGAGTGGCTGGGTAATTAGCAAATTATTAGCATAGCTTGTCTATTCTAATTGCAGAAAAATTGAAAAGAGACTTCAGAGACTGATGTAAGATTGACTTTTATTCACTCAAGTCATGTTAATCCATGCTGTATATTACAAGTTCCTCTTACATCTGAACAAACTGCTGATGATTGCTGTGAAAACCAGCTGTAGGCTTTTTTTTTCTTTCCCCCCCCTGCCCCACAAGCCCTGCATTTGGCCATTCATCTTGTTTTTTCAGATGCGAATGAATGTGAGGGCAAACCCTGTGTCAATGCCAACTCCTGCAGGAACCTGATTGGCAGCTACTATTGTGACTGCATTACTGGCTGGTCTGGCCACAACTGTGATATAAGTAAGTGTGTATATCCTTGGTTTTATTAAAGGCCAGCTGTGTTCTATGTATGCCTCCAAGTTCTAAACTCATATTTAAACCTCTGAGTCCCAGCGGTTGATGTTTTTAGAAGGGGAGTAGTTGGTGTGGAATGAAAATACACAATTTTATCAAACTCATTAGTCCATAACGTAGCTATACTCTGATAAAGGGACCAAAACAATGATGTGAAGTTTCACTGCTTCTAGTAGAAGAATCGCAAAAGGTTCCCACCCATTATAATAACCTTATCTCAAGGAAGGCATGCAGGAAGCTTGACAAAAGGTTTATCTAGGTTCAGTTTGAGAGAGACTTGAACTCTGTATCTAGTGTAAATACATTTTTGCCTTCTAACCATGCTAATTTTATTGCAGATATTAACGACTGTCGTGGACAATGTCAGAATGGAGGATCCTGCCGGGTAAGCCATCCTTGCTTTATTTGTTTCCCTGAGACTTGCAACAGTAACTAAAACGTTTGAGTCTAAATACAAACAGTGTGGAAAATAGCAATTAGCTGGTATAAATTGTCATTTTGTTGAGTTGGGGAAGGGCCTATGTCATGCTACAGCATGTCAGGTTGTGTCTGTAGAACAGCAGGAGCCAAAAATATAACTGCAATAAATGACTTATTTTCACGTCAGTGTCACCAGTGAATGGGCTGGTTGTTGTGCAAACTACCTACTGTAAAAGTAGAAACTCCACTTAAAAATGTGGATTAATGTATCCTGCCTGGAAGCGAAGAATGTAAGCTAGTATTGGTGTGTTTGTGTGTGTTTATTTTTTCCCCCAAATACTCTTGCCTTGTTTTAATTTGAGCTAGTATCTTATGTTGGTATTGGACATAGTAAGAGGATATATTTTTTTGGAGTGTCTTCTTGCTTTGCCTTTTTTTTTTTTTTTGGTAAAAATATATCAAGAGGGAGGAAAAAAAACCTTAACTCTAAACCTTCTCTTCCTTCCCAGGACTTGGTTAATGGTTATCGGTGTATCTGTTCACCTGGCTATGCAGGCGATCACTGTGAGAAAGACATCAATGAATGTGCAAGTAACCCTTGCATGAATGGGGGTCATTGCCAGGATGAAATCAATGGATTCCAATGTCTGTGTCCTGCTGGTTTCTCAGGAAACCTCTGTCAGGTAAGAAGCATGGGTGAAAGGCAGGCCCTCAGTCAGTGGTGTTTCTACCAGCACTCGAGATCTGTACACTGAATGCCTTGTAGCCAGTGAACCATAGTATAAAGTTGTACTTGATATCGCTGTCAGTCTGCCAGGAAAGTGCTTGATTAATATATATTGGCAGGGGGGGGTAGGAAAGAAACTAGCAAAAACCCCCAGACAGGCTGCTGAGGATTCTTTTTGCTAAACAGACTGCAAGTGTTTGCACGTCAGGTTTTGTTGAGTGCTAACTATGAACTCCCAGTGGCTGTTTAACATCAAGAGTGCTGTCTGCTGAAATAGTTACAAGTCTACACTCTGTGCATTACAAACAATTCATTGAGGCAACAGATAAAAAGGTCAGATTCCACATCTGCCCGTCGTAGAAAAAGCTATGATAAAATGTCTGTTTCACTCAGCGCATCCCCCCAGTTTTCCCCCCCGACTCCCCCTTTTAATTTCCCTTTCCACTTTCTGCACTACTTACAGCTGGACATAGATTATTGTGAGCCAAATCCTTGCCAGAACGGTGCCCAGTGCTTCAATCTTGCTATGGACTATTTCTGTAACTGCCCTGAAGATTATGAAGGGAAGAACTGCTCCCACCTGAAAGATCACTGCCGCACAACTCCTTGTGAAGGTTTGTGTTACCTTGCAGGTGAACGGGAATGACTGACAATAGTTTCTGCCCCTTCCCTGGCTGGAGCCATAGTGCAGCTCCAGCAGTGTAGTCAGTAGAGTTGTCTTTATACATAGAGGCTGAATTTTGCCCTGTGCCTTGTGCTTCTGTTTGTGTCAGAAGATGAGTCATATTTGTAAATATCAGCTACTTGAAGACACTGTTATGTCAATGTGGACATAAAACACATGTAGCAAATAATCAGCTTTGCTGAATTTAGTCCAGGCCACTGATGTGGTCCAGCAGTCCTCAGATAAGATGCTGTGATAGTTCTCTGCACCAAGAGATGGTATAGTCCTTTTATAGCAACAAGCATATTTGGCTCCATTAGGTTTACGGTTGGACTCATTGACTTTAAAGGTCTTTTTCCAACCTATGATTGGAAATCATAGGTTTAGAATCATTTCCAAATGATTCTGTGATATGTATGATTTTTAAATGTTCATCACTCCAAATGAAAATGTCGCTCTTAGTTTAAGAAATCAATAAAATTGGCAATTCTCATGCAGGTCTCTCCTTTTTTTGCAGTAATTGACAGCTGTACTGTGGCAGTAGCTTCTAACAGCACACCAGAGGGGGTTCGTTACATTTCTTCGAATGTCTGTGGTCCTCATGGAAAATGCAAGAGCCAAGCAGGTGGAAAATTCACCTGTGAATGCAACAAAGGATTCACTGGCACCTACTGCCATGAGAGTAAGAGCTGAAAAGACAAAAGTTTTACTGTCACCTACTCTTTTTTTCCCACCATTTCCTCCCAGACCACTAAGGTTTCCTTCTTGTAACACAGTGAACCTTGGAACTGCTTTAAGTTTTCATATCCCACTTGGGCGAGGCAGATTGGAATTTGCTAGGCCTTGGGGAAAGTTCACAGTAATGAACCTTCTGGCCTTGAATTGTATGTTTTTAAAAACCTTATGTATACAAGGTCTGTCGTAGTTAATAGTGGGGTTTAACATGGATCTTAAGGATTCCTGATACTTTTGGTTTTAATACAGGTTGTTGAGTGACAAGCTCATCACTTAGTGCAGTGTTCATCGGTTATTTCTCCTCTTGCTTATATCCCTTCCTCTCAAAAGGGGCTTAGAAATTGAAGCAGCATTAAGTAGTCTGCAATGAGATGATTCCTTCTAGTAGCTGTACTTCTAGTTTGATTTCTTGTTGTGTGTTTTTTTGTTTTGTTTTTTTTTTGTCCCCTTCCATCCTCCCCTCCTCTAAACTGTTGCAGATATTAATGACTGCGAGAGCAACCCCTGTAAAAATGGTGGCACTTGTATTGATGGCATCAACTCCTACAAATGCATTTGCAGTGATGGATGGGAAGGAACATATTGTGAAACAAGTAAGTTAACCATTCCTCAGCAAGCAGAAACATTTCTTGCAAAAACATCAGGAAGGAATGGCTAGTACTGTCTTTTAAGACAACAGCAACCAATGCCAATTCAGCATAAACTGGGCTAATCAGAACTAAACCCAAGTTATGAAGCTGGTCTGGGAGTAGAATCTGGGTCTCCTACAGTTCAAGTTTTCAGCTCTACCCTTTTGGGTACCTTTCTGTAAGAAACCCTTAGCATTAGTATATCCAATTCTAGGAGTGGTGTGTCTGCATAACATGCTTGCATTTTGTCAGTCTCAGGAAAATGAGTGAGGAACTTGGCTCCTAACCTCTGACTTACAAGATAGTTTATGTAGCAGGTCTTTTCACTTCTTGTTTACTGAAACAAGATGACAAAATAAATTAAAAACTGGAGGAATGTGGTGGAATAGTCGTCGTCTTTGTGACAGGGCTTAAAGCTTCAAAATACTGACTTAAGTGTTTAATCCATCATTGAAACGCAGGGCAGAATTAGGGATGGGACAAGCACCTGTCATGCAGTAAGTGTCAATTCTGTAAACACTGCTTAGTGTTTTTTTCTATCCTTAACATATTTAGATATTAATGACTGCAGTAAAAACCCTTGCCACAATGGAGGAACTTGCCGAGACTTGGTCAATGACTTCTTCTGTGAATGTAAAAATGGGTGGAAAGGAAAAACCTGCCACTCCCGTAAGTTCAGCATTTCCAAAACATCACAGGCCTGCTCTGTTAGGCTGCTTAAGCTTCTTGCATTGCATTAAGAACGCCCTGGTGTTAAGGATAGTTTGGGTTCTTCACAGGTGACAGCCAGTGCGATGAGGCTACATGCAACAATGGAGGAACATGTTATGACGAAGGGGACACCTTCAAGTGCATGTGTCCTGCAGGATGGGAAGGAGCCACTTGTAACATAGGTAAATACCCTGGATAATCACCAGGAAGCAGATGCAGCACTGAACGTGTGACCTCAGCTTTTCCTCTTGGCTCAGTTTTGATGGCTTTCTAACAACGTAGTGGCAAATCTTGTTTCTGTTGCAGCAAGGAACAGCAGCTGCCTGCCAAGCCCCTGTCACAACGGTGGTACCTGTGTAGTCAGCGGGGATTCTTTTACTTGTGTCTGCAAGGAGGGCTGGGAAGGACCCACATGTACGCAGAGTAAGTCATCTCTGCTTGAACTTTTTCCAGAGTGTTGCATGATGAGAACATGAGCTCATCCTGTCACCCTTGGAGTTAAGATTGAAACCAGAAGGGAAAGCTTGTTTGATGTAGGCTTTAGCATCACCTGAATCTTTGTTTTTAATGACTTTATGTGACAGAGCCTTGACCTGGGCATGAGAAAGTTGCAAATGAGCTAAGTGAAGACAGATGTTGTCTTGTTTTCTCCCGCGTTCTTTTTCTACCAGCAGCTCTGTCTGCTTCCATATTTTTTTTTCTTGTTAGATTCTTTACAAGGATCTCTTCCTGTGTACATGTGTTCCAGAATGTAGTTAAATTTTGTGGTAGAAGCCTGGAATCAATTTAGTAGAGAGTTTCAGCATATTTTTCTTAAAGTTGAGCTAAGTGTAACTTGGGCATTAGGGGAAGTCTGACCATTCTTTACCGACAGTAGAGCTGTATTAGCCAAAGTCCACATAATTAATGTTGTCTGTCTTTGCTTTGCAGACACAAATGACTGCAGTCCTCATCCTTGGTAAGTTTAATACTTTTCTCTTTTATCCTTTGCTTTTTTTGGTTGCTTTAGAACTCTAGATTCTTTTTATCTGTAGCAGGTTTTTTTTTAATGTGTATAATGACTTTTCTTTATAGTTACAACAGTGGCACTTGTGTGGATGGAGACAACTGGTACCGCTGTGAATGTGCTCCAGGCTTCGCAGGTCCTGACTGCAGGATCAGTAAGTGTGTCCATGGCACTCTGCCTTCAGTTTTGTCTCACTTGAACCTTGTTGCCAGACAATCATCTTAATTGAGTTAAGTGGTAGATCAGATTAATGATAGATGTCCCATGTTTTCCCTATCTGTACTTAGATCTGTGGCAGATGGGAGCAGGACAGGAATTGCACTGAAAATGAAAGAAAACTTAAAAGTCTGTTCTAGAGCTGAAAGCTCTTGGTTCAGCCCAATGGGCAGAATGCCCTTCAGGAAGTCTTCCCAGTTAGAATGTGTTTGTCTGGCATAGGTTTCTGCCTGAGATGAAAGTGTGCCAGCCAAAATCCTTGTCAATTAATAATCCACCTACAAGCCCTCAGGTGATGGATGCACTTCCCTGTAATTTAATAATAATTACAGGTAGGAGGACACTAACCCTCTTTTTTTTTTTTTTTAATAACAGCCATGGAAATAGAAGCTTCATAGCAGCAGTACAGGAAAGGGGTTTAACATTGTCATCAGCTGAAGGATCATAGTATAGGGACAAAACTGGAGCGTGCCAAAGGAGAGGGGTGTTTGTGTGAAGAATGTGTCCTTGTCCTTGAAAAGCTTCAGTAGCCATAGAGGTCAGGTTTTGATCTTTCAATGCCAGACAGCAAAAGCTTCAAAGAACTTACTCTGAGATGATAGTGGTGGTGCTAATAAGAGTCTATCTTCAGGTAGACACTAGAGAATGAAAATAAAGCCCCAACAGGCAAATCTCTTGTGTGTTTTGTTGGAATTTTTTTTCTGACAAAATAAAAGGATAGTAGAGAGTAATTTTTTGTTTTTAATTTCCCCTCCTTCCCTTTACAGATATCAATGAATGTCAGTCTTCACCCTGTGCCTTTGGAGCTACATGTGTAGATGAAATTAACGGGTACCGTTGCATTTGCCCACCAGGTCGTAGTGGCCCAGGATGCCAAGAAGGTATTCCAGATGCCATAACTGGTCATAATGCGTGTGGCAACATCTGTGTAATTGCATGTTAATAGATTTGTGGTTGTATGGGGGCCTTGGGGGAGGTTATTTGTCATAGTTTTAAAGTAAGTATCCATCTTCAGTGAAGAAGCAAACTTGTCACTAAGTTTAGATAAGTTGAGGAAAGAAGGTTTTTTCTCTTTTTTCCTGTTTTAAGTTTATCATTGTGTTCAATTCAGTTACAGGAAGGCCTTGCATTACCAGTGTGCGAGTGATGCCAGATGGGGCTAAGTGGGATGATGACTGTAATACCTGCCAGTGTTTGAATGGAAAAGTCACCTGTTCTAAGGTACAGCTGTGCTGTGGTTTGGGTTATACAGTCTTTTGTCCTTAACCAGCAGTGGCTTAGTGGTGTTAATCTCTTCTAGGTTTGGTGTGGTCCTCGACCTTGTGTCATACACGCCAAAGGCCATAACGAATGCCCGGCTGGACATGCTTGTGTTCCTGTTAAGGAAGACCACTGTTTCACTCGCCCTTGTGCTGCAGCGGGTGAATGTTGGCCTTCCAATCAACAGCCTGTGAAGACCAAATGCAATTCTGATTCTTATTACCAAGACAACTGTGCCAACATCACCTTTACCTTTAACAAAGAAATGATGGCACCAGTAAGTAGCAGAACACAGCTCACTGTGCTGTGGCCACGTGCATGTTTGCTTCCCACAGCACTAAACCACTGTTTTGACGAGTGAAAGTGCAGTAAAAGCTGATGCTCCCTTATTACCAAAGAAAATAGAAGGTATAGGAGGACTAATACTGGCTCCTGCTGTAAATGCTGTTGAGTTCAGAGAAGAACAAAAGCTAGATTGGAGGGAATTCCACCTCCTCTTCCCTTGAGAACTCTTGCTTCAGGGCAAAAATACAATGTCTTGTATCTCTGTGTTTCTGTGCATATATATTTAAGAAGCAAACACCTTTTCTGTCTCCTCCAGGGGCTTACCACAGAGCACATTTGCAGTGAATTGAGGAATCTGAATATTCTAAAGAATGTTTCTGTTGAGTATTCTATCTATATTACCTGTGAGCCTTCACACTTGGCAAATAATGAAATACATGTTGCTATTGTAAGTATTCCTGGAATATTTTTAAATGTCTTAGTATGTAATTGCTTGGAGATGTGTGCAACATGTGGATTCCATAGAAAATTTAATTCCTGGCTTTGTCAGCACTTCTCATGGTTTAGTTTCCATCCCAATTCCCTTTAAGACCAAGGAAGAAATCCTGGTCACATGTGCGTACCTGAAAACTACCATCTGGTGGCAACTATAATCGGGTAGTAAAAAGTTTTTCTGTTACACCCTCCTGAGCACTGTTTTTAGGGTGGGGTTTTTTTGTTGTGGTTTTGTTTTGTTTTTTGTAAGGATGAGGACAAAAATACTGCATTATTAGTTTCTGCCCATAGCTGAGTTTGTTGCTTGTTTCTGGTGGTTTTTTTAAGTATTAAAAGTACTGAGAGCCTTAACTGATTGTGAAAGTTTATAAATAGCGCATTACCCATGCATCTGATCTGGCATTAATCATATGGCTTCTTCTGTAGTCTGCAGAAGATATAGGGGAAGATGAAAACCCAATCAAAGACATCACAGATAAGATTATTGACCTTGTCAGTAAGCGCGATGGTAACAACACGCTAATTGCTGCGGTGGCAGAAGTCAGAGTGCAGCGGCGACCAGTGAAAAACAAAACGGGTAAGTTTTTCCTTGGCTCCAAAAATTCATATGCTTGCCATGACCAGAACAGCAGGAACGTGACTTTCAAAGCAGGGGAAGCTTTTCCTACTTTTTAAGGCTTGTAGCAAGTGTGGGAATCTTTGCCTCTTGGCCCTGTCAACTGGGAACAGTAAGGAGACTTTGATCACATTCTAACTACTGAAAAAAAAACCCCAAAAGTTCTAAAAGTGCTCTAAAACAGTGGCCTAACCTGTTAAAAGGGCTGCTACTCTTCACCCCTCTTGATGGAGAGAAAAAAGGAAGAAGGAAGCTCGTGATGCCACTCTGTCTGGCTCAGAAAGTTATGTGTATTTCCCTGGTGATGCCACAGGCCAGATGAGAAGAATCCAGTGTTGAGGTTAGAAGTGTCCCATAGCAGCTGTCCTCACAGTGCTGGCATGCACTGGCAGTTCACTGACAGCTACCAGGTCAGGAGAGGAGGGAAAGGATCCTGGTGGGTATGGAGGCAGTTGCCCTCGGGCCAGGAGATGTTCCTTCCAAGCTGGAGGCCAGGGCAGGGTAATGAAGCCAACAGTGACTGGTTCTGTGTGTAGAAGGAAGAAATTTTCCACCAGGGCCACCAGGCAGTACTATAGAGACCTAAAGTCAATTTAGACACCCCTTATTCTAAAAGAGCCTGGATTGTCCTTAACGTTACCATCTGGACCCCAGAGCAAAAATAAGAACTGAGACTTGTTTTCCTTATAGAAAGGCTGGACTGGAACACTTGGTTTGCAGCAGGGTTAACTGGTCTCATCTCTCTTCCAGATTTCTTGGTGCCGTTACTGAGCTCGGTCCTAACAGTAGCCTGGATCTGTTGTCTGGTAACTGTGTTTTATTGGTGCATCCAAAAGCGCAGAAAGCAGAGCAGCCACACTCACACAGCGTCTGATGACAACACTACCAACAACGTGAGGGAGCAGCTGAATCAGATCAAAAACCCCATTGAGAAACATGGAGCAAATACTGTCCCGATCAAAGACTACGAAAACAAGAACTCCAAAATTGCCAAAATAAGGACACACAATTCAGAGGTGGAGGAAGACGACATGGACAAACACCAGCAGAAGGCCCGATTTGCCAAGCAGCCAGTGTACACATTGGTAGACAGAGATGAAAAGCCCCCCAACAGCACACCTACAAAACACCCGAACTGGACAAATAAACAGGACAACAGAGACTTGGAAAGTGCACAAAGCCTAAATCGAATGGAGTACATTGTATAGCAGACAGTGGGGTGCTGCCATGCAGGGCCTTTAAATACCATTATAAAGGCACTCAAGAGCTTGTAGTTCTTAAACTGTTGTGTAATATTTGAGTCTAAGGCTATTATTTACTTAGAATCCCTGTGTTAATTTAAGTTTTGACAAGCTGGCTTACACTGGCAATGATAGTTGCTGTGGTTGGCTGGAATACCAAGTGCTGCATTTCACATCTATGCAAAACTAGTCAAAAGTGCCCTCGTGTAAATTCAGCTGTAGCTGATACATCATGGAAACGTTTCATAAGGTATCACATAGCCTTATTACTCTTCCTTAGTGTTAATTTTTTTTTTTTCTGCCAGATGTCCCGATTTATACAGTTTCTTTAGAATAATACATTTTATTTATATTTATTGAATTTGAGTTTTTTGTATATTGGTTTTATGGTGACGTACAACTAGTTCTGTATTTGAAAGTGCCTTTGCAGCTCGGAACCACAGCAACTATCACAAATAAGTTTATTATTTATTTTTTTATTGTATTTTTGTTGGGGGTGGGTGGGGGGAACTTGTCAGCAGTTGCTGGTAAATGAAGAATTTAAAGAGGAAAATGTGTCAAAAATAGAAGTTTGTATAGATATGTAAATAATTCTTTTTTATTAATCACTGTGTATATTTGATTTATTAACTTAATAATCAAGAGCCTTAAAATATCATTCCTTTTTATTTATATGTATGTGTTTAGAGTTGAAGGTTTTTGATAGCATCATAAGCTTGTGGCTTCTCTATTTTGAATTTATTTTCTTGTTACATGTTGCCTATATGCCAAAACTAAGGTGTTCTAAAATAGTTTATTTTTAATAGGATGGGCTTTCATGCCTTGATGCTGGTTTTTGTACAATGTCAAAAGTTTGAAACACCTTCCATAGTATCACTTAAAGACTATTTGTAAGTACTGACTGAGGCAGTTTAGGTAATTAGACTAGAAGAATTTTTTTGCTGCTTTAGACTTGAAAAACGAGTGACAGGCAGATAATCTGCTAAGAAGCAGTTTAAGGGAACAAAATTGAGCTATTACTTTTTGTAGATGAAATGTGAGTGGTTGCATGTAATTAAAATATCAAATTAGCGTGTGAAGTTGGAAACACAGCAATCTTATTTTGTAAATTCTGATTATTTTTTTTTTCTCACCATGAATATGTAATACTGAACCACTTGTAGATTTGACTTTTTTTGTAATCTACTGCATTTAGGGAGTATTCTAATAAGCTAGTTGTTGAATACTTGAACAGTAGAATGTCCAGTAAGATCACTGTGTAGGTTTGCCATAGATTACACTGCCCGCCTTAACAAGTGAGGAAATCAAAGTGCTATTACGACGTTTAAGATCAAAAGGCTTATAAACATAGTAATCTCGGTGGTTAACCATTGAGATCCTGAAGATACCTTGTATTGTGATATTAGTGTTATATGAAAATGCATCTTTGATGTGTTGTTCCTGGCAATAAATCTTGAAAAGTAATATTTATTAAATTTTTTGTATGAAAACATAAAAGAGCGTGGAGATTATTGAGCTCGGAGCCACTCCTGACTAGGCAGTAGTGGAGAAACAGGGGCAGGTGTCGGCTTACGTTTCCAGACCTGCTGCTGATTTTGGTGGAGTCAGTTCTTGTCAAATTATTATTACATGTTCCTCTGGCTCCCAATCAGATCAAAGAGCTTTGAAAGCAGCATGTCCCTTCTTCTGGGTGTCTTTTGGCTTGTGTCCCTCTGTGTACTTCTAACAGGATGACAATGTGACTGGAATTGTGCAACATGTCTCCTTTGCATGGGCCAATGAGCTATATACCTACCACCAGATAGTAACCAAATCTAAGTAGCTAGGCAAGATACAAACTGCTGAGCTGGATGGGAAAGGATCCATAGATTTTACTGATTCCTAATGGGCAAAAAGTGCTTTGTAAAGCAGAAAATAAAAGGTTAAAATATTCATCAACAGCTTTTAATGCTTAACTAATGCAGCCATCCCCAGCTAGGAGGGGCTGCGTGTGGTGGCATGGGTTGGCTGTCTTACTGTGTGTTTCTCTTTAGCATGCTTTCCTGATGAATCTGCAACTTTGTTCTGGTAAGGGGTTGGGAGAAATCTGAAGGAACAATTAACTGTGTAACAAACTCAATTGAAAAATAATATAAAATAGGGTCAGGCTGCTGCTAGTCTTTCTTCTGAAACCAGCACACTGCAAGATTAGGCCTTTCCATCTGTGTTTTGGTTGTTGTAAATGCAGATACTTTATATAAGGATTGTTGTGATATGAATACAATGAACACTTCATCTGATAGTGAGACATGCTCCATTCTGTACCTGCTTTACAGTGATCTAAAAAAAAAATCTATAAAATCTATTTAGTGTTACTTTTTATTTCAAACGCCCTTTAAAAGGAGATTTGTAACTTGCCTCTGCACTGCCTTGACATGGGGACTGCTCTCACTCTTCACACTCACATGCCACATAACTTAAGTACTGGAGAATCATTAGTTTGCTGCCTGGGAAGTCAACATGATCAGCTTCATCTGAACATTTCAATAATTCCCCATCAAAAAAATCCCATAACTATTTATTTCCCTTTGCTCCCTGACTTCTACAATCTATAATAAAACGAATGTCATATCAGAAAACACTGCTTAGAGATAATATAATTTTCCACCTGCCTCAGAAGCACAAAGGCTATTAACTGAATGCTTTTCTGTACTTCTAATACTGAAATAACCCTTTTCCTGAGGGATACTGTTCACATAGGTCTCAAATTCAACAATGCAGAAATGAACCACCCCTTCTAAATGTCTGAAACAGTTATACTTTAATTTGTCAAAAGAAAGATAAATTACCTTTTTTAAGGAAAACAATAATTTTTTAAAAAATAAGCTTTGCTAGTCCTGGGAGCATCTATTTGACAGGCTACTTTGAAACCTAGTGAGGCAAACTAATTACAGACAGCAAGAGAGTGATAAAGCTGTTGAGATCTCTGAAGACTCATTGTAAAGAAAAACTTGGGTTCCTCAAGCTTCAAGACTTGTCAAAGCTCTGAGCACAATATCTGTGTCTGTCTTTCCAGCCTTTCCTGTGCTACATGCTGCCATACTGACCACACAGAGGTTTTGTCACTGCAGAGTTTCTCCATACACAACCTGTTTTCCCATAGAACTCATTTCATCACTATCTCATAGTGACATCAAATTAGAGCCACTCGAGTTGTACAAGGGGAGGGAAGAGGATTCTGTGAAATTGCTATAATGATATTTTTAAATTGTATCCTCATATCTCAGTGGTAGCTTCAAAATTTACATGAGTGAATTAAAAACAAAACCAGCCTTCCAAAGGCCAGAACTACTACCAAGCTGGGGTTGCTGTATTGGGTGTCTTCCATTGTCATGAAAATAAACAAACATGAAGTTTAAAGCTTTCCTATTAAAATAGCAAGGAACATTTTTTTTTTGTGGAAATTATACTTTGCCACTTCACAGGTTACTACTCTAGGAAGATATGTTCTGTTTAGTGAGGATACATTTCCTGCTGCTGGTGTGTATTTGTTCTTTGGATCCTTGTTCATTAAGAACTGAAAATTGTGTGCTTCCTGAGCTGCCATTTAATCACAGGAACTTTAAAACAGAACAAAATGAGCCCACTCACCGCCCTCTGCTTTGCAGTACCCACAGCTGATTGAACCTGTCAAATCTGGGTTTGGTCCAGCTCAAGCTGAACACAGCCACATCAAAGCCTCTGCACCTCCGCACAGAAAGGACCCATCTTACGTAGAGGGAAGTTGCAACAAGGTGCTGATGGTGCATGTTACATCAGCCCCAATGCCAATATATTCATGTCACTGGGGGAAAGAGCCTTGGGAACTGCTCCTTCTGCATTGCTAATAGGAGCAAGAGACAGCCAGGTAGTGCTTGTGCATCTGCAGCCTCCCAAGTGAGTAACATGAACCAGCTCAGGGCCTAAACGTGAGCATCCTCAAGCAATTCTGCTGATGAAGCAGTTTTCCTTCCCACCGACACAAAGCTTGTTCTTACACCAGCTGACACACAGCAAGAGTTAATAGTATCTTATCAGCTCTCTGCCAAGCTAGAAAATGCACATGGCTACACTCTACATTGCTTCTTGCAGACCACAGGATTTCGCTGCTCCAGCCATGGAGCTGAAGCTGGCCTGGCGTCTTCAGCCACCCAGGGGCCCAGGTCAACACTCCAACCCTTTACAGAGTCCCTCTGCAACAAGTCACAAGGCAGAGGCTTAATGTTTTTTATTAGTGTACACAAAGATGAGAAGTTCTGACAAGGGAAGTACCAAATTCAGCCTTTTCCTCCCCAGAAGATTGAAGTGATTGCATAAGCTCCCCCTCCCCTTCTAAATGGAGCAAGAATATTTAACCATATTGAAGATTTTTTCAACTTCTTCTTTTTCAGTACTGACACCGGTGGCCATCATGATTACTGCTTCCCAGTGCATACAGAGTTTGCTTTTAAAGGGTAGCTATTGTTGCCAAAAGAGGAAAAAACTAGTAAAATAGCAATGATTAATTCCAGTTTCTGGAAGTGAGGAGATGGAAAGCAGTGAAGGTTCTGTACGGTCTGTTGGCCATCAGCTGGAGGTTCAACAGATGGCTTCCCTAGCACTAGGGCAGCACTGGAGCCTTGTGCTATCAGACAGGGCATCTGAGCTCCAGCCCACATTTTCCAGTGAGCACCTTCTCTGTGATGTGCTAATTGTTTCAACCAGTTTCTCTACAGGGGGGAGAAGTAAATCTCTATTATCTTAATTCTAAGACTATGAGATCATATTAGTATTAATACTAATACTAAAAAGGGGCATGCCCATTGCTAGAATCAGAGCTCAAGATACTTTAAAAAAGAAAAAATCTGATGCATAAATCGAAAAGACAATTATTCTGGCAGCAAATACAGCAGGTATGGAGCTAGGTATTACCAGCTCCTACCAATGAGATACTACTGTGTCTCAGGTGTATTAAAGGATCTAACTTTGACAGAATGGGAGCAAGTCAGTCAAATTCTCATTCAAAAAGGGTGAACTGTCAGCTCTCGAACCAATTCCCAGCCATGGAATAATTCAAATGGGTAGTTAAGGAGGTAGGAGGGTGGCTGTTAATTCCCTGGACAATTTCCAGGTTACAGCTGAAACGCCTTGTGACACTACATCATTTTCAGAACTCCTTTACAATTTCTCAGTGTAACCAACACCACACAAACAAACAGGCTCTGCATAAAAATGTCAACTTACTGCTGCTGTGGAAAGGATGAGCTACCAGGGTTTCATTTTAATTAAAAATGTATTTTTTAAAAAATAATATAAATAAAAGGTGAAGAAGATGGGAGAACTGCGTTCAAAAATACTTGAAACAAGCTGACGAAAGAATCTGCAGTATAAGTTCCCTAAACAGCTTGCTTCACCTTGAAGAAATTGCTTACCCTCAGTGCTGCCCCAACTGTCAAAATATGCATATTCATACCGCTCCCAGGGTCAGCTGCAGAATGCTTTGATATCCCTTTGATGAAAGGCTTGGTGTGCTGCTGTTCCCCCATCCCACATCTTTTTTGCACAGAGGTTTGCATGCTTGTTAATGCTCATTAGAGAAGAAAAAAACAGAAAGCAAAGAAGCAAGGAGTGGCTTTTATTAAAGCTAATTTCTGAGGCCAACCCACACTTCCCACTGCTAGCTAAGAGACTCTCAATATTAACAACTCTGTTTGCTCAAGCTGCATTAGAGTGCTTTAACACAGTATTAAACCTTTTATTAGATACTGATAAAGTGAGGAGATAACTACTCATAACATGCCATCAGAGAGAGTTTAACTACATTTTACATCTCTCTTATTTCAATTGAAACAAAAAATATTTCCTCCATCTTCTTCCTTAAAAAGGATCCATTTTCCAGTCAAAAGCCAATGAGATGTTGTTATAAAAATGTCAATTAAAACAGCCAAGGTGACCCATGCGCAGAGCAGCAAGAGGGAAGGAAGTTCACACTAACAAAATAAACACCTTTCAGAAGGCTACTTTCACCTCACTTGGCTAAAACCTTCTGTAGCCAGGAAAGTTTTGGTTATTAACATTTTCCTTTTTTAAAAAATAAAACCAAACAACAGGTGCTCTTGAAATGATGCATGTCAAGTCTAAGAGAGAAATGCAGCCACACAACTAATAACACACTCACTCTAGACCCTGATATGCAGAACTACAACTGGACAGATAATATCACAACTAGCACAAAGCTTATTACTCAGAATAACTCCTGAGACAGTTAAAACCATCCCACCAATCAACACTGGGCAAGAGAGATTTTCCATCAGTCTGCTTCCTCTCTAGAAATAAATATGCAAAAGGCTGGTCTAGCTTTTGATGTGTGTTTGAACACAAAGGTCCACTAAACAAATATTTTTTAAATGCTTTGATGTAAAGAATAATGGAAGCAATAGTCTGCACACATTAGAAAGTGTTTGGCTAGGAAAGGACTGTTTCACTATCAGCAAACAGCACAGACCAAATTAACCAGATGATTCATTAAAAAAAACCCAAACACAACACCAGCACCAAAGCTGTCAGACAGTTATTTCTCTTTCAGACAAAAGTATTTTTCAATGTGAGCTCTTCAGCCAGTCTCAGATCTACACATATTTCAGTAGAGTTCAAAGAAGCTCTGAAAATTAAAAAAAAAAACCCCAAAGTAGCAAGCAAACACAAAAGAAAAAAAAATAATGAAATAAATTGTTTCTGTGCTTCAATGGCAGTTTCAGAACACAAAAGAGCCTTAAATATTTATTACTTTTAACAGAAGGATATGCCAGTGCTGCTCAGAAGCAAACTGGTAATAGAACACCACAGCCAAGACTTGCAAACTGGTAGTTTTACTCTAGCTCAGTTTCCAGCTTTTTGGTTTTTTTTTTGTTGTTGTTTTTGTTTGTCTTTGAAATGACGTTTTTTTAAAATTCCTAAACCTCTGTTAGGAAACCAGGTTTGTGGTTCAAGAGCCTGTCAGCCCACACCTCTGCCAGTCATCTGGGTGCAGGTGGATTGCAGATAAAGAAAAATGCAAAGACTAAGAAGACAACCTTGGGCTCAATGTACAGAGCTAGAGGAGGCACATTGTAACCACACAGCCTGGATGTCACAGCAGCATGTAAAGTGCTCATAAGGTTTCCAAAAGGGAAACTTTCACAATAGTCCTGCTTTTCTGAACAGACAAAAGCAAGAATAGCTTTGAGCAGCGACTCCATCTAGAAACCCAGAAATGACCACAAATTCAAAGCTTTTTCCCTGAATAACAGCATTTCTGAGAGGATCCAAGAGACTTTTTTGAGTAACTCACCTCGAAATACGCAGCTACAAAGAGATGAGGAACATAACAAGTCAGTAATTACAGTAAGAACGATGCAAATATACACCTTTGAGAAAGTCCACTTGAATTTGTTGTGACTCTGTAGGCTTCAGCACCTTTAATTGATCTAGCCCTTCACTGTTCTGTTCCCATGCTATCAGTGTGGTGATGGAAAAAGGCATTTTAAGTAACATAACAAAATATCCTAAAGAAAAAAACAAGTGTCCATAGCTACACAGACAATGGTTTAATCTACCCAAGCTCCCTATAAATGTATGACATTCATTTGTAATGGTGCATGCAGGGATGTTATTCAGTTAAGGTTAAATATTAATTATAATTATAAGGTTGAACTATATATAACAACCAATAGGATGATACAAACTGTATGTGGTTTGCCCTGTGGTTTCTAATACTTAAGTTAAACAGAATAGGAGACAAAAGAGACAAAAAGGAGGGAAGCTTCAGAATCCAAAACTGTTAGCAGAAACAGTTTGGAGTGTACTTGCTCAAGGCCATCCAGAATTTTTACTGACCGATATAATTGGTGTGCTCAACAGTTTGCAAAATCAAGCATAAGGTCTTTTTCCTAACCAGAGGGAAATGAAGTATGTTAAGTGATTTTATAAACACAACATGGGTCTGTTAATGCATAATCCTCTAAACCTCTCCTATAGGTATCTGTCAGAATCAGGAACACTGTCACAAAGATCCAAGGAAAAGCAAGGTAGAAATGATGGAAATCTAAAGTTGCAGTCTGTAATATATGCTTATACCATTCTTTATGAGTTTATTTACTGTAAGAACTTTGAGAAGCCACCCAGAAAATCTATGCTAACACTTTAATATAAACTATCAAATTATTCCACTTTAATTACTCTTTTTTTTTCAGATAAATCAGAGACTGGTTTGGGCTGGAAGGGACCTTAAAGATCATATATTTCCAACCCCCCTGCCTTGGGCAGAGACACCTCTCACTAGACCAGGTTGTTCCAGGCCCTATCTAACCTCACCTTGAACACTTCCAGGGATGGGGCAGCCACAGCTTCCCTGGGCAACCTGTGTCAGTGTCTCAGCACCCCCACAGTAAAGAATTTATTCCTAATGTCTCATCTAAATCTATCTACTTTCAGCTTAAAACCATTACTTCTTGACCTACCACTACCCATCCTTGTAAAAAGTATGCTTTTTATTATTAAATAATAACATTCATTACTTCTAAATATTTATTCTGTTTCTATTTTAATAATAATTAATTTTTATTATTTGAATATTTAATTAAATGTCTTCAAACCTCCTTTAAGCTCATCAAAAAGGTGTTTTTTACTCCCTTCCTGGCCCAGTATCTCAAGTCCATACAAAAGACAACATTAAACATACCTCAGGCTATTCTTCCTCCAAACTCAGGTCCATTTGCGGTCTTGGTTTTGCTGTCACTTGGAAAGACCATTTTGCAGAGCCTGAAGATTAGTAAGCATTAGCAATCTCATTGCAAACACTGTGACAAAAATCACTCAGGCTGAAATACAAAAAGAGAAAATGTCTTCTAACAGGCACTTGCTACATGCAGAATCTTTCTCATTTATAGCAAAAGTAGAAACTATTTATAGCAGAAAGATCCTGTTGAATTGACAGTGTCTTGCTGTCAATTGCCAAGTTACTAACTCTCAAAAGTACCTGCATTACACTACCAACTCTAATGCAGATGGGTGTGAATCTTCCTCTGTAGCTACATGAGGATATCCAGTCAGTAAAATTTTTCTCAATCGCTTCACACAAAATGTCTCTGGTCACAATGATTTGCAGAGAATGATGAAATAAAATTTCTTATAATTTTATTTTAAACATTTTTAAAAGATAAGTATGGAATAAAAAGTTGCATTTCCTCAGAGTATTAGCATACAAGTTACAAAAGTCGTATTAAAAAGCCCTGTGTGGTTAAAAATTACCTCTATCTTAAAATAAGAACTTGGGTATTGCTAACACATGAAGAACAGTCCTTGCACACAAACAAGGCCTGATTTTGAAACATGAATGCATGAAGAAGTGTATGTATGTTTATGTATGAACTTTCCCCAATAGTAATCCGTGCTTGCACATCCAGGTGACTGCATGTATAAAGCTAATCTTCCTTCTCCCGAAGACCTTGATCACTTGTATCCACAACATAGGTAAGAAATAAATGTTTGTACCAAACCTGCACAAGCAGAAATTGAAGTTATTTTGAAACCCAAGTGAAAAGGTGGGCCTGGAATTATCAGCATCATTAAATCCTGAATGAAGATTTATTTTAAATAAGCTCAATTCTCCTTACTGTTGTAAAGATCATGTGAATAAACCATAAACTTCCTGACACAGAGAAATAATTAATTTTACTAAAATAAACTCTGTTCTGAAACAAGCAAAACACTAACTGCAGCTGCTAACAGATCAAGTGGTTTTAACTTTTGCTGTCATCAGCTAATATGACTTTTTAACAGTAATAAAACATACACAGATCTAAAATTTTGCTTAGTAAATATTATTTCATAAGAGACTTTTCTCTCTACAAAGACTACAACTGGTTTGTACAATATTAATGTCTACTTTCTAAAGACTTAACAGAATTATCTCTATTATAGTTCCAAACGAGTTAGAAACTTAGTTAACTGAATTTTCTTTAAAGAGTTTTATCTAATTTTGACTTTTTCATTATTTTTAATTGCTTCCTACTTTTTGCATATGTTTTCTAAAGACAAATGGGTCTGTCCAGCCATGCCATCACAGTAGTATTTTGGATTTTATGACTTCTTAAGCCTTCGCAGTTTTAATTTCCTGAGACCATTTTCAGCTTCTTGTTTTCTTTTTTGGCTAAGCTTCACCAAAGACACAGGCTGCAGTTCTAAACAAGATGATGGCATCACAGGCAATTCTTCAGCAGTTGTGCTTGGCTCATTTTGTTTTGTCTGCACTATGTTGTTCCTCTCAGAAAGAGGCTTGGAGAGTTTTTTTTCCAAAGTTAGTGACTCCTCATCAGACACAGTCTTTACCATGTCTTGCTTAGAAAACAACCTGGAATTCAGTGGGGTCTTCTTCTCCAGGAATAGACCTGAACAATCATCATCAAGCTTACTCATTTTGGTATTGCTAGAAATTGAAGAAGTCCCTTCTTCAGAGGATATTTTTTTCAAGTGCTCTAACTTTTCTTCTGCATCACAGCTCTTTTGCTGAGCCTGTGTTTTCATCACTTTCCGACTTTGTTTTGGACCTAACAGTGCTGACTCAGAGCTACAAGGGGGGTTCTCGCTTAGAAGACTCATCTTCAACTGCTCCACACAGTGAGGTTTTTGCTGGCTGCTAACATTATCCGGCTGTCTCTGATTAACATAGTGTTCCAGCTCTAAACCAGGAAGCTCCAAGTTGCTCTCAGCTGTATTTATGCAGTCCTTTAGCAGTCCTGTACTCCTACATTTCACTTCAGATTGAGGACTGAAAGCAGTTTGACAGTCCTTCTTTCTGTTCCCTGTCTGTGAGTCCACTGAGCCAAGAGCCACTTCCTTGCAGTCCTTGCTGATTTGAGGTTTACTTGTGCTACTTTTACTTGTTTTTGTCCTTTTCACACTGCAATAAAAAAAATAATTTTGTTTTTAAATTTTAAAAAAAGATACTTCACTGCCTCAATCTGCCCTTACAAACTCTGAAACACCACTAGGGCAACCCCCTTTTTATATGTGGAAAAAAAAAAGTGTACACCATCTTGACAAGCAGTAATGCTTGTCTGCTGTGGATAATATCAAGCGTTATCCGTCTGATTTTCCGCTGCACTAGGGGAACCCTATTTATTAATGACTAAGCCATGAAGGAGTTCACATTCTATTCCAAGAGGCAGAACTGGATTCATTACAGATGTTAAAGGTCAACACGGCATAAGCATATTGAATTCCTTCCCAAACTGGCTAGATAAAATAGTATTTCATAAGTGCCTAAATGATTTCAAACCATTCCCATATACTCACATGCATAATGCACATCTAAAGAATAGAGGGGGGCAGGCGGGGAGAGGCCTCGTGTGCGTCTCTGTGTGAGAGTTCCTAATCTCTATTTTAGAATGTTCCTCTGGAATTTTTCCCAGGACATTTCAAAGCATTACTTTAAAGTTAACCACTACTCATCTAGTATCAAGCCCGTTCATCTGGGAAGGACTTAGGTAATGCAAGTAGATGATATTCTAAAAGGAGTTATATAGGAAAATGGGATCACAAGGGACCAGATGGAGTGTCAATACGTAAACACTCCTCGGCAGCATGTCACGTACAAATCTAGACTTCACACAGACTGTGAAATGAACTTTGGCTCAGAGCTTCATTCAAGGAAAAAAAAGACCCTATTTTGATTCTGCCTAGCACTAAGTGAGATATCTATGTGGGTTGTAATAGCTTTTTTCACACCATACAAAACAACAACAATAATTTTATATTATTTGAAGTTCTATTACATAACCTAGATTCTATTTACCCAAATTTTACCAGATTATAAATCTAACCCCTTAGAAAGAATAAGGATATACATTTCTTTCAAGATGTCTTGCTTTATTTGTTCATTCAGACTCATCTTAAGCTTCTTGTTCTCGGCAGATTCAGTAAAATATTCAGATGTCCCATTGGAAAGTTCTTCTTTCTGCTCCAAAAGAAACACAGGTTTAAACCATGACACATCAAGCTATGATTATTCAACATAAAACTCCAGCTCTAATACCAAGACTTACATATGTTCTTTATTATTTTGATCTGAGCAGTCTTAAGAGAAACAGAATTATTTTCAAGCTTTTAATATTTGGGAGTCTAGTCAGTTCCCTCCCCTTTCAGACTCCCAACGATCATATTTCATATGCTAAAATATACCACAAACAAACAAGACTGTAATGTAAAGGATTTAGCTTTCCAAACCATCTGAGGAAACTTTTGGCAAATATTTGACATCATTGTGGCTCAAACTGTGACAAATGCCAGGAATCTCTCTTGCAGACAGGGACATGTTTGTCAGTTTTTTTCTCTGAAGAGACTGACTGGCGCAGCAGTCTATACACTTATTCTCAGAAGAATACCTGTAATTTTCCATACTTCCAAATAATCTGCAGAGTGTCCTTTGCTCATTTAAGGCCACAAGGGTTAAAACTTTTAAGACTAACATTCAAATTCTTGCAGATTGTAGTGGTTGGCTACTACAGGACAACATGGGAATTCTTTCTAGTCTCAGCTAACAGCAGCACCATGGTTTTATATAATATGAGTTTGGGGCTAAAGGGAGGAAAGGAAAATGCTCTTTTTCTTCAAGCTGTGAGCATTTCCTTTCACAATGAAACAATCTCAATGAGAGAAGGGCCATTTGCTGACTTCACTATGTACTTCAAAAAAAGTATTATCTCTGAGGCTATGGAGAGAAAAAAAAAATAAATGTGGCAAATAAGAAGAGAAGAGGCTTTGTGCATTTTTATTTTTTTTTAATAGCATTTTTCTTCACCAGTCTGCATGCTGCAGCTTCTGCTTGGGGCACATGAAATGTTGGGAGTGCTTATTTATTCCCTTTCTTGCTCGGTACTGTGAAGCCAGCACACTGGAGCCAGGCAATACAAAAGAACTGAAGAAAGCAAAGACAGACTGTGGAGGCACAAGGCCAAAGTGTGTTCATGACCGCTGCCTATAACACCCCACAAGATCCTGTCACTTACAGGGGGTTTAAGTCCTGCCTGTTTTTATTTCTGTTTTAAAGGAGAGGGGGTAAACCTCACCACTCTTTCCAGAAGAA
>NW_009953652.1:216925-274238 GCF_000747805.2 Chaetura pelagica | reverse complement strand
TAATACAGTTAAAACAAACTTCCTGTTTTGTAAGCAGAAAGAGCATAGTCAGGCAAAGAAATAGAGCTATTTTGACAGCTTAAAAAGTACAGCTGTTTGGGGCCTTCCTTTCAGAGACAAATTACGCAAACATGTTTGTGTGTACTGGTAGATGCATGAAGTTCTGTCCACTAATGGTGCAACACGTGCATTTATAGTAGGCAGAAACCACATGGGACATACATGCAACATTATTTCAAGCTCAGAAATCAAGCCTAACTAGTTTAATCTGAGAGATTAATTGCTGCTTGTATTCTTGTTACAGGTATGGACTCTCCTAATTTGACTAAATACATTTCATGTTTTGTAAACTATTAAAGAAGAGAACATTTTTTAAGATACTCAAGTGCCTTGCTAATCTTAAGACACAGACTCTCAACTGTAAAGTCTGTAGAAACTAGTCTGATTTCCAGTAACAATCACACAACTCGGACTGAAGGATCTTGCACAATTACTCTGCATCAAAGCAGCTGGAGAGCACTCTTACTTAGCCAGAGACCAGAAGAGCAAGTAGAAGCTTTTGAACTTGTCTTATGCTGCTTTATGAAAAGGCTAATTTCTCTTAAATCTTCTTCAGCATGGCACATTGGGACAGGATAGCCAGGTCCATTAAGGCAGTTGTTGTAGATGTGGTAGACAATAGGGGGAAAGTAGCACTTTGTACAAAACCCAGCGGAGGAGTGGGGATGGTTCCTGTCCACACGTACTCACTACTGCAGATAAGCACCAAACCTCAGCTCTAACCTGTAGTGGGTTATGAGCACTGCACGATTGTTGCCTGGAGTGTACTGTCACACCAGAATGTGAAGAGCAGACCCTGAAGAGAGGCAAAGATGATGAAGCCGTATCACTGGTGAGTTGACTCAGACAGGAGTTAATCGTCTAGAGTGGAAGGGGCTAACACATTCCCTCACTATGCCATTGCTGACCTTTTATTTTGTTTTCAAATAACTTATCACATAAAGCAGTGACAGAAAAGGGTTAAGACATTAAAAAAAAATTAAAAATCAAAATGATTTATATGTGAAACACTTCTGAACATGTCCTCTAAGTACAGTAGATTTTCCCCTTGGAACCACACCCTGTAAGTGCTGTATTTTGAGAGTTGAACAATTAACATAAGGCATATGAGTCAGTCTTTGAAAGACTCTGTGGGAACCAGAGAGCCTTTTGCTATTAGGAGTGATGTAAACTCCCTAAGGCTGGAATAAGTCCACAATAGAAGGCAGAGAGTCATAAATAACAACAATGGGCACTCCATATACTACTAAGACACTCAGCCATTATTGGTGATACTTCCTTTATTTTCTTTATTAGACTTAATAATTTTAGTTAATTAAAAAAAAATAAAAAACACTGCCTGTTTTTGGAATACTATTTATTTCCTATGGGAACTTCAGGACTTGCTAAAGAAAGAAAAAAAGCTAATCTGCTCTCATCCTGTCTAGTAATCCCAAATTCCTTTCAGGCAGTGAAATAATTAAAGAAAAATATTCCAGGCATAAAAAAGAGGACAGCAGAAGCAGACATCATATAAACAATGACACCATGACAGAGGAAAACGTCAAAGCACCGCCAGACTTGTGACTTAACTCTGAAAGAGCTGCAGGGAGCAGGATTGCTGCTAACAAATTAAAACCACATTTCTTGGCAAATTGTTAAAGACAGACATATTTACATTTGTATAGAGACTGGGTGGGCACAAAAGATTAAAATGCTTCTTTAGCCCTTGAACTGCCTAGTTCTATTAGAAATATGTGTTCTTAAAACCCTTTTTGTCACTAAAACTCGCCTGCAGAAATGAAGCTTACAAAGTCTTACTGCCTTACCTGCTCACAACACTAGTATCTTAAAACTGGATTTTAAGATCTTTAGTAATTATTCAGGGATGTCTGGGAAAAAACCTCTATTAAGACCTATAGAGAAACATGACAGGCACATAATATACTTATGTTAAGGATTATCAAACTGAAAATTCATTCTTTTACTATATTACTCAAGTTACTATCACACTCGGAATGAAAAAGAACCCCTCAAAAATGTAAAAGTGGTGACTGCCATCTGCAGCTCTCTCCAGGACAGCTGAATCGAGCAACACAGCATAAATACCTGTAAAAGAACTACTCATGGATGTGCAGTTGTGAAGAATTACAACTCATTATCCTGATGAAGAGTGAAAGGTTTAGCCTTTACAGCTTGACAGTAATGCTTGTACAAATGCTGATTATTTTTTTCAGTCTAGAGTTTGGGATACTGGGCATTTCTTGATGTCACTCTAAGTAGTATCATGAGCTCAACCATCTAAGATAACCTGCAGGTCTCAGAACCGTTCTAATAGATGACTGGCAGATCAGAGAGGTCACGCAGGACTCTTTCCAATCTGATAAACAGAGAAGAGCTCCTAAAGCAAGTGAGGAGGCTTGTCAGTGAAGGATGAATCAGATACTATCATCTAACTGGTAGCAAGTCAACAGAAACAGGTCTTTGGGTCTAGTCTTCTGCCCTCTCCCAACCCACATGAAGGAAAAGCTTTTTTCAGTGTTTTCAATATAGTGATGCATCTGTCCTACCAATTCTAATTATGAACTCCTACCACATCATAAAACACTCACAGAAGTTTTCCAAGTACAGAAATGGATATTATTCTCAAACTGAAATACTGTTCCTTGATTGGACTTGTGGAATAGTGCATTACATTTACTGTAAGTCAGCAAGTTCCAGTAAAAAACATTATCATTCCATGTTACACACAGGAGGACTGAAGTAGATATTTTTAAGGAATGTTGAGGGTTTTTTAAAAAATACATTCTTTTCAAGATTGAAATTGGAGCAACAACAGTGAAAACTGCATCTCTGGTGAGGAGTAGAACTATGAAACCTATCTGTGGCCTAGCACAGAAAGCAAAATCTAATTCCTGCATCAGTATGGTCTTCATTATTGACTACCAAAATTCATTTTGATTTGACAACATGGATCTTAACTACAAAGTTTTTGCTTGTCAGGGGTTTCTGCAGTCTGCAGTATTTAGTCCAAGAGTTGGTCCAATCTGTTACAAGTCCCTGCAATACACATTGCACTTTCTCAAAATACAATGTGCGAACCCATGTTTCTCAATTGACACATAAATCCTGTCAATTCCAAACACTCCAAAGGTCCCCAAAGCATAATCAGGTGAGTTTAAAGCATATGACTTCTATGAGGAAAATATATTCTTGCTTTTGAATACTTCTGTTTGGATTTTAATCATATTTTACATAGTGAATGTAGGAAATTCAGAGTTCTCTAGATTTGCATTGGAATGCTTAATAGATAATAGAAAATAAATTCCTAATAAGCTGTAAATGGCATAAAACAAATAAAATGTGATACTTCATAAAAAATGTGAAGTAGTGGGGGGGGCTTTAAAAAAATTGATACACATTTGTAGCATAGACAGCAAGAACATACATAATTCTTTCTGAAGCCACAGGGCTTGATGGCACAAGGCATTAAAATTAATGTTAAATAATTGAGCAATTAATCATTCTGATTTTATATACTGATGCTACAAGACTCAGATTCTATCTTCAGAGAAAGTGTCCACTGATAAGAAATGGAGGCAAAGACAATAGCTTTTCAACCAAAATAACTTCTCTCAATGACAATGAAGAAAAATCTAAAGTATATTAAATTACAAAATTTTAATTTTGTGAAGAAAATAAATTTCTTAAAAGCCTGCACCTTTAGCTAGCCTTTCCCATCAATTTTAAGGTTCCTGCCTCCAGGAAGGAGAAACATGCAAGAGAAAATGCTCTTTTTTTTTTTTTTTTTTTTACTCTTAAGACTTTTTAATAGAATAATATAGCAATTTTATGGGGAGCTCAACCTCTTTCCCCAACCACAAGGGAAGGAATCTATTACTAAATTGTCATGAGTATCTGAAAAAACAAGTCAATCCTGTAATCCTGAATTACAGCTTTAACAGTCTGACATGTGGATTCTCTATCTGCCAATCAAATCTAAATTTGGATCAGGGTCATCGAGTGCAGGTGTCTGAACACTGATCAATAATACTGAAGTAAGCCTTGTATTTATATTTCCAGACATAGCATGGGTTATATGACATAACAGAATACTATTTATTGAGTGCATGATGTATAAACTAACATGATTTATATACTTGAAACTTCAATTCTTACCGAAAAAAAAAATCTAGAAAACAATACATTAACTTTAAACAACTGTTTTCTTTACACAATTCAATAGTGTTTTTTATAATTGTAGGAGATCTTGGGAAGAATAACTCATATTCTTTATCTTCATGGTTTTACAGAAGTAAAATATGTAACATAGGCAGAACTGCACAGCACAGGAGGTAATTACTGTTCAACAATATAGTCAGAGTTTTAGCTTGGTTTCCAAAAAAACCCACCACCACCTCCAAAGCTCTCAAGATTTCTGAGCTCACATTGAGGATCTGTCTCTCCAAATAATTTCAAATCATTACAAATTGTTCAAAAATCCTTCCACAAACTTTACCATCATATACTTCAGCTTACTGTTCAGCCAAGTTATGCAATTCCTATCATTTGTAACAGAACTCTGCTGAAGCCTGAGGAATGGACTGCTCTTTAAAACAATTTTTTAAAAAAATCCATCAAATATTCTTTGTCCAACAGTAATATGGAGAATTATTACAAAAACTGAAGTAATTTAAAACTTTTGAAGTCCTAGTCATCAAAATGTCATGGGTGCAGAACAGCTAAATCAAACCTTTAAACACTAGCCCTGTCAGCCTTCCACCCTGCACCTTTGCTGAAGGTGCCCATCCTCTCAAAGCCTGCAGAGGGAAAAAAAAACCCACATTCAGTGCAAAGTCTAGAATCTTAGCTCAAATCTGCATTAACCACCAGCATAAGCTGTTACAGCAAGAGAGTGAGAGGAGAGAGGAAAATGAGGGAGGTGAAAGGATGATGACAGATGATAAAATCTTAAATAACCACAAGGCTTTGACAAATGAGATCTTGTGAATGCTGCTAAGTACTTACATTTCAATCAACTGGAGCACTCATATAAGAAACAACTTCCAAAAATCAGTAAAGGATTACTCAATTTGTTCCTACTTTTTGGAGCTTGCTTCATATGGAAATAATTTTATGGGCTTAATCATTTACACTGCCATTACAGGACCTTTTGCATTTTTGCTATTCTTTTGCACATCATCTTTTATTGAAGATGTACTCAACTTACTGACCTTCAGACAATTTAAGTACTGCTTTTTATTTCATTCTATACATACTCTAATATTCAGTCTGCTTTTCAGATAAATCATGCTATGGAACAAAGATTTTACAATCAGTTCTGTGTAGCAACATCTTGGTCTTTTTCCAGAGATCATACAGTTAATTTACTCAGCAGTATGCATGAACACAGTAATTTATCTTTTCAGTAAAAATACTATGCATTTATCAACAGATTATTTTCATTTACAATTCTAATGCCCCTATACTCATCTTTGTGAGGCTTCTCTGAAATTCTCCGCAGCCTTCTCTAGTCTCAACTAATTGAAATAATTGTGTCAGATTTCATTTCATCATTTGTTCACTTCTCTGCATCATTAATATAACAAACAGCAGACAGCTATTAGACTTTCACCATGCAGAAAATAAATCAGTTTGCAAGCTATAAGAAGGAACTAAGACAAGTTCAGACAAACCTCACTGAGGCAATTCTCAGCATTACTGCTCTCAGGTATCCTCCCTCCCCTTTTGCAGGAGGTTCTTACCTCTACTGCAGGGTTGGCAGAAGGAAGCACACACACCTCAGCTGTCCCACCTACAATTCAATGCACCAGCTTAAAAACCAGGGCAGTCTGGTATGCCTGAATCCACAACACCGTGATACGCAGCAAGGTGAGATGTAGGCACACAGCCCTTTTGGCAAACCCTGCTATAGGAGTGGTAATCTCTAAGGAGAAAAGACAGACAGCTGGGACAAAAGGGAAAACTATAAAACTGCTGAGGCATTCTTCTTTACGACCAAGACAAAGTCATTAGCATCATTACTTTCTGATGTAGTTTCTCAGAGTACACTCCTGTGATTCAAATAATTTAAAGCTATCTTGACATTGAAGGGAAGTCTCACCCCTACCCAATGCATGGTCCTGCCAAGTCTCTGTATCAACACTAGAGTTTATGCTGCCAGTGAGAGTCTGACCAAAGTGACCCTGCTGAAAGCTAACCATGCAAACAACAAAACAACTCAGAAAAACCCAACAACAACCCTTGTTTTCAGAGGGATCAACGAATTAACCCAGCTCCCCATGTAAGACAGTACTGACAGACACAGAGGGGAGGCGTGCAAAGTGAAGAGAAGACAAGAGGGACTGCATGTTTCAGTGTCATCAGTCTTGCATCAGCTTGAGCAGAATATGAAGGATGAGCAGAAAAAAGTGAGAGAAGCTTGAAGTGTGAAAAATGAAAACTCAAAGGGAAAAGCAATTCTTTGATCTGTTCCACCATGTGGCATATGGAATAGTGTTCATTAGTCTGCAGTTTCCCCTCTCTACAGTAAACACTGTTCGTGTAGCTCCCAAACTGCAGCTTAATAAATATTGTTTTCCTTTAGCTATGTTCCCTACAATGACTGAAAATTACCTGAAAACACATAGAAACTATATTATATGAAATTTAAAAAGGAATAATGAAATTGTGCGGAACGGTCCATCTTCTTCCCCCCCCCCCCATAAGACTAAACAAAAAACAATAAAAAACTATCAACAAGACAAATACTACCACAAATGTAATGTTAATTACTTCCAACCCAGGGTAACAATCAAGTACTACAAAAGGGGTGCCTTCTGCTCTCTTCATCCAAATTCTGACTGCGTGATCCTGCAAAATTTTTGTGTCACAATTGGCAACTGTGTGGGTACAGGATGAGTTGGTTCAGTGAACTGACTGACATGAACTAATCCTCCAACAAAAAACACAGAAAACTTCACAAATAAATCATTTTTTGCAGGATCAAGTCAATGAACTAATTCATTCTCAACAGAAGAATCACTTGGTCCATTGTAACCAGAAAGGAAAGGAATATGTAGCTGGGACTAGAAGGGATGTGAACTGACCTTTTCAGTAGTAGTCCACCAGCAGTTTAACTGTGGTATTATATATACATATACATACATACAATTCCATGCCAAGATTAGCACTCACAGTGTGAATTGTGCAATTGTATTTCACAGCATTTCCTTCTTCCCCTACCCAATCTGATACGTCTTAGCAATAAAATAGTCTTTATAGTATTTAAGATAACTAAATTCCACATAAAGTCTTCAACTAATCTTTACAAATTGCTGCTATCTGAAAAAAGTTTTCATTCTACCTTCCAACCGACACACTATTCCAGCAGCACATACTCTGTTAAAAAGTCTCCTGATACTTAGAGCTAAGTGCACATATTCCAATAAAAGAACCAGAAGCCTTTTCCCAGCATAATCAAAATCCAAGCAAACTGTGTAATTTATGCTCTTATAAGTTTTAAGAAAGATTCTCTAATGTACCTAAAGTATGCTACAATGACACAATTTATAAAATCAGAAGTGTATGAAGAAGATGAAATAAGTTTGCTTTTATTTCAGTACTAGGGATTTTAAAAGTGCTGGGCATATCTTAATTTCTCATCTTCTCCTGATGTACCTCTGTGCATTTCTTTGTTTGGTTTAAAGCACTATTCTGTTTAGAAGATAATCTTTATTTTTCTATAATATCAGCTGTAACTTTGCAAGGGTCAGTCATTGGAAGCCCTCAGATCTTTTAAATTAAGAAAGGATCTCCTACTCCCCACTTTCTTCTCTGATTTCACATGAACCCAGTAATTTCAAATTTCCACTTTGATATCATCATTAGCTTAACCTCCCTTCATGCTTTCCCTACAACTACTTACTCTCATAGATTCCAGCATAAAGCCAATGTGGTTATCAATGAATACTCCATTGTTAGCACATTTTCAAATGCTCACAAGCCTCCAAAAAGCCTTCCGCCCATTTCCATTTCCACTGTTTCTTTAGATAACCCATTTCCAATTTTCCATTTTAGCTCTCTACATAATAATCATCAAGAAAATGTCGTCATTGACAAAGATTACTAATCTTTCTAGAGCACTTATATATTTCCCTGGGATTCCTCTTTTGCCATGTTCCCAAAACTGTTGTTTTTTTCAAGATAAAACTATTCAAGATTACAAACAGTTTGGCAAAACAGGAAACAATGGTTTTATGTTTAAACTTAGCATTAATCAGTCAAGTTATTATTTCATCTGTTCCTTGAAACTTCCAATTTGAATACATATTTTCAATAACTTTCTATATTGTTTCTTTAATAGAGATTGTCCTTCTTCAGAAATTATTATTACTTCCTGCAATCTTATTTTTAGGTAAGACCACAGGAGCACCCGCTTCTAAACAGATTTTAGAAAATAGAAAAATGCATATCAATAGATTTTATTCAATTTTATTTGAGCTCTACTCCTTAGAAGTGCTCTCAAATCTTTTAATAATTTAAGCTTAAAGCTAATTTGACAAAGACTGCCTAAGCCGCCTTTTCCTTGGTCTTACAAGATGCATCAAAGGCAGCTTCAAATTGCTTTTCTTGGCAGTTAATGCTAAGGTTTGTGCTTATATCTCATAAGTAAGCTAATGATGATCTTTCATATCTGACTACACCCTTTGAAACGCATGGTTTAAGCACAGTCTATTTCAGAGATATAGAGAATAGTCTAAAAGGCAAAATGCAATGAATAAAGTGCTGAATATATATAGGTGAAGGGAGGGAGTGTGGCAATGAATGAGAGCAATCTGTCTGTATGAGGCAGACATACAATGGGTTTCAAGCTGTAAGAAAGCAGGGCATTGAACCTCACTTGTCTTGAGAGAGCAGAGAAATGGAAGTTTGACCCAAACCATAAATCAGTATAAAAACAGCTTAAAAAAAAAATATTAAAATTGTTAAGTCTTGATTAAGTCAATCATAGTGACATTTAGCAACACTGAAAAGTGACAATGTCTCCATTAATCTTCAGTCAAATACTTTTATAAAACACAGATAGGCCCTCAAAACCAAGGGTGTGAGCTGATTAAAAGCTTAAAAGAACTCTCACGCAACATTATGAAATTATTCAATCCCAAACAACATACAAAGGAAAACAAAACACATGCCTCATTTTTAGCCCATGACAGAATACACTGGAGTATATCAATGGAAAGGTCTTCTGGGTGGTCTTCTGTAGTCTAGTTTAGAGTTCAAGTATACTCACAGGAAAACTGCATAAAGCAAAGTACACACACAAAATGTAGATCCTTATCCTTTACTTCTGAACTGCCAAAAACTTGGAATTACCTCCAAGTGGCAATCAAACCCTCCCCCAGCTTAGCAAAGTACTGAAGTGTATGATAAACTTAGTAGTAACAAGCTTTAGAAATTCTGGATCAACAAAACAGTCTGAATGGACACTGTAAGTTAAAGTGGCAAGAATTAAAGAGAAACTTGCTGAGGATCTGTTCATATCTTGCTAGTTCTTCACATCAGAAAAGATGGCTTATGCTTTCCTAGCAACATACTGCACTGGCTGTTCCAGCCAGTTCTACACACATATTACTGCATCTGTAAGTAAAGCAAAATCCCAAGACTTTTTTACTGATTAGGTTCTCATCCCAATAGGAGATTTTATTTTTTTTTAATATAAAAATGTTTAAACTCCCTTTTTAAACAACATGGAGTTTTCACAGAACAAGAGCAAATTTTGAAAGAGTCAAGCTGAAGTCCACCAAATTGTATTTTTCATTTGCCTTCTCTTTACTAGAATGTGAAAGAAAACATGTGAAAGAAACCTCCTCATCTTTTATTTTATGGCAAGACTAAAAATACCAAAGAAGGGAATTAGGTATCTCATGAGAAATACTTAAGCAACAATAAAAGAAAAATGAAATAAAATTAAAAAATCTCAAACTGCAGAGACAGGCTTTTCTACTAAAATCATCTGAATAGTTTTCATGATAATACCAGGAAAGTAATAATTTTCAAAATACGAAAGTACTGCTAAAGAAGTTAGATTATTTTTGTCTGAGAGAAAAACATTTGCTTTATTCTTCAACATTTAAAGATACTTACCGACCTCAGAATCAAGATAATAAAACCTGCATTTTAAGTTGAATGAGTAGAAGAAAAATGTTTGTGTTTTTTCTCAAGGGTCAAATGTACTTTAATACATCTAAGATAAACTGCTAAAATATGCATAGACTACAGCATGGAATTCTGAGTCTGTGAGCAGAGAAGAGACTGCCTGCCATACAGCAGGCCACATGGGTCAATGTGAGCACTCCTGAGACAACCAGCAGTTAACTGCAGCATAAAATTCATAAGCCTTTGACCCTGATAAAGCCTTCGGGATGAAATATTTAAGTAGAATTTTTTTATGGTATTTAACTACACACCAGTGCCTTTTTCTCCGTAAATGTTTGGGGATTTTTTTTCCCAGCAGGGCTCGCACTGATCTATTTGAACTGTTTTGCAGAACGAGTGCTACAGAAATGTACAAGAAACCCATGGACATTAAAAACTGTCCATTATAATTCTGGAAAGTAAAATGCTACAAGGACAAACTAGTAAAAGAAAAAAGATCTTTACATCAAGGTGCTAAAACCTTACCTAGCTTTTCCAAATGGTCTTTTTCTCTCATCCTCATATTGCTCAGAAAATGGTGAGCTTCCAAAAATTCCCATTTTTTTTATGCTTCAGACTCACTTCAGAATGAATACTTTGGCCCAATTGTTAATGCAACTTTCTGGTTCCAAGATGACAGTCACAAATATGAGAATGACTACACCTGTACATAAACATTTATCTTACTACTACAAAATACAGCATAAAATTCATAGAACTGTTTTGTACGTACCAGTGCACCATTTTCACATGTCCAAGCACTTGGATTAGATTCAAGTTTACTGACACAAACTATAAATCTGTCTGGAAACACACGTAGCTCTACACAAAAATAATCGAGAAGATTATTACAAAAATTATAACCACAAATAACAAATCACACATAATGACAACATACACACGTGTTATTTTTGTAAACAAAGTAATTTATTTGTTAAATTGCACACTAACTCACTCATGCACCCCACTAGTTTCTTAACTACTCTCTTCAACATCCCATCCCTTTTTTTGGTTTTGCTTTTTCAAGCCATTCAAAAAAATAATCAGTAAGTCAGAGTAAGTTTAGTTCCCAGGAGGATAGTCATGACTGCAGATTAGTCCACTTGCACCTCTGGACAAATATACCAGACAGAACCAACAGACAAACTGCTTAATGATGATTTTGTTTGTGCTATTCTGGTGATGAGTCTTTTCATCACAAAAACCATAAATTATGTTGGTAATACAGCACAACATATTCAATCAGGACTTGGCATAAAAACTCAGCAGAAGGCTAAGTCTTTCAAACTCTGACTACAGTGATTTTTGAAATCATTAAACAAATTGGTTAACTACCACTGAATTACATATTTTACTCAAGATCACAAGGTTTGTTATGAACACAACAAAGCTTCTATTTACAAAGGATTAAAAATTGAAGTGCTCTCATATTATAATAGACCAGACAAAGCTTTATCCAGTACTTAGCAACATTATAAAAGAGCATAGCTGGATAATTTGTTATTTTATACATCAGATTATTTTAAGATTACTTTATTGATATTTTCAGATAAGATTTTTTGTGTTGGTTTTTGTTTTAGTTTTATTTTTTAAAAAAGTTACTAATTTAAAAAATTTGTTAGACTTCAAACCCCAGATGTAAAACCTTATTTATTTATTTATTTTTAGAATATCTCCTCACAAAGAATTGGGTATGGACACAACATGCACAATTTTCCAGTGACAATAAGGTCATCTATATGGGTGACTGCCTCTCTAGAAGGTGCTTCTTCACCAACAGCATATCCCATTAGTGTCTGCCAAACCCCTCTGAGTGTGTACCAGCAGGGACTTTTCTAGAGTCATTACAATGAAAGATGGGGGTACTGAAACAGATTACTTTGCATCTGCCATTGGTTGAAAAAGCACACACAGAGAGCTCAGATGCATCCGTATTGGTGTAACAGCTTGTTGAGCTACTGTGACTTGACAATGAATATGAGCCTTTCATAATCCTTTAAAAAAACTGTGTCCAAGGAAGTATTCATGCTGTGCTTTATGTCCAGACTATTCTTTATCTGCCTGTATGCTCAGGAACTGAAAAGCCACCTGCAAACGTTTAGTACAATAGGTTTCAAATTGGGAGCACACATCTTCCAAATGCACTACAAAAGAAATGCTGGACAACTGTTGCAAGGGCTGAATGTTATGTGGGGTTCCAATAATAGCCTCTTAGGTAAGTTAATTTTAGATATTGAGTAAGTATCACCAATTAAAGTATGCAAAATTCTTCTATCAGGCTCAACATCTGTTTTTTGTCTGAGAGGTATTAGGTGCACCTTACAGAAAGGAAACACTGGTGCCAAATTATTATTTTTGTTTTAGGATATGTGCTTATTTTGCTATTCATTGGAAGTGAAACTCAGCAAAATGAAGTTCCTTTCTTGTTCGGAACTTCATGTGGAAGCAAAGTTTTGACTGCAGCACCAGAGTCTGTCTTTTTGGCAGCACTAGTAGGGCAAGTTCATTCCAGTTTGGTATTTTTATTGTTACATTTTATAAGACTCTCACTTGTTGGCTAACAAAATGAAAGTATCCTTAGGTATTCATTGATGCTTAAAAAAGTTAAAATTTAATACACAGAAACCAATGTTGTGATACTAACGTAGATATTCTGCTATTCTACTCAAACTATTCTTCCAGGAAGCTGAAAGGACAAGTTTGATGAAATATTTAATATCAACACTCAAATGTCTTCAACTAAAATGGACTTAGAAAACTAGTTGGCATTTGAAGAGAGCTTTAAGCATTTACAAATATAATTACTTCCTATGAAAATAAGAAATGCTTATTAAATATCCATTCAAGTATTCAATATTTTTAAGGGTGCTTAATTGATTTATTTTGCTTTTTTTTATGTGAAAAGCTCAACACAAAGGGCAGAGATTTTTGTAGCTCTTTGTCTTTGCTGTTGGCAGGACAGGATTGGTATCACTTCCTCAAAAAGCACCTTGACTTGAGAAAACATGAAAAAAGATCTGGTTCAATGACATCACCTACGTAAAGATTTTATAGCACTGAGGTGAATGAAAGCCTTTTCTTGCATACACTTGTACTGTACAGTTGATGTCACAAGACACTCGAGCAATAATGAAGTGATTCATACTGCAACCTCTGGTTGATTCATCCTGCAGAGACTCAGTAAAATGCTGAGTCTCATCATACTTACAGAATTTGGTGTGGCTTAGTTTGATTACCCGGGGGCAAGGCATACACAAATTAAAAATTAAGTTAAAAAAAAAAGAAGTGTTTCCTAACATATGATAGATTTTTTTATTATTATTAATTTTTTTTTTTCTCCTAGGAAACATCCTCTGGAAAAATTAACAAAACACAACAAAACCAAGTTCTGAAAGAAATTTGTATTGGGTAGACCAAAATCTGACAAAGCATTAGTTTATGTTCCCTTTTTTCCTCCCATTATAAGAAACTGATTTCTTACCACGATAATGTTTCCCTAGAGCACAACGAAGATTAACCCATCTCTTCATAAAGTAGGCAGTAATGTGAAAACTGTTGGCTGCAACATAAAACAAAAGGATAATAATAAGTGTAAGGGTATCTTGGACATTTTGGTCACAAAGCATTGCACATTTATAAGATAGGATACAGAGAAAGCAGCAGCTCAAGAATACAAAAGAAAACATAACTTTAAAGGAATGTTTTTAGAAAGAAACTGCTCATACTGAATTCTCAAAGAATTAGTAACAACCTAAAACAAGAAAATTCTGAACAAATTACTGACCATCAAGTTTTGGCATCCAACCACAGAAATAAGTTTAAATCAATGAATTAACCAGAGATGTCATCTGCTTAATAGCCTAGTATCACTGTCAGCAGTCCAATAGAATCACAGAATCTTAGGGGTTGGAAGGGACCTCAAAAGATCATCCAGTCCAACCCCCCTGCCAGAGTAGGGTCACCTAGAGCACATCACACAGGAATGTGTCCAGGCAGGTTTTGAATGTCTTCAGTGAAGGAGACTCCACAACCTCTCTGGGCAGCCTGTTCCAGTGCTCTGGCACTCTCACAGTAAAGAAGTTTTTTCCGATGTTTACGTGGAACCTCCTATGTTCCAGTTTGCACCCATTGCCCCTTGTCCTGTCACTAGAGTGATAGGCCAGAGTCCTAACCACTATGATGTTTTCATGCATATTTCTACAAGAACACAACAGATGACCAGTCACTTCACTGTCTTGTACAGAAAGATGATGACTCACTTGAAGCTGATAGAAAAAAATGCTGGCTAAAAAGATCGCAACCAAACATGAAAGGTATTAATTATCTACAATGTAATTGAACTAAGTGAGAAATGCATACATTTAAACTCCTCAAAATCTACAAGTAGATGGAGTTACCCTGGCTGACCCAGCAGATACCTGTAACACACACAGAGGCTTCTCCAGTTACTACTCCTGAGAATAACAAAAATCATTATGCACCAGAAGATTAAGACTAGAATGGATTATATTACAGCGAAGAGACTATTAGACTATGGCTAAGGAAATCAGCTTTTACGTCTGTACTACTTAAGTTCCCAAATGACCCTGAGTAAATGTTAGGACTTGATTCAAAAAGGTATTTAGCAACCTAACTCCCACTGAAATTGAAAGAAGTTAGCATCTGTAGCTCCTCTTCTGCACACCTCACTAAAGTGAAGGTGCAAAAGAGGGTATTTCCTTAAATACTCCCTACATTTTGATGGGTTTTGCAAGATTATTTTTGCAATATTTTGCAAGATTATTGTTGCTTCCAAAACAGTCAGATACTCTAGGGGCAATTACTACGAGAAACTTAAGAGAATCAAGCACTCCTGCTTTTGTTCTAATGTAACCATTTATAAAGAAGTAAGGAAAGATTGTTTGCTCTGGTCCCAGTCTCTCCTGAGCCAATGCCAAAGCATGCCTTATTTCTAAGTATGACCCCCAAAATGCATGTCCTCTTCTGCACAGTCTATAACCCTCCTACTTGTGCAAGACCTCTTGGAGCTCACCATCAAATGCTGTTCAGCATCACCTCTCATTAAGAACTACAGTTATTGATCACAATCAATCCCTTTGAAATTTATCAGCCATCTTTTTTCCTTCCCCTCAGGAAGATACCTAAAATTTGACTTCCCTTTAGAGATCAAGTCAAGATGTGACAAGTTAAACCATCCCTTAAAAATGATGAGTGCTAGAGAAAAATTTGGATGTAATCCACCAGCTTTATTAAATGTATATTTACGAGCACAATTAAAGAAAATTACTTTCAGCTATTTCCAGTTTGGCATCAACAATTCTCTAGCATTGTTAGTGGGGTTAGCCAAATCAAAGAATTTTCCCTGTATATAAATAAGTTATTGTTGTGATAACAGCATCTTCTACTGTGACCTCTCTAATGCTGAAATTGTAACATTTACAAACATACAACTTAGCAAAAAAATCTTTCACCAAAGAGTTGGAATTTTTATATTAATAGAAAAAGTCTTTCTACCTCCATGTGTCTGGAGTATTCCAAATGTATTTTTCTTGAGAAAATGTTAAAATGAAAAAGTATGAATTTTTGCTTTCCATATAGAAAAGCACAATTCTTCATTCCTAAAATTCTTTTGTGAATCAGTGACCTGTACATCTGTTTATTTTTCTTGCTATCCTGGTATTCTCTGAGACACTAAGTGTTTAATCATATTTTATTGACTAATGGCTTGAAGAAAGCTTCCAATTCCTTGTAAAGGGCCTTGATTCAGCTAGCTACTACCTCAAATCTAATAAAATAAATAATTAAGTAAGAAATCAAAACATCTCTAAACTATTTTTGCAGTGTCAGCTCAAATCTGAAAGTCTTATAAAGTCTTCACAGGGGGTTGCACCTCAGTCAATAAGCTCAGCCCGGAGGGGCTAACACTAGAAAATAATTTTAGTTTCCATGACTATTTACTACTTGACTTTGCTGAAAAAGCCTGAACAGATTATTTGCTATTAGTTACTACTAACTGTGAGAAAATTTCACAATGCATTCTATTCAAGACATACCTATACTTTGGAATTATCACTGCTACAATCACATTTTCTGAAATCCTCTTGTGTGTAACATCTGAACTAATCCATAGTCAGATGGAGTGTGCAAAACTTCCCTAGTTTTAAAGTTGCCCAAGTTACTACAGAACTAGAAAAAATGTGATATTGTCTTTCTGCTTCCTTCAAGAGAAATATATTATCCAATTAACCAGTCTGCTTAATGAAATAAGAGACTAAAAAACAAGCCCCACAAGAAAACCTTCTTATCCAGCAACCTCATGCATCCTGCAGCTTTTAAAACTTTCTACACAGTTACTTGGCATGAATTTAAGACTGTTCTCAATTCTGGACTTGCCCACCACACTGTTTATATACAAGCATATACTAATGCTGTCTGTAGGCAAACTGTGGATTATGCTCCAGGGAAGACGGCCAGTATGTACTCAGCAAGGACCAAAAGCTATTGTTCATGATATCTGGAAGAACGGACCAACTGATATGTACCAAATGATCCAGCACCAACTCCTTTAAGCACACGATAGTTTTAATATCAAGCTACACACAGTGTTTTGCAGCCAGTAATATAGAGAGAAGTTTCACTCATCTTAGGCTCAGCAAACCCACTCGGCCCAATCTTTGTTTCCTCTTTACCATGCAACATACACAAAGCTCCACTTGTAGATTACCAACACAGAAGCAGAAATAAAATTGTTGTTAGAGATTTATAGGTTTGGGATTTTTTAAAATTCAGAACTGTGTACCTAAATCATCAGATTCAGATTCCAAGAACAAAAAAGGAGAAAAGAAAAAAAAAAAAAAAGAGAGAGAAAAAAGCCAACAAAACAAACAAACCCTGAAACCCAAAATGGGACAGAATAAAAGTGGTTCTAGATAAACCACAGTTCAATTTCAGCTGAAATACCCACCAGTGAGTGCTGCCTTTTAAGGGAATGGTAATTTGCCCTGCTTGTTATATTTCATAGTCCCACGACACCAAGGAGAAGTATCAGACACTGACTCTGTAGTGTAAAACTAATCCAGCAACAATTGTTTTCCAAAGTAGTCACAGACAAGCTGACTTGAGCTTCCTGGAGGCTGCCAAGGAGAGGCTGAGGTACAGCATGGAGCAGTGGGAAGCCCTCTCCCACGGCTATTACGGACCATTCATCTGGGAGCCTGGGAAAATGCCTCTGAGCTGCTGAGTTATCTGGAGCAGCCTGGCAGGTGTTCACTTCCCAGCGTAATCTGGCACCTGCATGGCTTTGAAACTAAATTCAGTCAAGTCTTCTCCAAAGCCACAGTACAAGCCTAAGAAGGCCATCTGCCCCCCACTTCCATATCTGACAGGCATGTATTTCTCATTACACAGTATTTTTATACCTTCTTTTAAAAGAAGTACAGCTATTTTTCCTCCCAGCCTAGATGTTTCACATTTCTCACAGGTTGTTCTGGATTAGGACTCTCTCTACATTGGGAAACTAACAACAAAGTAAATACTTGCTACACACAGATATTAAAAAAAATAAGAGGATGACTTTTGTTACAATGGGAAAGTAAATAGTGTGTAAAGATGCACAAGTCTTTCAGAAACACTATACTGTACGTGTAAAAAAAAATTCTACATTTTGCTTAGGCTACATTAATTATTCCACACAGATTAAGCTATACTAGTAATAATGTTTACAGTATTTAGAGCTTTTCATCTTCAAAGTGCTTTACAGACATATTATTACACTGCTTTTTAGCAGTCATATTTCTTCACTTAAAATTATTCACGAGCAAATCCAAATTCCTGATCGTTTGTAAACACAAAGGGAACCTTTTATTCTAAACCTAATGTTAATTGTGCAGCTTGCCTTCCCCAAAACAAATGTTCGAGTACATAGCATGTGCTCCAGAGTAGGCTGTTATTTCTAATTTAGCAGAGATTCAAACCTAACATTGGCATTTAAGCTCAAGTCTAGGACAGACCAGGGACAGTAGCCACAAGACAGCAGATACAAAAAGGTTTCGAGACTTCCTGAGCTTTTTCTGGCATTCAGAAAGTGTATAGAATTTCTCTGTCATCTCAGGCGCTCCCCCCTTTCCCCCACAATAATAAAATAATAAAATAAATCATCTTCATAGTTAATGACAAGCATCTTCACCTACTGCAATTTTTTATACATGAAATAGCACGTTTTAGAACAACTTAAACAGCTCGAAAATGTGTATTCATCAATGTAAAATAAAGCCCATAAACTGTAAGAAAAATGTTTGATACCTAAGAAAAAACACTCAGGTTATTAAATTCATAAAGTACAGACCAAAAAGAAAAAATCCTTGGGTGCAGTATTGAGTGAGTATTGCTGCAGGATATGATCTTCCAAACTCTTACACCTGTGAATAAATTCAGTGATGTAATTTGCTTCTTTTTCCAGGGTACCTTACAGTCAGCTTAAACCAAGTGTAGACCAAAACAGATATCTGAACATTTTTTTTCTTCTTACTTTTTCACAATTCCTTTAGTATTAGAGCTATTCTGCTATCTGATAAATCTTAACACAGGCCAGTTGTCAACACAAACAGGTGAGAGGTCTGTCCCATGAAGGATACGGGAAAAAGATTTAACTTCTATCAGGGAACAGGGTCACTGACTGGCAGAAAGACATTAAGCTTCACATTAACTTGATTAAGACAGGATGAGATATGCCTAGCAAAATCCTCTCTGCTATCAGAACACCGATAGCTGGACATGGCACACTGTCCATAAGTCTCAGAGTATCAGCACTGCACTGGCCACACTGGGTCCAGAATAAGGCATTTGTTAGACTGATTTTCATGGGTATTCTGGAGAAAAAAACTGAGAAGGAAAGCATGTATGAGACCATCATACCAGCCTCAGAACACACCAGCTCTGAAAGAAAAAGACCATCTTCCCCTCACTAACAGTTAAGATGAAGAGACTGGCTGATCCAGTCCTGAAAAGCTGCTCTTAATATAATCTTTCCATAAACATTCATAATGTCTAAGCAAAAATAGCTGGCACCACCTGTTAATGCATTCAAACAGGTAAATGTAGAACAATGTAGTTGACGGTCAGTGTACCATTAGCACAGACAACTCTTTTCTAATAGAAGACAAGATTTGATTTCACCCTTTTGTTGATCTCAGACTCAATGACCACATTATTAATTGCATGTGATGAGCTTTAGCACATGACCTGAAAGCTATTTATGAAACCTCACTGTTTTGATTATATAAACTGTATTCCAGAGGAAGCCATGTAACTGGATTTCTTTCACCACTGGAACGATCCCAACAACTGAGAGGCTGAGAAAGGCATCTGTCTCTACCAGGCAAAAGGCAGAGAGAATTGGAAAACAAACTGTGGCAAATGCTCTCTGACAAGTCAGCAGCACAGAAGAATCTGAAGTCTCTTCAAAGTCACTTTATCACCATGAAGCAGCAGCTTAGTTAAAAACTGAAATCTGTCACTCTTGCACATCAAGCTGAGTACCTCCCCCAGACCAGCCAGAAACAACTGTATCTAAATGGAGCACTGTCACATACTTAAATCACTGAATGCCTCACAGGGATAAAAGTAAGGTAGATTCTAGCTAAAATGAAACACAGACACTGCGATGGTGATGAAGTTTGACTTCTAGGGCACTAGGCAAATGCCTGCTGCTGCTTTTAAAGCACATGCCTCTCAAAAAATATGTCCTTTCAGCCTGTTCTGTTTTTGTGGGGGTTTCTTTTTGTTTGTTTGTTTGTTTTTTTCTTGAGGATATCCATGAGCTTCATGAAACTTTTTGATGCCATGAAATACCTGAAAGAGAGGATTTTGTATTTTAAACATCAGGAATCTCCACAAGCAGAGGCTCTTATAGCACAAAAACTCAACCAAAATGTGGAAAAGAGCCTTTTAGAATTTAACAGATATTATGACTTTCCCTTACTGATCATTGGAACAACATAATTGAAAGATTTTCAAATAAAGACAATCAAATCCTTCACAGCTCTCTAGTCTCTATTTTTTTTTTTTTTTTTTTTCCCCCTGGCAATAGGAAATAATTTTTGCAAAACACCTTCCCTAAGACAAAAGGGTTTTAACCCTGTGGCTCTCACAGCTGGCAAGACTAATTTTCTACTGGTAATAAGGTCTCTAGGCAAGGGTCACTAAAAATGTCAGGAATATATTGCATTGCACAGCTACAAAACCTTGAGTTTGGTGAAAAAAGCCCAACAGTCTGCTACTGGAGATGTGATGGGAGAGAACGAGAGGGAAAGAAAAGTTCATTAGCAGGTATCTTCAGCAGAACTTTAAATTTTTTTTTTTTTTTTTTTTCTTACCTGGCAATAGGAAATAACTTCTGCAAAACACCTTCCCTAAGACAAAAGGGTTTTAACCCTGTGGCTCTCACAGCTGGCAAGACTAATTTTCTACTGGTAATAAGGTCTCTAGGCAAGGGTCACTAAAAATGTCAGGAATATATTGCATTGCACAGCTACAAAACCTTGAGTTTGGTGAAAAAAGCCCAACAGTCTGCTACTGGAGATGTGATGGGAGAGAACGAGAGGGAAAGAAAAGTTCATTAGCAGGTATCTTCAGCAGAACTTTAAAAAGGTGGCACAAACATGAAAAGGTAGTTTCTTCAAAGCTCATCTTGATATATAGAAGCCAATAAATATTCTTGCCTTTCTATTTGAGGATTCCTGTTTGGGTAGCCTAGTTGAGCAAAGAGGTAGATGTTGATGGTCATGACTCCTCTTTTCTTCTACCCTACCATCTAGAGGACACTTCAAAAGGAAGTGAGTTCTCAGAGACATGTGTGGACGTGAACCAGCATGCATTTCACACTGTTGTCTGAATAAAGCAAGCTGTGCCAGAGGTTCTTGTCTTTTCACACAACAGACTCTTGTTAGGTTTATAACTACTCAGAAATTAGGACATTCTGGAGCTTCACAAATAGGTGGAAAGTCACCACAATGGAGCCTTCTGTATTTTCTCTTTTTAAATGCTGGCAAATAGACCATAATTAACACAGCTGCTGAAAGGCTTTATTTCCAAATAAGTCTCAATCTCTTTCTGCTCTCACAAACTCTGACGCAAATGGGTATCACCAAAAGGACCAAGAACAACCCACGGCTCTGTTAATCCAACCAGTGCAACTCAGCTCTAGCAGTGAAGCAGGTGCTGGTTGTGGTGCAAAGAACTGGAGACCGACTGCAAAACAGTTTGTAACAAGCTGCTCGTTTAGCCAAAAACACAATGTTCAGTCACCTGAATTACCGAGCTCAGTATCTTGCAGCTTTCGGCATCAGTGTTACAGATGCTAAGTGCAAAAAAAAGTACTCTCTTTCTCAATATTAAATAGCAAATTGAAGGTCTTTTATACAAAAGACCAAAAACCTTGTGCCATTGGAAGGCAATAGAAAAGGGTAGGCATTGTACATATCCTGTAACACACACACAAAAAAACTTAATTAAAAATAAGATACTCTGTAAACAAATATAAGACCTTCACCTTCCATCATCTCTAAAGCTTTGCCATTTCAACAACTTTGTTTTCCACAGATTGTAACAGTGAATATTTCACAGGTAGCATATCTCTCTGAAAAAATATAGTTCTGCATTAAAATACCTCTTACCTGTTTGAATTTCATCGAATACATCAAGTTCTGTTACTACATCCAAAGGCATATTCAAGATAGCACTGGACCTCTTTTTCTCCTCTTTTCAAGAAAAAGTCTTTATTATTTGCTGCATAACTGAATTTTTATTTACTTCTCTATGTTTTTAATAAATTAAGACCCTGTAAAGCTTTGCTAGCGTAGTTTAGCTTATGGTCTGTCACTTGTACATTTGTAGTCAATAGAAATACTCAGTGTGTAATAAATACAACATATTTGCTATGGTGAATTGAATGCATGTAAGTGCTCTCAGGGAACTACTTACAAAAAGTAAGCATGCATAACTTCTTTCAGGAATTAGCTCTCTTTCTGGACAGATTTCTGTAAAGCCTTATTAAATTTTTCCAAATATAAATAAACCAACAAAAATGTTTGCAATTTAAAAAGCTGTCTTTTCTCCATGCCTTTGTCATATGATAATGAAACTTAAAAACAAAAGAACAGTATTATTTTATAATATGGTAACATGCAAAGTTTAAAGGAACTCCTATTCATATTTAACCATTAAATTACATCCACAATTACTTCCAGTTATGAAATTAGAAAGGACATCGATGTTCAACACCTCTATAATGATTTTCCTCTTCTTAAAATGTAATGGTAATTTTTGTTTTTTCTTAGGCTGCTGGTGATAGTTTGGGGACTTTTACATTGAGACTTTTAGGGAATGCAAGGGTTAAAGATGTGTAAAACAGATTTTCTCACAGTTTAAAGAGAGCAAAACAACACATTTAGGAAACCAGGCAGCTAAAAGGTCAAAACTTTACACTTCCAGGTCAAACTTCTGGTTGCAATTAAGTAAATTCCTCTAACCATTTCCAGGGAAATCATACTTCTAAGGTTTTATTTCAAATCCCTACTCTTTGTTACTTACACTGTAACCAAAACAATATTCCTCTCTTCAGAAATATTTAATAACAAGTACTTACTCCTCTTTTTGTTTAAAAGGAACCTGACATTTTATCTCAAAACAAAAATGAAATCCCTATTTTTTCCATCTTATTTAATAACCAGTTAATTATTTTTTTAAAAGCATAAGTTATCAAACCTAGCTAATTTATAAAAATGATACAGTCTTTCTTTTCCCCTTATAAATCATATTTTCCTTTTCATCCACTTTCATTCATCTGTATGTTCATAGTAGGGTTTGGCTTTGGGTTTTCTGGGTTCTTTTACTCAGTTCCCCCTCCTGTACAAAAAAGCCTCAAACCTAAGTCGCTGACAATGGTCCTGATGTAAACATGAATGTGCCTGCTAAAACATACCAGCAATGTCATGACTGCCCAGCACTACATAGGTCTAAAAAAAAAAACAAAACCAGAATCTTTGCCCCTGTAACACAGAGAGATTTTCAGAGATGTTTTGTTTTTTTTCCCAGCACTCTCACACAGCCACCATGGCTACGCACAAACTCAGCATTATTTGCTTATTCATACTACACTATACATTTAGCAAAACATGAGATACAGCCAGATTCACACATGATGTGCAAAAACGCATTACTTCATGAGAATGCATATTTTATGTTAAACCGTCCTCACTACAAGAGGATGATTCCCGTACTTTAGCTGTAGCATATTACAGGCAGCGGAGTCTTCAAGCTATCCCACACACATATTTGCAAAGGTCAGACAGTTACAGAAAGTCTAATCTATCGTGCTGACCGAATAACTCTTCCCTGGTATTTTAGACATTCCAACGTGAGGAATTTGAGCATCCATAAAATGCAAACCACAGAATCTATGAATTGCTCCCAGCAGAAATCCTATTTGCCATGTTCACAAAGGATGCGAGAATATAATTTAAAGTCAAACTTGTTCTTCAGAAATTTTCAAATGAAACAGTGAACATTCAAAAAAACCTCCCAAACCTATCTGCTATTTATTCCATCTGTGCCTAGTGCTTAAACAGGTCCATAGAAGCTGTACACCAATACCCTACCCTCTGTATTTCTGCTACCAAGTAACTATAGAAGCTTTAAAAAAACTATACAGAGTACACAAGAAGGAGTACATAATGACATAAAAAAGAATCAGGCAGTGCAGTAAGACATGGCAAGTGCTTAAGGAACAGATTTGCAAAATCACTCCATGTGAATTGCAAAAATGCTGAATTCCCACTTGGGACAAACAGATGCTAAGGGCTCTTTTAAAGGGTAGCTGCATGTTCCCTGCCCTAGATGAGTCACTTGATATTCTCAAGTGAATATTAAATCAGAAATTAAAGGTGGGGTTCATCTTTCTAACTCACAGCATGTACATCAAACTAGTATCCTAAACTTCATTTTTAGCTGATAGAAATTAATTGCCTGTTAACTACTAGCCAGCTTTTATAAACTGAAAGAAGAGACATAATTCCTCTTGGTAAATACACATAATTAATGGATACTTTTTGCCTAACTATATAAGAAAATCTCCAAAGATAATGTTTACATTTGCATAAACGTGTTTTTGCATAAACTGAAGTACTAACCATGCAGATCTACTTGGATGCTACAAGAAAGGCCTTTATAGCTTATATAGGTGCACAAGATAATAGCTGTGAACATTTGTGCATGCAAACACCTTTTGCACACACATATACTTAGGAGTAATTTTCATATTTATTTTTTTCTTTGCATAAACTAAAAAACAAAATAAGGAAACAAGAGACAAACAAAAGATGGAAACAAGATGGAAATAAGAGAAAGAAACAGAATTAAGGCAGACAGTAATTAAAGCTTAGAGGTCAAGGCTTTTTCTAAAACCAACATTAAATTCTTCATTTTCACAAAAATACACCAAATTAAAAAACTCCCTTGTTTTTTCAAATAAATGATACTTCTTTTCACTATAATACTAACTGTATACAGCATTTTATTAAGGGTATCTTTAAAATAAACACACCATTTCCTATCCAAGCCCATAAAAAACTTCATATGGGAGTTGAAACCAGGGAAGAAATAAAATAGTGCATTCAGTACTCCTGGTGCTGCAGCTAAAAATGTCCCATGTAGTATTGGGACAGCAATTGCTCCAGACTCTGCAAATACTAGGTGTAGTAACAGGAAGAAAAAGGTAGATCCTTCAATCCAGAAATTGCAGAACTTTCAATTTTGTCTGCTAATCTTTGAAACACACAAACTCTCTCTGACACATTAATGACTTTTCACTTCATATGGCAGGCTTTTGGCAGAAAAGCACAATGATAAGAAAGGCCATATTGGGTAAGATCAAAGGTTGATGCAGCTGAATGCCTTGCATGGAAATGTTGCTATAAATAGCTACAAGGGGACACTAAATAAAAGAGCAAAGTGCGTGTGATTATTTCCCCAGTAATCTCCCAGACTCCAAGCTCAGGCCTTTATTGAATCAAAGGAGGTTTCTGGGAATTCTGTACCCTCCTTGAATTACTGTCTCATATTCTTGCCCAAATGTGTGGACTCAGCATAAAGCTTTTATCATACCCATTATCCTCTGGCAAAGAGTTCCACATTTCTGCTAACTACCATGGCACTTCCAATACCTTAATCTGACACCCTTTTATTCTCAAATTGGAAGTTACTTTGTAGCTGTTGCATTTCCCATAATTCATATATTTTCCAGGCTGAACACTCCTTGCACATTTCACTGTTCCCTGTTTTGCATTTCCTCATCTTGGATCATCTTTATTGCCCTTCTTGGAGTTTTTCCCAATTCTATTTGATTATAATCTAAGAGAAGAAAAAAAAAAAAATCACTATGAAGAAAATACCCAACCAGTGTATAGAGGTTTGGTTTTTTTTGTTCTTGCAAATATCCTCTACCCTGAGATAATAACAACAAGAACAACAACAACAAATCAGATATATAACCTTCATCTACTAGAAGAGAAATGTTTTAGTGAAAAAATAAATAAATAGGCCTTTACTCCTCATTTGTTGTAAAAAATTGCAAAAAGTAATCTAAAGCAAATACAGAAAATATTAAGTACAACACACAGATCAAAACATATTCTATAAGCTATTGCATAAGTTATTGCATACTTCAGGGAGCCACAAGGCCCTGTTGTCACAGATAGACGAATGTAAGCTTAAAGTTCACAAATGTCTGCAGGACTGGGCCACAAATCATAAGCCCATTGTAAAGAAGCTGCAATATAATTCTTTTGAGAGGCAGAAATTATAATGTGCAACTGCAAACATCAAAGTTAATTTAAAAGACTTCTGTCCTCCTCGGTCTCCTGTGGTAGCTTATCTGCTCTAGCTTACTTTTCCTCCAGTTGCACCCTTCAAATTTTTATGGAGTTGCTTTTTAAGCAAGTTAAGTGAAATTATTTTAGTTAAAACGACTGATTCACAGCAGAGGAGCACAAGTTAACAGCTGGGAAGGTGGGAATAAATCAGCTTTACTGCTACAGGAATGTGGAAAATAGACTACAAACATCTTACACATTTCCCATTCTACACTTATAGTGAACACTCCTAAAGCAAACTAGGGTGGTCTGAAAAGGGTGTTTCCCTTAAAACATCATCATGTTCAAACTGAAAAAAAAGGCCAGAATAGTTTGGAATATTTACTTTTACGATTTATTACATATTTTTGTGTGCTTACAGGAGCCAGTTTCATAAGCAACAGAACAGAAACGTATTATCTTACAAAATGGCATCTTATGCATTTTTAAATATTAAATAAAATGTGAATTTGATTCCAAATCTTTGTAAGGCTAAACTACTAATAATAGCACTTGTACTTCCTCCAGTTTCTCATTTCAGCAAGCTTATCAGAAGTTAATGTCTCAAAATGTAATGTCTAAGACCTGTTAATAAATTTCAATCTCATTTGCAAAAAGCAATTGGGGAAAAGATAGATGGACAAACACACACATACAGAAAAACCATGATCACAATAAGCCTCATTTCCTTAGGACATTAGGTTAAAAATATTTTTTAAAATGCTCAATCCCAGAGAAAGCAGATAAAATCAAGCTGCTAGCTCATTGTGCCATGTGATAGCATGCTCTCTAATTATTTTCAATGTAGAAGAGACTGTACAATAAAAAGATCTGAAACCAGAGCAAAAACGTTCCACCCTTGAGCCAATAAAAACAACAAGGATACTAGGGAAGGAATGAGAAAAGATCTGAAAATTACTTGTAGGATAAACATAGTTAATTTTTTCCTCCCTCAAGAGAGGGAAGGTCAGTTTACAAGGTATGTTCTTCCTACCTTCCATTTCTATCATGGACATTTCTAGCTGCCATATTTTCTTTCTGCATCCTCCTTTTTATTTCCTCTGTGCCCATGAAAACTTTGCCTTCATCCTTAATTTTCTACAGTACTCCCTTTGTCATTCTCTTGTACTTAATTCTCATTGCTTTTAATCAAAAACAGCCACTCTCTGTGGAACACACAAAAAAGGCTCTTCTTTTAGCTTTAGTCTATAGTAGGTGAGCATTATGACACACTAACATTCTTGACTTCAGCGCTAAAAACAGCATGTGGTGTAAAGTGAAAACGTATGGAGCACATATATAAAAACATAAGTTCTAACTTGAAAGATTATACACTTTGTAAAGTGTGGTGCTTTTTGGTGTTTTGTTTTTGTTTTTTTTAATGAGAGAAATTCACTAATTACATGGGTTTTGTTATTGGATGGCTTACATTCATTGAACTTCAAATAATGCATAAGAATCATACCTGATTGATGCCCTTCTTGCATGATTTTGGCCATGCACATTGGATGCAGGCAAAATAACATAATTGAAAATCTACCAATTTTAATTTTATCTTAAAAAAAGATAAATAACACAAACCAAAATCAATCACGTTTGCACATTAATTAAACACAGGAAACAGAGTTTATACCAAAGCCTATATCCAAAGACCAAATTAAAGCTTACTTTGGCAAACTGTTCATACTGGCCATTTGGGAGGGGTGGGGAAATTGTTCAGACAGAAGGAAGAATAGGAAGAACTTGCTTGTCTTGGCTACTTTCTCTCGTTTTTCCATTCTTTCTTTCTTTCTTTCTTTCTTTCTTTCTTTCTTTCTTCTCCAGTGTGTAACACCCACAGATTTCCTAATGAGATAGTATGCGACCCACCACACACTGCTCTGTGGGTGTAACTTAAATGAAACAGAAATGTAAATTAACAAGTAACATGCATGGATATTTATATTATGTGCCACAAAACTGAAAGGTATTATTAAATAATATTAATGTTAAACTTAATATAACATTAATCCTAAAAAGAAATTGCAATAGGTGAAGATTTTCTCTTCAAAATAGTCATGGTAGCCAGCTTAGCAACAGACTTCTCTGCTCAACAGATCTAGACAGCAGGATGAGATCTCCTCAAACTAAGGTATCTTGGCTTCTTATTTCTGAAGAAAATCCTGATAAGATAAGCTTTAATATCAGAGGTAGTCTAAGATCTTACTGATACCAGTCTAACAGTTCTGATTCTAATAAAAATTTAATATATCGTGTAATGTGGAGAGCCGACTAATTAAAGTTGACCTGAGAAAACTTGAGTTCAAATAGAAGTGTAAATTCTGACTTGGGATACTTGAAGCACTAAATAACAAGCTAATAAACATCTTAACATTTTTTCTATAGCTTCACTCTTCCTTAAAATAGTAGGGGTTTTACAGCAATGAAACTCTAGATACAGACTTGCATAACTTTGAGCAAAAAAACCCCACATTCAGTTTAAAGAGCTCAAAAGCTCTTAATAACCTCCAAATACAACAAAAGCTGCAAGCTTAAACATTTCACCAGCAGCATCTACAGCATGTGTACGTAGTTAGCCACATACCAAGGTTGTTCATTTCTTTGTATACTGCAAAACACTGTCAGCCAAACACTGGCCAGCTATCTTGCACTTCATCTGTGTGTGAAAAAATTCAGAAACATATTATTGTACTCTGCAAGCAGAACATGTGATCCTAGAGAAGAAGGAAAAATACAAGTTTTTGGGCCATGTTCGAGTGATGATAAATGCTGAAGACTGTTAAACTTGTGGCTCACCTAGAAGGGTCAGTCCCTAGGAGGTAGGCTGCAGTTCTCTGGTGAACACCCACCTATTCTTTTATTTCCTTCTCTGGTAAGAACAGACTTGAATGTAACTTGAATAAACTTGATTCTTGGACTTGAACAAAGCACTCCTTTCTTACAAATTACAGCCCTGAGCAAAGCAGGTTGAGAGAAGAGGAAGAGATGGATTTGGAAATGAAGTTCAACATGAATGTTCATTATCACAGACTGTTTTCTTTCTTTCTTTAGCATTAATTAATGATGGTGAGATTAACTGCAGAAAACTGCCTCATTCAAAGTAAATATTCTTAAATCTAAAATTATCACATATATTACTGATGACCTCCTCAAATATGTAAGATTTTTGTTTTCAGGATGTAAGAGGAAGGGTCAAACAGAATACCAGTTCACAACCCTGGGACAGCATACCAGTATTTTTACTGAAAAGTTCACGATATAAAAGAAAATGTAAGACCCTAAAACCTCACAAACACCCTCAAATTAGTGTTTAATCTGTCTGCATACATAAAAACAATTGTTGTGTTTGGCAGTTTTATCTGACAGAATTGTTTTTGAAAACCTACTTTTAACTGAGGCAGGAAACTTAAAAAAAAATAAATTAATAAAACACTTGGTAAAAGAAAACAGAAAAAACACAAGAGATCTCAAATTATGATCCCACCGTCTAAGGTCCTTCTGCCTCCACTGTAATAAAATCTTTTAACTCAAAACCAGAAATGTGCAAGAATCTGAAAGTTCACATTTCATAAACACTAATATTTTAAAGGAATAAAACGTAGTTACAACATGCAAGGAAAAAAGTGTTTGAAAATCCTTTAGTGTCTTGAAGCACTTTTTCCTTATGCAGTATTGTATTCTTGTGGGTGGAAAAACCCCTCTTTTACATGCCATAATACCTGTCTCCCCTATATGCCTACAATTTTGCAACAATAAGCAAACCATACAATATTTAACCTGTGTTTTCTTTAATAAAAACACTCATTAGTATTGAAAATAGTGTTTAAAATTGCAACCGTCGACTGGAATTGTACAGGAATTTAACTTTTCAGACTGAGAGGAAAAGAATTTGTTCAGAAGTGACATATGATATACTTGAAATTTAAAAATTTGCATCAGTATACTGATTGTACATTGCACATATACAATTACTTTCATTGCAGAATTCATATTTCTGTAGAGGTATTTTTCAATACATTTAAGGAAATGTGAGAAACCATAGCCAAAACAGGGCTTTACAACTGCAGCCGTTCTTTTCTGTGACAAGTTTATAACATGCTCTAGGCTGGTAATTAAAAAAAAAAAGTCATTATTCCTTAAAAACTGGTTTAAAATAAATTGCTTGTGTGATACAATACCTGCAGATAAGCCTATCAACTGTAAAACCCACTGCAATGACTAGAACAGCAAGCGAAATAACAGTAAACAAAAACTGGCAAGCCATTTAGCCCCAAAGTGGATTGAACATTAGAGCACAAGCTATAGTGATCATTATCTTCAGTTTAAAACATGCATGTACTGAAATTATACTTATTAGTCTCACCACCCTCACACACACAAAAATAACAACAATTATAAACGTTCCATTTGGGTAAATGCTCTTACTACTGCTCTCTTTTGCAAAATAATCACCACCAAAGTCATCAATGTTACTGCCAAATCTGCAGTAACGCCAGTGAAATTACAAAAGCCGTTTATCACATAATAGCAACTTTCTAAGAATGAACAGATTGTCAGAAGAGGGATAAGCAAATATATTATTTCTCAACTAAAACTTTCTAATCTAAATGTTCAAGTGGAAATGAGATCTAAAAAACCAGCAAGATTTCCATTAATTTTGGAGAACCTGGGATTATACCATTTATTCTTTTCATTCTGATGATAAGGTCTCATACTAATAGTACAAGCATTATGTTCATTTTTCAATGACATAGAAAATGAAAACCCACTTCACTTTCTCAAGAACTTAGCTGAAGTAATCTCAAATCCAAATGTCAGACCACCTATTTCAGGCTTGCTGGCTCTCCTGATGGCAAATTTCTCATGGAAAAAATAAAGAACAGCAGTTACCACCATACTGTATCTTACTTTATTTTATAACGTTAAATAAGTTTTTTTTACCGGTAAGAAACAAAGGACCAGATGGCGCATGATCCATTGATTTCCACTGACCACGCTGTTTACGTGCTTCCAAGTAATGTTTGACCCTTGAAGCAACAACTTCTTCTAACAGCATGCAGACCTCCTGAAAGAGTAACCATTAGCCTATTTAGATCTGAAGTTACATGCGTGCCCACAGACATACAACACAAATCAATAGAAAAATCACTCCTTTTCACATAAAAAGATAAAACATTATATGCAATCAAGTACTGAGGTATCACATAGAGGTCAGACCCACATAATGAGGAAATTAACAGGAACAAGAGGGAGGAGTGGGGAATCAATTAATTTTGCTATGAAACAGGGCAGGAAGTACATTTAGCAAGTCTTACCTCACAGATGAAATACATTATATTACAATACTAATGATTTTCAACAACAAATTGTTTTCATTTATATGCAAAGTAGGAAAAAATACATGTTAAAAATGTATCATAACATTAGATAATTAAGCAGAATATTAGTAAAAATCCTCCCAGGAATTCTCAAAACACTGTTTCTCTGCACTAATCCTTACAAATCACAACAAATACTTTGGTTCAATTCAGTGTAATTTTGGGGGCAAAACTCTGAACTAATTAGGTCACAGCAACCTAATTTCTCTAGTCCATTTTGATTTTTCTGCTCCTACACATAACCATTCATATCTTTCATATTTCTTTCAGCAAAGCACAATAAACCCCACATACAACTGAAGAACAAACTATTCAGCCAGAATAACCATAGACAAAAACTTGGAGTAAAAGAAAAAAATAAATAAATCTGTTGAATACCAGAATAAGTTTTCAGATTCATACATACACACATATTTGAGACTTTGCCCTCAGTATCCTAATTTTCCATTGTGCATAATTATGTGCTCACAGAAACTATACTTTGTGGCACATAAAAATATAATTTTACCTTTTTACAGTGTTTGGACAATCAACAAAATTCTATTACTACCATCTAAACTAAAATATCTTGGTTTGAAATTTGCTTTTGATTAATCTAGAAAGTATGCAGAGCAACAAAGCTTTAAAATACTGCTCTCAATTAAAGCAATACACGTATATTGGTCAACCACAAAGAATATTTTCTCCTTACAGTAAGAAATACATTTTCCTTTCTGCTTGAAGCATACGATTCTAAAATATTTTATCTACTTATTCTTCTGTTTAACTCATTAAAGTGATTCATTACACACTCCTACAGGACTATGCATTCAGGTTAGAATGAAAAGGTCTAGAAAGCAATGGAAATATAGTGTGCATTTGGTTCCTTCTGCAACAATAAAGATTAGCATGCACTTCCTCAATTTACACAGAAAATATTTTAGTTTATGGACATATTATTTAAATGGTTCTCCACAAAGAACTCTACAGATCTATGTTTAAGAAAGCATAAGCAAGAACAGGCTTCAAGAAAGTAGCCTTTACATACTTAGCACTGCTAAAAGAAACTTGTAACCTAGACCTTCTATATGCAGATGGAGAGATTACAGTAATTATGTGAATAGAAATCAGTTTAATAAATGCTTCTGGAAGTACAAAGATTTGACTTTGCTATCCCAGCAGAAGAGACAGGACAGAAAAGGCAGGGAAATTTGAAGGGTAGAAAGAGAAAAATTCCCCCAAAAGCTTTAATTTGCATCTTGCAGCAGTCCCAAGATGACTCCACATATGACATATGACAGCAGTGTGCAAACTGTGGTCTTTACAGCACCCAGTCAGACAACGTACACTGTATTTTCTTACAGCAGCCTCATGCTTATGGGTACTTGTTTAGGTCCCAGCCTGCTCTACACAACCTGCACTACAGCAAGAGCTGGCAGTTGCCAGGCTAGCCCTGCTCTTTCTGTCTGCCTGGGATCACATCCCCAGGCTCCATCTCCTACAAACAGCAGCCGCTGACTTTCATCCAAGGGTAAGCCAGGGATGAGCAGAAGTCCTGGTTGTGTTACAGAGGGTCTAAGAGGCATCTGCTTTTCTCACTGACAAGCAGAGAGCTGTGCAACCACTAGGATCTTGCAGAATTTGAAAACAACAAAAATGTAGAAAACTACTTGTGATTAATATGTAAAAGCTTTCATAAAATAAATAAATAAATACATAGACATCATTTGCCTATAATACCTAACTGACCTTTTTCTTCCCACTTTAACAAAGATTCTGTGTGGGACTTTCAGGAAGTGAATTGTAAAGTTATTGGAATCGCACTTCTTGGTTGCCGAAAATATGCAACCTTTGTACTTCACTCAAAACGTGTGGTCACAGAAATGTAATGAATGCTGCCCTGTCATGCCTCTTTATTAAATCAATCATGATCTAATTTCCTGAAATTTGTATATTTTGTTTTGGCAGTCTTACAAAATACATTCTGAAAACACTTAAAAGTCAGATAACCAGGACATTAAACCGGTTATAAATAGTAGGCGTAATGAGTACTCATTTACTCAGAAAAAAAGAAGTCTATAAGATTTCCCCTATTTTCTTATTTTTACACTTAATAAAGCACAAATCAGATGAACCACATGCTGTTACACATTCGGTTTTCACTCTCTCTGAATATTAATTTATTGTTTCTTTCAATTTTATTTAAATGTCTTACTTTGAGATGTACGGGGATTCTCTGCAGTGACAAGTTAATTATGCCATTATTAGGAAAGCTATCTGGTGGAAATTACCGTAACAGAGACTTGCGGGAAAGTCCACAGGCATTTGAAACATGTCCTGCCTTCATTTTCAATAGGGAAGTTCTCAAGTTCCCACACAGACTCAAATAGGGGAAAACTCCCACCAGTAACTCATCACAAGACTGTAGCAGAAATCACACAGAACTTGACAAGTTACATTCATAATTTTGCTGGTCACTGATTTTCCAAAATTTCATCTGTTGTCAGGATATACAAGGGCTAAAGATTGGGAGTTTCTTTTCATAAGATACAATGGTTCTGTTATAGTTTATCATGCATATTTATATTTTCTTGCACTCTCTAAATGCAACATCATTCATGCTTTTGAGAGGAAAAAGAACAACTTGTAGAAAGATATTTCACCAACAAGCTCTGCAAAAATGATACCTGTTACAATCTGGTTTACATCACTTGGGATAATTTACAGACATTAATGAAAACTTTTAATTTTAAAAACATATTTAAATTATAAAAATAAAATAAAAAAAACATGCACACATACATGTACACACATACAGAGAGTTAAAAAATGAAAAGGCAAATTGCAAGTGGTCATTAGTGACCCAAAAAGCACATATGGTTGGCTTAGGGGTCCCACAGCAACTGCTGACCATTTGGTATAACTAACAATATTGTCATAGCACTGAAAAGTTCTGAACAGTTCAAGGCAATCCAACTTTTTCCCTGAAGCCACATGCTTTTGAAGTAGAATTGGTATTTGTTGTACCTCTTTCTCATGATCTGAAAACCAGCTGGTGTCTTTACTGGAGCCTTGAGGCAAAATATGAACATCCACCAAAACAGCAAAGTTCCCACACTGAAAAAAAACAACACAAAGAAGGAGAAAAAAAAAAAAAAAGTTGAACTGTAGCTGCTAGGAAGCACATGTCAAGCAGACAAGGACATAAACAATCAGGTAAGCATATGCATCTGATTCAGAGATACAACACGCTGTGGAGGATTATAAACTATGGAACTACAAATTTACCATTGTTTGTGAGCTTAATGAGAAACAAGAGCACCAGACCTATCTTGGATAGCTCACTGAAAAGTTTAAACAATAACAACAAGCAGCACAAGTACATGGAATTTTCTTCTGCTAGATGTATTCCACTGTCAAATCTGAGCTCTAGCAAATGTTAACATGGAAGAAGCTGTTCCTTCACCAAACTCCCATCATTCTATTTTCTGCTAATTTAGTATCATACTAGTTATCTAGTTTGAATTTTAAATGTGTTAAGTCCTTAAAATTTCAGTCTCTTCTAAAGTATTTTCCTCTCTGTAAACTATCTAATATAAAGAAAAGCAAGTTTGAAGAACTTCTGGTAACTACTTAATATTTGTTGACATCTGTCACTAAGCCAATACTATCCTTTGAATGGTTAACTGATAATAAGGCTAACCTATTAATAGACACTATATATATATTTGTTAGCATTATACAGGCTACAGCCCAAGACATCAACTATTTCTGAAATTCCTTGATAGGCTGATAGGCTTTAACTGAGGACAATGTGATAAATAAGGCTCAATTTTCTTTTTGTCAATACATCAGTCATTCCAGTGACCTTCTAACATGGCACAAACACACCTCCCAACTCACCCCTAGCAAGAATATATGGCCTCTTTTTATGCACAGTGCATAGTGCATTACTAGTAATGCTTCCTTTTCTTCTGCTGTAACACAGCACCAAATCTAACTCAGACATCCTTCAACTGAACAACTTGCAAGGTAAAAGACAATTTCAGCATTCTTTTTGGCTACTTGTACCACACTTGTGATGCAATAAACTCGCTCTTTGAGAAGACTAGACATGTGTGGCCATGGCAACTGCACATCTGGAATGTCTGATAGAATAGAAACAACATCCTGATTCCAGACAAATCTCAAATGTGTATGCACAATCCAGCACTAGATCGATCCCATTTTAAGTGGATGTTGCAATACACACTTCCTGTCCAAACTCACGCATATTTGTTCTTCACTGCCAAACATCTGCAAGCCCCATGTGAGAATTCCAGTCACTAACAGAATGAGTTCTAGAAATAGCATGATACATGTTTTTACACTACAGTTGTACATCACCTGCAGTTTAAGAGGTACATCCATATCTCAACCTTATAGCATAGCAGAAGTACAGTCTTTGAGTGTACAATATTAACTGTACAGTACAGTGATTTTATTTATAATGACAGAGTATTTAGTACACCACAAATCTCTTGGTTTACAGAACACGTAGACCGGTAATGTATAAATTAAAATAATAATTTAAATAATTAACTGAATATAATTAAAATACAAGTCATGGTCCATATTGTATTGTAACTAGAATGCAAAAGTTTGGCAAACGAGACAGGCATTGTGAAACTGTTTTGAGAAACTTCTAAGTTACTTATAGGTATCAGTCACTGAAAGAGCAGAATGCTTTGATCTATTTTATCAAAAGGCTCCTCTTTCCTCCAGAGAACCAAGAATTACCAGATGGCTGCAACAGCAAACCTCTCCAAGCTTAAAATTGATGACAAAATATCTCTCAAAAATCTCTAGTGAATCATTAGTCAGCTCCAGCAAACTTTCGAGTTGACTCCTGAACTTCAAAGTTACCAGACACTGCATATTGTAAAGACAAAGTCAGTAAATTATTAATGGTTCAGCACCTGTAACACCCAACAAGAGTATACATCAATAAAATTCAAATTATCAAATGTTACATATTAACTTGCATCATTTTCTATATACTACAGAAATTTTATATATGCATACAGATGCAAAGTATAGACCTGTTTTTCAAAGAGAGACATTGTAATTATTTTTTTCTGAATGGCAATATTTGTCTCATTTACCAATCTTGAAACAACTGGAAAAAAGAAAATAACAAACCATATTTGGAACTATATCATGGAACAGTTTAAATTTACCTTAAAATATTACAAAGCAAACATTTGTAGCATTAAAAGAAAAACAAACAGGTATGACTAATGCGAAAATCCTTGCAATAGACAAGCTTTCCCACTGGGAGATTACTATCCTTCTGAGTTTTGGAGCACTCTTATAAACAGCACACCTGGAACTATTTCAACATCTGAAAGCCAACAGTTTTGCTACCCAACTAGAATAGCCTTGGGACAGGACACAAGGAAGTATAATTGCCACAAAGAGGAATATGGGGAGAAAGAGAATATAAAAAATTATCTTTCTGGGTCACACTACCTTCTATTTTTCTTAAGTCCTGAACATGATAAAAGCAACAGCTTCCATGAAGGCTCCTTTGTACACTCAAACTATACAATATATTGTATACTTTTCACCTTTATTTATACTTTATACGCTTTCACATGGCAGAGCTTTGTGTAGGATATTTACGCTAAGAGCTCAACACAGCTTTGCCTGCTCCAGCAGCAAAGCATGAGTTCTGTGTACCGACTAAATTCCAACACTAATAATGGTAGGGAACAGAGGCAAGTGTAAGTATGCAGTTTATTTTAACAGATTTGATGATTTTATAGAAGTTTCTAAATATTTTTTACTTTTATTCTGAAGACATCTAATTCCAGGAAAATACTAGCTTTTACTTTAGAGGAAATTAAGCATTTCCAATTATTGTGGCTGCAAGAAGCAACCTGTGATTCCTAAGAACTGTAACTGAAAAGAAAAAAGAACAGAAATTTTCAATTTTATGTTTTCAACCTCAATCTGGAAATTGGCACTGGAAATTATTTTTAGAGGTGTGAATGTCAAAACTGAAACCTGAACACATGATTTGAAATGCTTTTGTCATGAATCAATAGAAAAACACTTCATTGAAATATTAAAGACAGAAACAGATGCACCAATTTGACATGCTCCAGAATTCTAGAATTCAAAAGCTCCTCAGTTTTACAAACTGTTTTTTAATGTTTACTTGCTTACTGTAACAGACTAATAACATTCATTGTGTTATTAAACAAAGGGCTTTATCTCAGAATGTTGCCAGTGTACTGTTGTACAGTAATGGCATCTAATTGAGAACTTATTTTCAGGAATCAAATTGCTTATACAAATACATCAAACACTTCATAGAGTCTACAAATGGAAATCAAACATGTAACATAGCGAGTAACATAAACAGAAGGAATAGCAATGCAAAGCAGTAAGTCAGCCAAGCAAAGTCATCTGCTCATAACCTGTTAAAACCTTGGCCCAGGTTAAGCACATATCAGAAGGTGGATTATTACCTCAAATCCAATAAGTAAATAAAACCAAACAATTTTTTATTCCTATATTCATCTTTATGGTCAGGGGACTCCTACATGCCCACTCTCATTTCTTTAAACTGCATCACTACAAATAGCATAAAACCAGTAATGTTAAACTAAAATACTTGAGATGCTGGGTATAAGCACGGTGAGTTTGTATTCGGTTACATCTTTCCAAGCGTGTTGTATCATTAAACCAGAGAGGACTGGAGAGACAGCCTCCCAGAACACATACTAATATTCCTCATTTCTGTGATTATTCTACAGATATAGGCTGTGGGGTCAGAATTACTTGATATTTAGTTGAAAAGAAAACATATGAAAGCTTGGCTAGCTTCTGGGGGGTTGTTGGGATGGAGGTGAGCTGCAACTGCCACACACATTTTTACATACCAGAAGGATAGCTGTAAACATAGGTGACACCATCAGCATAACAGCAGTAGTTAGGTTGAAGTTACTGCCTCTGCTTCAGATCACAATGGTCTTTGTAATACCAAAAGCTTGCTGAGTTTGTTACATTAACTGGTCTACAGAAAGACACCACCTTTCCCTGTAAGCCTTGCTTTCTTTATAATCAATTTTAATTCCAGATGATTCTGAAACATTTTCCTGTTACACTGGGAGAGAAGCATGACCTACACTGTAAAACATCAGCTCTCCAGACTAAGCATGCAGGAATTCTTTCTTTCTAATGTGACTTCTTCCTTGATATTTACTTACAGTAACATTGATAGTTAAAAAAATTAGACCACTCAAAAAATCTCACGAGGCTGAAAAGGGCTTCCAAAGACATAATTTAGAGCAATAGCACATAATTGTGGCAAAAGCAGAGCTTTTTTGGGGGATTTTTTGGGGGGAATAAAAAATAAATATGAAGTTTATGTGAAATATCTTTAATATATTCCATCCTTGCCAAGTTCTTTCTAATAATCAGTAAATGTTCTGCATTCAATTATGCAAGTTCAAACACCTACAGTATCAAATACAATTATGTATTGTCATTGGCCTGAACACCATGCCAACTACATTATGAAACTATATAGATGCTACCTTCACTTTTCCCAGGCTTTTTAGAAATAATAATTTGTTCTCTTTTATCTTTCTGACCTCAAAGAAAATACGTCTTCCTTTTGTTTACACATTAGCACCAATGATTTTCAGTATTTTGACTTTTTCTATTCCAGAGCAGTAGCAACAGGCATCATGAGTGTACAGCACAGAAGAGGTATTTGTCATTACACAAAACAACATAGTTTCCCACACTGTAGGACACACTTTTCAGGTAGTCAAATGCCTCAATCTGCACAAAACACATGGCTCAGTGTAGCTATTTATGCCACTACTACTTCTGATGGCCAAGGAGGTCTGGTGACACCAGACATTGTACATTTCTCATTATTTAAGGTACACAAAGTTACTATCAGGTACATGCATAGCTTATCCACATATTTCTCCAGAATCTTCAGTTTGGTTTTGAGTGTGTTTTCCTTCTAGGAAAAAAATAAAAATAAAAAGGGGGGCGGTGGAGGGGAACAGAATTATTTTTCCACCATACAGTCAAGTTGGACCAAAATAGTGCCTCTCTACTTACTGGACAAAGCAATGTGATTTTTCAACACTGAATTTCAGGAGAGTGTTTAGAAACCAACAGGTCACCGATTCTTTGTTTTATTGTAATGAGATTAATCACAAGGTGACCTAACAAGAAGAACTGGTGATTATAAAAGGATTTCTTACCAGCTGATTTGGAAAGACAGCAAAACAGACCAGAGGGAAGGCCCTAGAAGAAAAAAAAAAGCAGGAACCCTCATGGAATTTCTGATGCAAGTCCATTCTTCAGAAGGCTCAAAAAATAAGAAGAAAATGTCAGAAAGAAAAAACCCAACTATATTCTACTTTTGACCTTTTCTTCTTTCTTGATAAGAATAGCTTGGTTCTGGAAATTTTGCAAGGCTTGTAGTTTTGTAATAAATACTGCAAGGCCTTGAGGAGACAAGTTGCAACCCAAAACCATCTGCAATGCTGAGTCCTTCACTGTATTATTGGGAAATTCACAGCTGCTTGTACTAAGTGCAAAATGGGACTACAGGATCTCAAATCACAAAAAGTGGAAAAAATGTAAGATGTGCGTAATTGGAAGAGTAACTAGAAACTCATTACCAGAAAAACTTTAGAGAGTCTGGGTTGTATATTGCAGTTTCATGAGTATCCAGCAAAAAAACAGGCTGCCCTTTGGAAATCTCAAATGGGATTCTATTTTATTTACTGGAGTTGTAGAACAGTTTTGACAAATAGCTGGTCTTGTCAAAGAAGGATTATAGCCATCAGCTAATATTGCCTAGATTTTTTAGTTTCCTGCTTTCAAAAATCTATGGGAGCGCTCTGCAACACTGAAAAGGGAGCAGCCAATCAACAGTAATGGCATAAGTGGGTCCAACTTGAATATCTGTCCTTAAGGATAGCTGTACTAAATCATACACAGATTCAGCAAGAATTAGACAGCTTAAAATGAATTCGGACTTTGCAAATATAGGGAGAAAATCCCCCCTTTTATAACCTGAATGTGAATTATATCTAAGTAATCTTTTGCAAGTGATTGGCTTGCTTTTTTAGGAGTATGTTTTATGTATGAGAAATTCCTCAAGGGAGGAGTGTTTAATTTTCTGGTGTTTTAGTGAAAGAAAAGAAGCAGTTATCTGAAAATTCCATCAATGAGCTATAGAAGCAGTAAGATCACATTCAGAGTTTCCTGTGCCAAGCAAAGAGGTGCAAGCACAGAACAAGCCTTTAGAACAAACTTTTGAGAAATGTGCTCTGAGAACAACAAGAAACAAGTATGCAACATCAACGCAATATTTTAGACTCTTAAAAGATGCAGATGGACAGGATAGTAAACTTAACAAATGATGTAAAAGAGTAAATAAGAAATACTTGTGAATGATTCAACCCTTAGGAAAACGTAAAGAAATCTTAAGTAGTTACAAATCTGATGGAGCTGTGTACGATACTGGAGACGTTCAAATTAAGGACAAGTATGCTGTTGTTAAAGCACATAATTGTGAGAGATCCACCCAAATCAACAAATTAAAGTAAGTTTATCCAGACAGCTCCTTCAAGAACACCCTAAGTATCTGTCAAGGTAAAGGATCCGCATGTTTTTAGCAACATAAGAATGCTTCAGTGCAAACAGAGCCTTTCAGTTTGTCACCCACAGTCAGGCTAAGAAGTAATTACTTAATCTGAACATCTGAACTGGTCTTGGAGAACTGCTCTATCAGGTACAATGTTGAAAAAGAGGCCTAAATTGCATGAGGGAATGAAGCTTAATTTAGGTTGTCAATCTGTGCTGGTCTGATCCCAGTTCCGTAGGAGGTTTTGCAGCCTACGTACTGAAAGAAGTCATGTAGCTGGAGCTCAAACAATTGCAAAAAGCAAGTTTTTCCTTAGGGCAAAGTTTCCAAGTAACAGTGCAATCTCAACATTGTTTTGAAAGGATATATACCATGTCCCTGCCTGTGTTAGAACTGATCCAGAAAAACAGAAATAGCAACACAGTATTTGTTCAAGATAACAGAAAGATAATTTGAGATTCCAACAAGCTAGTTTCAACCTTCTGCTGTAAAATATTATCATTGAAAGTATGGTATATTTAAAATTATAGCTAGCAAGCCATGAAGAAATACTAATCTCTGCAGCAACCTGCATTTATGACACTTTGGGTTGGAAAGGGTGAGAGGCCATATTAACTGGATAGCTGAACACATTCATAATCTAAGTGCAAATAATTTTTAATTGTAAATTTAAAGAACATTTATTCGGGCTTAGACACACCAATAGAGTGCCACAGGATAACATCTTGTTGATTACCACCCTTGTTAAGTGGGTGCCAGTAAAGATAAGAGTTACCTTACCTAGCTCTCACCCTAAGATATTGACAATAAAAGTATGGTATGATAAGTGATTTATGATTAATAGAATGGTCTTGTCACTACCATACTGAACTGGAATTCTGGATATCCTTTGTGGCTCTGGAAATTCAGCACTGAAATCTGGATTCTTACCCATGCGTAAAGACAAAAGAACTAGTAGGCATCCTATACAGTGAGCTCCGTGTGTCTGAATCATTCATTTTGTAATCATCAGATACTACAGTGATAGGTATCATCACATTAAATATTGAGAACTGGTAACCCTAACAATGATTATTACTTTCTGCACTGTAGATCACAGAAGTACCTAGTTCACTATTAGCTTCTTCAATACTTCCTTGCCACACTAAATTGAATTTCAAATTTAGCTATTTCTAACTAGGATGGTTTTAGCAATTGATTAAAACAGCTAGAATGATTAGAGGTTCATAATAGATAAAAAATGCTTGTTTGAAGTCCTGCTAAGAAAGAAAGGGGATGACTAAAGCTTCCAAACCTAAAAATCACAAACAGTAGAGTGACAACATAATTTTCTGAAGACATTATAGCCAGTAACAAAAAATCTTGAGGGCATTTTCAGACTTGTAACTTGTTAAATAATTTTCACAGGTTTTTACATACATGCTCCACACACTATATTTTAATATTAATGAGATAAACTTTAAAGTATAAAGAAAAGATCACCAAGAATATATTGGCAAGCTACTGATGTATGCATTAAGCATATGAAAAGAATAATCCTACAGAACAGCTGAGGAGCTTAGTAATGTCCCACTTGATTTTATGTGTTTCAGCTTGTGCCAGTCATGACTAGAAAATTATTTGCTATAAAAATTAAGGTCCCACCACACTTGGTATCTTCTGATGTAAACTCTGTCAGAGGAAATAAAACCAGACATTGCATAGCACAAAAACCACAATTTACAAAATTTTCATAAGGTGAAGAAGAGATAAACCACAATGTTTGTTTCATAAGGTAATGTGCACATGACTAAGACAAAGGGAGCAGCAGTTCTCAAGAATACAATGTAGCTAGTAACATATTTCTTGATTTCATTCTACAACAGCTGCAGGGATGGGTCGACTACCCTCTCACAAAAACAGAACAGGGAAGTGAGGGCAGGTCCCACGCAGGAAATTGTTCCACGTTCCCCAAATTCACAATTATTTAATAAAGTTTCTGATTTATTTTTTTTATACTAAAATACAGGGTTTCACCTGCCTTAAAATTGACTTCCTTCCTACCCTCTCATGAAGATGTTACCTACCGCAGCATGCAGCTACTGAAGTGGGAAGCAGGAGGCAACAGAAAACCAAACCAAACATCTGCAATTCATGTTTCAATATAAAATATTTGCAGATGTTAAAACCTTATGCCAAAATAATTTAACAGATTAAAGATACATTGATTACACATGTTCAGACTTTAGGACAAGTACATAAAGCAGAAGTATTCTTTATTTTCAAAAAAAGGGCTAGTAAGGCAAGTTTCTTAATATTGTTGCATTTGCTTAAGTGGCTAAAATGTTACATTTTCCTACATTTGAACTAGTTTGTCTTTGAAACAAAGCTAAGCCTGGGAAGTTTCAGAACTGGCTGAAAGCTTTTTCAGAAATAACGTAAGAAAAAATGATCCACTTCTGAAAAAGGCATATTAAAATGATACCCTTTGGACAAAATCCTTCTATTACGTGGGAGCATTTAGTCAACATAAAGCAGAGAAAAGCTCAACAAAATAGTCAATACTTTACCCACAAAGCTGGAAGGGGAAAAAATGAGCCTTTTCAAGTGAGCAAGTGATGCTCCAAATCTTACTACTGAAAATGCAGGATCAACTGAATGGAGAATACATTGTATTTCAAAATGGAAACATATCAGCAAAAACCTCAAGGAATTACCAGCTGGAAAGCAAAATAATGTATATATTTTATATTACTACTGTAATGTGCAAGGAAAAAAATGTTTTCATCTGGCATTGAAAAGAGTATATATTAAATAGACTTTGTGCATAAAAAAAAGAAAAAGGGATACAAAAGGCATAGGAGCAATAACTGATTTATAAAAATATGTAAAGCATTAACATTGTTGAACACTGATGACACGCAAGAACGAGTTGAGAAGTGTACCACTGATGCCTGGTGAAGGTATCTGTCACCAGAAAGGCTGCCTAGACAAAACTCAACCTGCTAGAGAAGCTATTTCTCCATCTCTCCATCCTTGCCCATTCTGCCTCTATCGTACTTCTAGAGATTACTGCTTCCAGAGCTGAACAGGTACAACTGTCCACTAACTAAACCAGTTCTGATACAACACCTGTTCTAAAATGCATACTAAAAACCAAAAACCCACCAAGTTTGATGGAAATAAACAGGGAGTGAATATTCATATGTCTCTCCTAGGAAACTTAGTAAGTTACAACCTCTGGTAGGAGAAGTCTAGTGGGAGGTGTCCCTGCCCATGCAGGGGAGTTGGAACTAGATGATCTCGAAGGTCCCTTCCAACCCAAACCATTCTGTGATTCTGTGAGAACAGGGCAATGAAAAAGCAGGAGACTAAACCTTAACTCAAACCAGATGTATCTGAAAAAGTACACCTAACCAGTCTCATGTCAGGCCTTCAGGAGGCAACCAGTAACATCACCTACCTATAGGGAAAGCAGGATCACAGCACTGGATCACACACACATTAATCAGTATTTACATGTGTGCATCTAACACGCACATAAAAATTTGTAATGAAAAAAAAGTGAATCCTTCTGCAAATACTCCTTTTTCTACAACTCAGTTTCTCAGGTGGGAGGTATTGCCTACCATTTTTCTTCGAAAGATTTGTAAAAATGAGCTAATCAACTGAAGTTTCTTCCACTAGGGGAAAAGAAAAACCAAACTGAGTGCAATTAATTATAACATGAAAACAAACATTGAATGGACACTGAAACTAACAAACTGTGTATACTTTACACCAGTATAGCTTAATCTATAGCTGAGTTTGCAAGTTTCTATCATTCTTTTCTCATACTAAATGCATTGATAAGTATTATATTCACTTGTGGTCAATAAAGTAATAAAACCCAAGGGAAACCACTTGTTTTTAATAGAATGTAGAGACAGTACGAGTAACACATAGCTCATTTTCACCTATTATGAGGTGTAACAGTAACAACATGCCCCTGAGATTTCAGAGAAGTCCTATTTTAAAGGTGGAAGGGAGAGAATGACAAGAAAGACTGAATTATTCTCAATAAATATTTACCTGTTTCACTGAGACAAAAAAAAAAAAAAAGACATAATTTTAGAAATGTTAAAAAATACTATCAGTACCTAGGATTTCAACTGATACTTGTGAATGCATTTTTTTAAAGTTGAAGCTTTCAATTTCAAAGCATTTTTTTTTTCAAATTTCCTGTGTATTACGTTACTAATTGGGAATATGTGGGAAATATTTATCATTCTTTTCTCATACTAAATGCATTGATAAGTATTATATTCACTTGTGGTCAATAAAGTAATAAAACCCAAGGGAAACCACTTGTTTTTAATAGAATGTAGAGACAGTACGAGTAACACATAGCTCATTTTCACCTATTATGAGGTGTAACAGTAACAACATGCCCCTGAGATTTCAGAGAAGTCCTATTTTAAAGGTGGAAGGGAGAGAATGACAAGAAAGACTGAATTATTCTCAATAAATATTTACCTGTTTCACTGAGACAAAAAAAGCTGTTGCCTCACAGGAAAAAAAAAAAAAAGACATAATTTTAGAAATGTTAAAAAATACTATCAGTACCTAGGATTTCAACTGATACTTGTGAATGCATTTTTTTAAAGTTGAAGCTTTCAATTTCAAAGCATTTTTTTTTTCAAATTTCCTGTGTATTACGTTACTAATTGGGAATATGTGGGAAATATTTCCCACAATTATGTTTATAAAAGTCAAGTTTCAGTGATAACTAGCAGCAATCCTAACACACGTGGAAAACATTAAAATCACTTAAAATGATAAATAGTGTTGATTTTATGTAACAAAATGTACACTTTAAATACATAAAAAATTATATTGTGTCAATCCGAAGGTCCACAGTGACCCATATACTCTGACAGCAACTAGTGGTAAAAGTCTACAGGAAAAGGTTAAAAAGATACACAAAGTATGATACTTTCCTCAATAGATGAATTAGATATTTGGCATTGTAGCATTCTGGGACTTTCTATCCCATAGGCTGTATCTGTATTTAGAATTCAACAGTGATTGTTGTCTTCCATAATTTGTTGAACAAACAGGTTTATAAAACCACATGAATTTTTTCATCCACATATCCTGTGGCAAACACTTCCACAAACCAGTCACACACACAGGAGTAATTATATCTTCTAGTTAATTTCAAATTATCACGTTAGCTTACATAAATACCTTTGGTTGTTAAATTGGAAGTAATTTCTTATTTATCTCTCCCCACCATCCACAATTTAATAGACCACCATTATTCCCCACCCACCTCCAGCTTTCTCTCTTCCAAACCGAAAAGTGTTAAATTGTTCCTTATTTCTAAGAAGTTCCGCACCTTTCACTAATTCCACTAAGAAGAACTATAAGCATACAAAGTGTTTAAAAGGTAGATGTGGCTTCAACGTGTGTCATGGTGCAGTGATGGTACTACTTATATTTTCTTTATTCTGTTCCTACTAATTCTCCAAACTTGCTTTGCTTTTTAAAACACTGCTGTGACTTGAGCTGATGCTTTCAGAAAATACTATAAACTTTAACAAGTCATTCCTCTGTGTGGGTCCTGTGCTCAGGACCCTTCATCTGTATCCGTAAGCTTGGAACTACTCTTCCTTATCCCCAAATCCATATTTACCTATTCATATGTCATTTTATTGAACACTCAATGGTCTGAGATTGTTTGTAATACTTCATTGTGAGCCCTTGCTATTCAGCTCCCTTCTCACATCATTTACAAATACAAATGGTGCCTGCCCCAGAGTACATTGTTTGACTCCAGTATTGCCTCTGTCTTCCTTTATCCTTTAGTCAGGTAATCTGCGTAAAGACCTTCTTTTTCAGCTTTTAAAGCAACTTTGGTGAGGCACCTAGCCAATCACTTTTGGAAAACCTAAATGGATTATAGCAACCAGACTTCCCATAGTGCATTAATAAGTGCTATGTCTTTTCTTTTAAAAAAAATCAAATATCAGTTGCTAGAGCTGTAAAAACTCGGCTCAGTTTACACTGCATGCCAACAAAAACAACTGTTTCCTAATTTGCTAGTCCTTGTAATTTATTACTGTATCAAGGAGATATAACTCAAATTTTAATCAACAAAAAAAATAAATGATTGGTGCATCAGCAAAAGAGAAGAGTTTTTCCCCTGCTTGCTGAAGTACAGTTCTGGTCTATATCACTCTCAGTTCCCAAGCCTCTTTCCACCTCTTCTTATCTCAGTATTCATTTTCCCACTGTCAAAGCCTGTTTTTCCAGGAAGGAAAGTTATGGCAAAGATGAGGAATACTGTTCAGCACCTCTTTGCCCTTTGGCACTGCTATCAAACACTCGGATTTTATCTGCCACATTAGCAGAGATCTTACAAAAAACACATTCCTTTTTGTATAATGTACATGGTGGTCACTCAAACAATAACCAGCAACAGATGTCTGAAGTGAGGAGAACAGACTATTTAAGTAGAACTTTATAAATTCTGATGATACTTTCCCAGATTTGAAATCTTGACACTTAATTTATAACTATCAGTATGACCATATACTTTCCTTAGTGTGTTTATTTCTAATTCCAACCTTGGTAAGCATACTTTGTCCATCATGCTTGAAGTTTCACTATGACCTTGTAGATAATTTTACCCCCAACTTGCATTCATTTAATAGAGTAAAGATAGTGGTGAAAAATGAAAAACCCTTTGCAAAGAATCCAATATACCCAAATAAGGGATACTGACAGGGGCTATGAACTTAAATGCTTACATAAAATTACTGGTCACATTCAGTACCCTCCAATGACCATATGGGAAATTTTTCTTTCAAAGGACACATAGAAGTATGAAAGAAATGTAACCTGTCAGAGACTTTTTCATTGAAGTTTTAATGTTACAAGATTTGTATTTAGGTCTCCTTTCTAGGAATTTTTGCAAAGCACTCTCACTCAATATACATAGGAAATTAAATAATAACTGCTTTAGATATCCTGACAGTTTAGTATTTACAAAACAGTGTTGGAGATTTTAGAAAAAAATACTTCATGAATCTATATATGTAAACTATACCTGTCAAAAGCACTTTTACTCATATAGAAACTGTAGAACTAAACATCAATATGGCAGTTTTTTAAGACTACCGTCCTTACAATGCTGCATTATGTTTAATTATCTCGTTTTCACAATCCTTTTGAACAAATTAAGAATCCTATACATATTTCAGTAAACAGCTGATTAAGAAAAAACTGATTTTTTTTAAACATCATTAGAAAAAATCCATCTCAGCTACAGAAACAAAGGACACCAACAAGAGTAGCAGCAACGGAAAAGAATAGATTTTTAAAGACAAGGTCAAATTCTGCCATTGTAACATCTCTGCATAGACGCAGAAAAAGGTTTACAGAGAGACACTTAGAGACGAATTGTTGTAGTTTAGAACAAAACAGATCTTTGAACTTGACAATGTATTAAAAAAAGCAGATCCAGCATTCCTGATTAAATTCTTTAAACAGTTGAATAAGATTATTAATGATCCCAGAAAACATACAATTCTAATATTTTAAAGCTTTACAATCAGCTTCAATAGCATAAATTTACTGTTTTTTGCTTAAGACACTCAGCCATGATTTTTGGAGTTATTTTTAGGGGCTACACTTCCCCTTTCTTCTAAAGACAGTGCAACAGGAGCATCCTATGTAAAGGTTTTACCCTCTGCATGCAGTAGATAAATAGATCTATGAAGCATTCTTCCAACAGACAGATCATATTACAGGTCAGAAAGTTTCTTTTCTTCCTGTTAAAATACTCACCTGTACCTGTTTTATTGGAAACCAACAAAATTCAAAAAGGTAGGTGGACAAGATGGAAAGGCCTCTTTGTATACAGCCATAACTTCACTGATGAAGACTAAGAAATGCCTACCAGCAGTCAGTAATTTTATATTAAAATACACTATGATAGAAGCTACTAATAAAATGTATTTGCATTGGTTTTAAAAAAAGCTACAGCTGTCATACAATTGTACATGTGAAAATCAGTGGAGCAAAACCAAAGGATGAGCTCTCACACGCTGCAAAAAAATCACCTACCAAAGACAATGGCTGATAAGACTATCCCAACCAAGGATCTTCAACAATATTTGCAAAGCCAGACTGCTATGCCTGAGTTTTCACTTCATGCATGTCTGCATCTTTTTAATGAGCCAATGCAGGAAGAGTAAACACTTTGTAAATCAAGTAAAACTACATAATTTTCCCCATGGATTTCAACAGACAAAAGCCCTCCATTACAGATTAAGAGGAAATTATCCCCTGGAAATCAACAGCACATTTTTTTAATTAATAAAATTGATCGTATGCTAGTCTCACAGCTGTCATTACTAAAAGGAATGAAGAAAAGATGTCAGCACATGACAGATGACAGTTCCTAGATGTCAGGAACAAGTGAATGCACTGCCCATTTTATCTCATTCACATTATAAGACAATGATAAGAACTTGGTTTCAACATGTCCACAATGTTGTTAAGCTTCATTACTCTTACATATAACCATGTATTTATATATTTTTTGCTTGAACTTAGTAACAAAGGTCCACTCAGAGCTTTTTAAAAGACAGGACAAGTACTTGTCTATAGTAAACTCGAAAAAAATACATGTTATTAATCATCTAATAAGACCTACCATGTTGCTAAGAGATACAGTTAAATGAAGGGGAAATATTTCCTTACTTGTCCAACATCAAGAATGAATGGATGTAAATAACATCAAAGACAACACTAGAAACCACCATGTGTAAAAAATTTAATTTATTCATATTCATGATTATCACATGATAAAAACAGTAGATACCGCAAATCTTGCTGAGTTAAAACTTTTTAATATGGTCCTCAACCTTCATTCATTAGGCTGAAATAGTGACACTAAAAACTAATAGACAACAAGTCATTCTGAGCTTAACTGAAGTTACATCTTCTTGAAACTACACAATAACACACAAATCGCTGAATAAGTATGACTAGCAAAAAAAGCTATTAATTTATGGTATTCAGTGTAAAGTCTTTCACAGACCAAATTTTTACATTTGATGCTTCAATAAAAAATGAAAAATAACCTACAGAAAATCTGCAATTTTATCAACCAAGCATTTTTAAAACATTCAGCCAAATATGCAAGTGTTTAAAAGCCATTAAGAGAAATACAGTTTCTTGATAAATTGTTAGCTTTTATATTACTGTAATTGACAAAAATATAATAAAATCAAAATAAAAAACATCTATTACAGATTTTCTGATTTAAAAGGGGTTCGATTAGTTTTTTTAAGATGTAGTGTCCTTCTATCCTACTGAGGATGTCAATAGTGTCCAAAATTATTTTATCCTCCATTAATGGATTCAAAGTAAGAACAGCTAGGAGATAAATATTCAAGAACAGACCTTTCTAGCTGTGTCTTGAAAAATGGACTCCTGGAATAATTTACCTGTATTCCAGTTAAGTACACCTTTAAAGACTTGCTCATGTAAGAATACTGCACTGAAGTGAACTTTATTTTTTCCAGACTTACACAGATACCACTCCTCTCTTCCTAAGAAAAATACACAGAGTGAAGCCATGATATACTAAAACCACAATCACAATATACCACAGAAAGACTTTTTAAAAGGCCAAGGATATCACACATTCTCCTAGATGACTGCAAGTAGATTTGTTAAGTTAAACAGTTTCTTAATATGACCTTGGTAAGGGCAGGCAGAAAACTGATTAAGGAAAATCTACCATATGGTGACGACATAGACTCCCACAGGGAAATTAGCAGGATTGGAAGCAGCACTGAAGTCTCCAACAACTGAACCAATACAATTAACCTACAGTGAACCACAATCCTTTCTTTGGATTAGTACTGGAGAAGGATAATACATTTTGCAACTTTGTTTCACTTCAGGTGCCTTAGGCTCTCCTTTCAGGGTGCAAAGGAGAGCACAGACTATAAAGCAGACAACTGTGTCCTGAAAATGATACGTTCCAGAATCTGGACATTCCTAATGTCTCCCCTATTTCAAGCTGCCAAAACCATACTTTGAACCAACCTTGCCACTCAATATTTTCCATCAGTTTGAATATCCTTTACTACTCCCAATACTCATCTCATTATTGAGCCACTATCAATTCCTGGTTTACTCCCCCTACTCTATACTTTGGAAAAAGAAAGAGCAAGCAGATTATTGCTCTTTTCCCAACCTTCTCTCCATTCAGCCTTTTAGTTTGACACTACCTGCACATCCTTGCTCCAGTGTTGACATTCATCATCAATCTTCTCCTTCTTCCTACTCCACTGCTCTCCTAACAGTCAGTCTCTGTTCCTCACACAAACTACTGAACCCTGCAGCCCATTCTCAGGCCAGCCACCCCAGTTTCTGCCCCATGAATAACAAGGATCTTCAGTAGTTTCAGGTTTGTTTGGCTTTTGCTGTTGTTGGGTTGTTTTTGTTTTTTTTTTTCTTTTGTTATAAGTAAGTGATCCCACTTTTTCCCTTCTTTACTTTCAAACTAGACAGACTCTATCTTCAATCCTCTAATGCTAAAGTCCAGCAGGTTCCACTATAATCACAGGAGAATCACTCTCAGTAGAGGGTTTTCTTAAATAACACTTGAATCTGCTGAACTAATGTAAACTGATTTTCACAGGCCTGTATAACTTAGTGGGGAGATTTCCAAACCAGGGGCAAAGGGCCCATCACAAAACTCAGCTTACAATTACTGTCACTTCTTAAAGCTTATGATTTGTATTTACTACAATATATAGCGGCTAGGTATGCCAAAATTAACCATTTGCAGGGGAGAAAAAGTAAAATATTAATATATTTTTAACAGATACAAGTATATACATTAATATAGAAACATATAAACACTATACAGTATGTATACATGTCGAAGAGGCCAAACATTGTCAATTTTCAATGGGGAAAAAAACCCACAAAAATAGTAAGGAACAGTATTAAAGGGGCTCTTTTACTATGCCATAACACATCACTAGAATAAGACTTATTGGTTCTGGGGAAAAAAAAAATAATCTGTTCCAATTACTGTTCTAAAAAATTATTTACACAAAATTCACAATTTTAAGTTAAAAGTTTAAAATCTTGAAAATCAAATTTCGTATCTAGAATTCCATTTTGACTAACAGATAAGATTATTTGCTGGCTCACTTTGTAGTTTATATTTATAATTTTTCCATAAAAGGAAACAAAGCTGGGCCAACAACAGAACAGCAATGATGAAACACATTCTCTTTGTTCATATGGTGTATGGGAGAACGGTATGTCTGGTTATTAGTGGGCAAACGTTTCATGCAAATTTCCACACTTATAAAGCATCTGGTCTGACTGGTATTCAGTAATGGTAACAGAATTTAGGCAACAAAAAGGATGTAAGCCTTAAAAATGAAAAGACAGTGATCTACAAACTGAAAGCTTTAATAACCTCCTATAGTAAAAGTGACACATTCCTAATATATTTTCTAATTGTGACTTTAAAAGTACAGGTTTGCCTTTTAAGACTTATTATATAATGGTTTATTCTATCAGCTGACTATTACAAAAACTGAATTTCCCAATACTTTTGCTCATCCATATTGCAATTCTGTGTGTATTTTGAGATTTTTGAAGTGGTTGCTTTTTATGGACTGGTATGCATTCCATACTATGCTGGATTTTTTATCTTTTAAATAAAATACTCTTAGAAAAACAAATACTTTAGATTTGTACTAATTTATAAGAAAAGCTCAGGTGAAATACTTCAACAAAGTTTCTGTGAGATCATGGAATTAATTAATGGCAACATTCTCAGGAGCAGTGGCAAGTTTTAGTGATTACACAGATTTACTTCTAGAGTAAACAAAAAAAAATACTTTCCAACGTTCTATAACTAGTACATTCTGGGGTTTCTTAGGTTTTGTTGTTAACTGTAAAACCCCAAAGATATGCTGAAAGTAAATGCATAAATAAATGTATAAAGACTTTGAAAACAGACATAAAAGGCATTACATAAAACATTTGATATGACTAGAAATTATGTTGATGAAAATGCTTCTATCCCATCTTACTCTTATTAGCTTCATACTGTAAATAAATGAAGAACTCTGTCAAAACTTATAGTCTTCACAAGTCTTTGTGATGATATGGTGCTTAGATAATACTACACGACTACTGAACTTGGAGTTCCTAATGGTCATAAGAACACTGAAAACATGTAATAACAATAACAATAACAATAGTAATAATAATAATAATAATAATAATAATAATAAACACAATAATTATTTTTTTTAATTCTAGTTTGTTGAAGCCATGCCAGATTTCATGACAAGAGGACTGGAAGAGATGCGCATCTCTATAGCTAAATTCATGTCAAACAGTAGTTGCAGAATCTTGTTTAACGTATTTTACCTGTGCCTACCAATTTCAAACAGGTATAAGAACAATATTTATAAAATGTACGGCTCCAATGGCCCTTTTAAGAGCGAAAAGTGAGCTGAAAAAAAAAATCCTTTGTTTTACTAAAACCAGAGTGATGACGCAAAACAACTCTTTGATCAATTATCTATTTGAAAGCACTAAGCTAAATGCAGACAGTAATTGCTGACAAATCCCAGTAGTAAACAAACCAGTTTCACATTTTACATATTATCAAGAGGCTACAGAATTAATGGTTACAGCCAAAGAAATGTTGACACAGTTGCAGATTGAGCCTTAACATGCTGATCATGTTAAAATACTGCACAAGAAATATTTTTCCACTTTGTAAAAAGCCAGACTGTTTACATGCGTAAGTGGCTAGAGACCTTGTTGTCTGTGTGTGGTCTTAACATTTCAGTATCATAACCATGCATATAAAGAGAAGCAGAATGAAATAACCTATTATACTTACAATGAATGCCAGACTGCCAATATTAGAAGCACCGAGATTTAAGTTTCTTAAAATGAGCTGTACAACATACATCTACCTACATCTTCATCCCCTTTTATAAAAGGAATTGATAAATTAGTTGAAACAAAGCCTTTATAAAAGTAAACCAAAGACTCAAGTTCACCAAAGTTGATTTCTCTTCCCTTTACATTGTTAGGAAAGAAAAAGAATTTGGGGGAAAAAAAAAAAAATAATTAAAATAAACATCACCACTATTAAAAGCCAAGGCATTCTGAAACTATGTTAAGTTCACTCATATTCTCTTAGCATGTAAAAATTATTACAATGGTAACTATTATACCACATCTTTACACAATCTTAGGGGTTGGAAGGGCCCTCGAAAGATCATCTAGTCCACCCCCCCTGCCAGAGCAGGATCACCCAGAGCACATCACACAGGAAAGTGTCCAGGTGGGTTTTGAATGTCTCCAGAGAAGGAGACTCCACAGCCTCTCTGGGCAGCCTGTCCCAGAGCTCTGTCACTCTCACAGTAAAGAAGTTCTTCCTGATATTCACATGGAACTTCCTATGCTCCAGTTTGCATCCATTGCCCCTTGTCCTATCACTAGACATCACTGAAAAAAGCTTAACGCCATCCTCCAGACACTCGCCCTTAACATATTTGTGAACATTGATGAGGTCGCCCCTCAGTCTCCTCTTTTCCAAGCTCAAGAGACCCAGCTCCCTCAGCCTTTCCTCATAAAGGAGATGTCCCACTCCCTTGATCATCTTTGAGGCTCTGTGCTGGACTCTCTCAAGCAGTTCCCTGTCCTTCTTGAACTGAGGAGCCCAGAACTGGACACAATATTCCAGATGCAGCCTCACCAAGGCAGAATAGAGGGGGAGGAGAACCTCCCTTGACCTACTAACCACACCTTTTCTAATGCACCCCAGGATGCCATTGGCCTTCTTAGCCACAAGGGCACATTGCTGGCTCATGGTCATCCTCCTGTCCACCAGAACCCCCAGGTCCCTTTTTCCTCCACTGCTCTCCAGCAGGTCAGCCCCCAACCTCTACTGGTACATGGGGTTGCTCTTCCCCAGATGCAAGACTCTACATTTGCCCTTGTTGAATTTAATCAGGTTTCTCCCCTCCCAACTCTCCAGCCCGTCCACGTCTCTCTGAATGGCAGCACAGCCTTCTGGTGTGTCAGCCACTCCTCCCAGTTTAGTGTCATCAGCAAACTTGCTGAGGGCACACTCTGTTACCTCATCCAGGTCATTGATGAAAAAATATTGAATAGTACTGACCCCAGAGGGACTCCACTAGTCACAGACCTCCAACTAGATTTTGTCTCATTGGCCACAACTCTCTGACTTCTTCCTTTCAACCAGTTCATGATCCATCTCACTACCTGATTATCAAGACTACACTTCCTCAGTTTATCTACAAGGATGCCATGGGACACAGTGTCAAACGCTTTACTGAAATCAAGATAAACCACATTTACAACCCTACCATCATCTATCCACCTAGTTACTTCCTCATAGAAGGCTATAAGGTTGGTCAAACATTACTTTCCCTGATAAAACCATGTTGACTGTTCTTAATGACCCCTTGTCATCCTTGACATGTCTAGAGATAGTGCCAAGAACAAGTTGTTCCATCACCATTCCAGGGATGGAGGTAAGGCTGACCAGTCTATAGTTACCCAGGTCCTCCTTCTTGCCCTTCTTGTAGACTGGAGTGATATTTGCTACCCTCCAGTCCTTAGGCATCTCTCCTGTTGCCCACAACTTAACCAAAGATGACGGAGACTGGCCTAGCAATGACCTCCACCAGTTCCCTATGCACCCACGGGTGCATTCCATTCAGATCCATCGATTTATGGATGTCCAGATTGCTGAATTGATCCCTAACCCAATCCTCATCTACCAAAGCAAACTCCTCCTTCATCCTGACTTCTGGCGCTTTAGGGATATGGGAGAGTCTGCAGGAATAAAGACAGAGGCAAAGAAGGCATTCAGTACCTCTGCCTTCTTTGTATCCTCTGTCACCAGGGCACCCACCTCATTCAGCAGTGGGCCTATATCGCCTCTAGTGTTAGTTCTATCTGCAATGTATTTGAAGAAGGCCTTTTCATTGTCTTTTACCTCCCTAGCAAGGTTTAGTTCCAAGGAGGCCTTAGCTTTCCTTATTGCCTCCCTAAATCCTCTGACAAGAGTCCTATATTCCTCCCAAGTGATCAGCCCATTCTTCCATGATCTGTAGATTCTCTTTTTCCACATGAGTTTGCCCAGCAGCTCCTTGTTTAACTATGTGGGTCTTTTGGCTCCCTTACTTGATTTCCCACCCATTGGGATGCTCTGATTCTGAGCTTGCAAGAAGTGGTCCTTGGATGTTAACCAACTATCTTGAGCCTCTTTACCATCTAATACGCTGTCCCATGGGACTTCTCTTAATAATTGATTGAAGAGGCCAAAGTTGGCTTTGTGGAAGTCCAGGGTTCTGGTCCTGCTAGGTATTCTGTTCCTCCCAAACAGGATCCTGAACTCCACCATCTCGTGATCACTGCAGCCAAGGCTGCCATTGACCATCACCGCTTCAACCAGACCCTCCTTGTTGGTGAGTACAAGATCCAGCAGCACTCCTTTCCTAGTTGGTTTGTCCACCATTTGTATTGAGAAGTCACCATCTTTAGCACATGAATGCCTTAGATCTCTAAACTGCTGATTTTTAGCACATTTTCACTGCAAAAAACAAACATATTTGTTGTAAAATTATGTTGCTAATTTACTTATAAATCACTGAAAAGTCTTCTGCAACTGCTGGTAATTATTTTCTGTTTTTTAAAACAAAAATGAAAGTTCTACAGCTCTCATGGTTTACTGAGGAGAGCACTATGAAACGACCAGGGAAAAAAAGACACAAGCTATCTGCAACACAGGGAGATCAATGAGTAGCTTTATCACTCACACGCTTATATCTGAAGACTGCCACAGCTAAAGCATATCAAACTGTCCCATCTTCTCATCCCACGTCTAGCAACAAAATATACAATTTTTAAAGACAAGTATACAGTATAATTTTTTTTTCAATCAATCAGTACAAGAATTCTCAATGTTTTTCACACAAGTTTAAGATCTCTTCCCACTGCCAGCAATAAAAAGCAGAGGCCATCATCCAGCATCTGTAAGTGAACCTCATCATGGCTGAAATTTCTAAGATCTCACGGGGGGG
>NW_009953652.1:199420-216667 GCF_000747805.2 Chaetura pelagica | reverse complement strand
GGGGGAGGGGGAGGGGGGGGCGGAAAGAAAGATTGAAATTGTAAGGTTGTTATTGAGAATGTGGGTATAGATTAGAAAGGTTGCTGATTTCTGGTTCTGTTTGCCTCTTTTTCCCCCTAATGTTCATTTGCAGTTTTGAGAAGGTAAAGAGAGAAGGAAAAATTAAGTTTTCTTTATTATTTTTTCCATATGGTTAAATCTTATTAATATTTTTGTTGCTTGCACGGAAAAGAAGGTTTTCCAAAATATTTTATTCTCTAAAATTACAGAATTAAAGTTAGAAGAGAAAAATTCAGTTATAATGGGTGAACAGAATTAGCACTGTGGGACTAGTTTTATTCCATTTGTGACACAAACAGCTGATGAGGTTGTGTTTTTGTCCCATATGCATTAAGAAAAACAAACATGTCACCACAAGTCTTTAAAAGTGTACTTCCCAAATTAGAGAAATGATCAAGAAGTCATTAGAAAAGAAATATGTATGAAGAGCAATTCACTATAAAAACAAATAGTAAATGACCCTTGAAAGGGGTTCTTCCGAGTTTCCTCAAACCTTACCAGGCACCAAGCAGCATTACTCGACTCCACGCCCAGCCCCCCTGCCCGTCGGGCCAGTGCCAGGAGGCGCGGCCCAGAGCGCAGCCGCCCCCGCCCCGCCCCGGCGGGGTCACCAGTGGCTGCTCCTACGGCCCGAGAGCACCTCCCTCCAGTGCTAACGTTGTCATCACCTTATCTTTACTGTCTGCTGCTTTTATACCACTGGTCAGCTCCAGCAAGCCTCCTCAGACCAAAGTTCATCCTGTGTCGAAGGACGAATGCAAAAATTCTATCCCACCATCACTGGACTCTAACAGAGAGGTGGTTTGGTGGTGGGTTTTTGTTTGGTTGGTTTATTGTTTTTTTTCCTAAGTAAAGCTTTATGCTATGCACTTCTTCACTGCACAATTTCTCATAGACGTTCAGCTTCTGCTCTAGTGCAGAACATTAATGGATCGGCTGAGGACTGCTGCAAAAAAAAGAGAAAAACCTAAGAACCTATTTTGTATTATGTCAGATTGCAGAAGCTTCCCATGGAAGTCACAGATGTAAATTCAAGAAGACATAAGTATTTAGTGACAGATTTTCCTTCCTTTTAGGTAGCAGCATAATCACTCCAATCCCATTACCTGTTCACATGCAATCCTCCCCTTAGAACATTAATGGTACATTATTGCATGTTCATGCTGATAATCTACAATTTATCTGCAGTTTTAATAGTTAAATATACACCCCTACTATTCTACAGCAGTTATGCAAGTGAAAGCTTATTCAAAATCACTCCTCCCCCATAGGACACTGACCTTCCATAGCTTGCTCCATAATTAACTTTTTCCTTTCTTTCTCTAGTTGGGTCAAATTTCTAGGTCCTTATAAGCTGATCTAATAAACATGAAAATAAAAGCAAGGGAGATGTTGGCTGCTGAGAATGAGCTCTCTCACAAAACAGAATTTTCAGTCTTTTCACTGTGGAAAAGTTTGAACTCTTCACCTTAACTACATGGGAACCTCCAACACAAAGCCCACGGTAGATCTACCATTTGAAAAAAAAGTGCTGTTTTTCACCACGCTAGGAAGATATTAGATAGTAATTAGATTATCACAATTAGATTGTGATAGTATATCACATTTAAAGCACATTTTAATAGATTTGGACTGTCTTACTACTTTTACATTTGAACATGTAGCGTACTGACTTTCTGAAGACATCCAAACCATTACTGAAAAGACAAGGGAACTAATTTAAACATTGTGAGGATCACTGAACTGATTTACAGATGGTCTAATTAGAAAAATGAGCATACCACTTGCTGATCAAGGCCTATGCACTAAATCTGTGTGGCAAGCCAAACAGAAAGAAGTAGTATTTCAAAATCAAGTACCAATATGATGATAGCTGTCAACAGCAGAGAAGATTTTGATGTGGGGATTACTATAAAGTAGATGTTCATGGGGAATGAGTTTATTCTCTTAAACACAATCACATTGGCTATTCTGAAACTACCATTTGCATCAATTTAAAGTCACTAGTATCTCTGTAGATGAAGTCTGGTATTAAGGACATAACCACTTTTTACATGGAATAAAAATACTCTGAAGGAGGACATAAACTGAGGTAATTCCAGAAAGATCTGTACTCTCTGAAGAATAAGCACATCTCTATGCTACTATTTAGACATAATTTCAGAAAGCTTCACAGCTCACGAGAGTTAATGGTGATACTGAATGAAGTTCTTTGCCTCTTGCTTCTAAAAAAAACAACACAACTAAAGTGTTTGACAATCTAGTATTCCTAATATCTCCATGTGGAGGAGGAATACTAAATGGTCAGAGCAATAGAATGTGAAGGGAGGCTCTGCTTACCCATCTGTCTCCAAAAAACATGATAAGTAACCCTGCTGGTAATTCCAGCATATTTTCACCTGCTAAACTAGTTTTGAATTTGTAGTCCACTGTGACACTCAAACTTATTATTATGTTTTAACATATGACTGTGATCTTCCATGGTATCCATACCACTTTGTCACAGATCCAATGGTCTGGTTAACTTTGAAATCTGGAAATTGTATTTTCCCACCTTCATTTTCACTGCTTGGAGAGGGAACGCTGTCTCACAACAGTATGTGGTAACAGTTGCCTCACCTGGTCACAACTCTGGCTACCAACAACAGAGCTTTAAGTTCTTTTCTAGGTGTACAGCTTGAAATCCTGTGAGATGTCTTGATGCTTGCAAATGATACTGTAAAAAATAGGTAGGTTCTAACAATATCTAAATGCAATTTAACTTCTGAGTTTACAATATTTTTCATCATATTCTTCATAATTAGGTTTTTCCTTTCCAAATTTGTATCATAGTTCAAATAGGAATTTATAAAAGCAGATTAAATCTCAACAGTTACTATATGTTCAATAATGTAGGCCTCTCAAACAACATGTGAACCAACTCTAATCACCATATGAAAATGGCTTAAAATTAGCCAAGAGTTTTCTGAACTATGTAGAATACGCTGAGCATCTGTAATTAAATCTATTTTCAGTTAATAATCAGCAAGTACCCCTAGTTGTATCCTCTAAACATTCAGTAAATGAAATCACAGTTCCTGCCAATTATCAGGTTGAAGAAGGAATATGGACAAAGAAACATTTTCCTTAACATTTTTTTAAAGTTTTTAAGGTCATCTCTACACAACACCCTGTGCTTTCACCAAACAATACAAGCAAAATAAAATACTCAGTTTTCTGAAATGTGTACATTTACATATAAATATTTTAAAATAATGACAAATTCTAACAATTTTCTGAAAAAATCTAGAAACCAATCTTCATCTTTTATCCCAAACTCTCCTTTAAGATTTCTTTCCCTTAGGATGTCCATGGCAACCAGTGATGATTTAATCACTAGCCACTGTACCCTATTTCATATTATACTACAAACACTCAGTACCTAGCCCTTGTTTGAGGTAAAAATATGCTTCTGTTTGATTGTTTTTTAAAATTGTAGACTTCATTTTCAACTTTTCATGTGTCAGACCTACTCCTATAATCTAAACTTTAAATACTCTGTCACACAGATTGCAACTATGTCACAGTTTAACACCCAACAAAATAAGAACTGGAGACTTACAGGCAATCCCATAAAGGGAATAAATCCTTAAAACCTTGTTTCCCACTACTGAAGATTACCTTACAATGGCAAGGCAACACACTATAGTAGTGCTACTTAAATTACTCTCCTTCCTATTTTTGTACTATAGGAATGTCAAAATAAATATGGGAAAGTTATATACTGCGTGACCTTGCCAACTGTCAAATCGTAGGATCTTGGCATTGAACAGATCCTCTTTAATGGCTTAAGACTTAGCTCTTTCCCAACTCTTTAGTTCAGCAAATATTTTATGTTCAGAGCTATTCTCTTCTATCAACCTTTATCTGTATGATACAAAGCAGAATAAACCACAACCCTGTATATTTGGTTAATTATGAGTGCTTTTAAATCACTGGTATATTCAAGGAACAAAGATGACCCTCTAAGTTTAAAATAAGAGAATATTGGCTTGAACTTGAAAGGCTGTATTTAGCTGTATCTGCTATAAACCATTATTTCACCAGCTGAGTGGTGTCAGATATACCAGGCACCTTGCAACTTCCTGGAAACTAAACAGAGCAGTGCAAAGTGAACTTGCACATGGGATAGAGCTTAGTGTAGTCACTGCACAAGTTTTTAGAGCAAAATGAGGATGGAGTCAACAGCAATATGAAAATTCTGAGAAAACGTTCTGTGGCTGTGTTGCATTTTGTTGCATGGAAACTAGTCATGTGGCAATCTTCCTTACCTCTGTTCTTTTCCTCACTCTCCCTGAAGACTAACAGCAAACAATTCCTTAATGTGCATTTGATGCAACATCTTTATAGTGTCTCCACTTGAATTATATTTAATAGGTACATGGAAAGAGACATAGAAAAAGGAATAAAATCTTTGTTTTGCCAAAGCCTGTAGATTCAGGATTTCATGTAAATGGATCTGACTGTAAAACACACAGATAGAAGAAAAAGCAAAGAATCTTCCATGAAAGCAGTTACAAAGACAAGGAAGTACAAAAATCAAGAAGGATGACGTTTGCGATTCTAAATGGACCTTACTTCCCTAGCAAAGTGTACACACTCAACAGGAAAAGACCATCTTGAAGAACTTAAATCACTGAAGTGAAGACTTCAGTTGAAAATCATCTGCACACAAGCAAGACCACAAACTATTATTTTCTCACTTCCTCAAGTGAAAATCTCTCTGCTATAAATACTATTTCATAGTATGAAGGTGGTGTTGTATTTTGTATAGGCCTCAATACAAAGACAAAATTCTGTGAAGCAGGGAAATAAAAAATAAGATAGCTTGATATGCAAAGATACAAGCACCACGGCTTGGCAAAACCAACCTTCATTTACCGTTTCTTTGTATGACTAAATTAACCCATACAGCTAATCTGATTTTTTTTCATTATATAAAGGTGTCTATTCTTGCTGTTCATTTGACTAAACACCACTGAACAATGGCAAAAGCACAGGTTCCACTAAACAAAAAACCGCAACAGGATAGAAAAATACACAACAGCAGAAGACAACACTACAGAACCTGGCCTCTGTAGTACTTCTTTTTTGTCAATTAAGATACCCCTCCACTCCATACCATAGTTCATTTTTCAAATGTATTTCTGACATAATTACTAAATTTCTTTATTAAACCTACACATTTTTGCATCTCTATTATCCCACTGCTTGTGATAACGAAAATGGCGGAAAAGGATTCAGGGATTAAAAAGAAAAAAAAAATTTAAAAATCAACAAATAAGCCATTACTTTCCCATATGTAATTTGTTGACAGTTTCTATGACTGATACTACAGCATCTAGGAGATTAATCTTTTTTATTCCTTTTTTTTCAATATCTGAAGTTAATACTCAATTCTGATCAGATCATTCTTTTTCAAACCAGACAAGTTCCAGTTTTTAGCACAGAATAAATACATAATGCTCATCATCCAAGTTTTAAATTAGTCAGCTGGAAAATAAATGGGAAAAAAACCAAATAGAAATTGATATATAAATTTTTAAAAAGCTAGGGGTCTGTACATTACATTGTAAAGCTTGGGTTTTACTTAGTATCTTTTTTAAAAAAAAAATAATATTTTTCACGTTGGTCCCATTCACACACCAACATCATCCATTTTGGCAAAAGTTTCTGTCGTACACATTTGATGTCAATACTTTTTATTTTCTTAAGCATGGTGTCTCACAACATTTCAAGTTAGAAATATTTCCAGTCAAAAGAGGGAAACCACTGTAAAACAAAAATCACCAGTGGAAATCCCAATCATTTAAGAGTGAATGTATCATTCCATACTAACTTACACTCACTTGTTAAGAATCTTTCTCTGCTTTATACATACACCTAAAGTTTAATTTCCTTTTTTTTTTCATAATTCTGTTTTCATTTCATCCATCTTTTCACACTGCCTGTGTAACCTGGTTAACCACAAGTTGGCAACACAGGTGTTTTCATTTTATTCTTTTCATATTGAAGTTAAAATTGATTTATATTTTATTTTTTGGCTGTATCATTTTTCAATACTTTTCCAACCTAACTCCTCTAAATATTGACATTTTACACAAACAGACTGCATTTTAAAAAGACAGATAAACTTAACTGAGGAAGGTTGTTGATTAAAAAAACAGTATGTCCTTAGTTAGGCTACAGTGTGCTGCCAATGTATTCCTACAGGCTCTGATCCAAAACCCATTCACTTCAGTGAGGTTTGGGTCAGATCCACTATAAAAATAACTTAATTCAGTAGTGGTAAATGAAATCTTAGATGTATAATTTTATTACAAAACAGTTCAAGTAACACTGCGAATAATGGTGACTTCTTCACAGCTCATACAGATTTTTAGTTCCCTCAACTATTATTTTAAAAGTCTGAAATGTATAGTTTTTGCCAACCACATTGTCACAACTTAATTGAGCAGCTGTCAACTGTTAGAAAATAACTGCATCATCATCCCTTTTAGAAGAACCAGTGTGGGAAGTGAAACACTTAGACAGGATCTAAAGTTTCTGGAGTCATGGTAATGAATCTGTTTTCATCAGGTGACCATGAGTCATCATTTTATCAGCAGTTTAAAGGGTTTTCACAATAGTTGCATGTCATCAGTGCTTATGCTTAGCAATCACTGCAGGAGAATACTGAAATAGGGTGCAACGTCCTGTGGTACCATCATTTAACGACAAGTTTGGCTATTGAGTCAAGAAAAAACTGCTAAGTCATGGTTTGCATGGTACTGCAGTGAACACAAAATGTCCAAAAACTGTCTTTATTTGAGAATTGAAACTCAGCAATAATTCTGCTTTTAAAAACAGACTCGTTTCAAGGAAGTTCTGAACCACATGGATGAAACAAAGAAAGAATAAAAATGTGTCATCTGTCCCTTAAACTCCATAGTCCAGTTAGAACACACTCATATACCAAACACTCAGATAACTTCCACATATCACAATCTATCTACGTTGTTCAGCACATGAAACAATACATTTTTTATATTACATTTTCATGATACAAACATCAAGATAAAAACTGCATCACTGCATCACTGCATCATGAAATTATTTCTATATGACATTACCTGTTACTATATTAAATGTGGATCCCTTTACCTTCTAGCCTACTAACCTCCATCTGAACTCAGTGGAAAGAATTGAAGAATTTCACCTACAGCTCACAATGAAGCCTCTCCCAGGACCTAAAGACATTCAGTGACCCTGTGCAGCATTTCTGCTAAGCCCTGATGTTTTTGCTGGACTCTGAGATACTGAATTCTGCTCCTAAGTTTCCCATCCCTTCCTCCTTCCCTGGCTGGACTCTGGGGTCAAGCAGGCACTACCACCAAGATCTTCAAGAAGTAGAACAGTGGAGGTGTAAGATATGGTAGTGCTGATCACAAGTCAGGCACACGACAATTATCAGAGGGATTATACCTTTAAATTATGTATTAAAAAAATCCAGTATCACTAGGTACGGCATATATTTAGAATCCCATCCCACTGTCACAGTAGTACAGTGCTCTCAATTAGCAAAAGTCTCATTTTCTGCCACAATTGCAACTTTAAAAACTAATCAGATTAATTTATTTGTATTACCAAAACAATGTAATGCAAGTTGAAACACTCCTTTACTCCTTATTTGAAGTGATCCCTGTGAAAGTAGTGTTTCCACTACTGATGTTTACCCCTCTGGCTTCCTATTCCTTTCTCCTTCTGCTAACACTTTAATCTCTCAACTCTTCATCCACTCATCATTTCCCTAGGCTTGAAAATTAATCCTCCAAGGTCAGTGAGGAAACTTCCATTGACTCCAGGAGGTTTAGAATGAGAACATACACTTAATTTTCCTTCTCCCTCCAGCTCTCAACTTCCTTTTTTCTTTCTTCTGGAACTTATTTACTCATCACTTTAGTGATTCCATATTTTGTCCCATGAAATTGGGAATTAAATGCAGAGCTAAGAGAACTAAATAGATATCCTTCCATCCATTTATTATTGTTTTCTGCTTCCTATTTTAAATAATATTTTTCTCCAAGGTCCCCTGTTGTCTTCTTAAGACATTTAAGCCCTTTTAGACAAGTATCATATTTTAGCCATTGACGGAGAAAGAAACATCACAGCTGAGTGAAGTGAACGATACTACTTGATAACAATTTCAAACATGGGTATTATATAGTTGTTGTGAATAAAGTTGCTTGAGGAGAACACTATTCCTAGAAAATCTCCATTAAATATGTAATATAGCTAATTCTTAATTTTAAAGACCCAAAAAGCAAATATAAGAATATCTAGTACATGTAAAATTCAACAACCTTCTATCAGTTTGGAGAACTGTAACAAATTTAACTGATTGTAAAAAACTGAACCTTAGTATATTTCTATTGAAACATTTGTAAGTACTCCAACTACATAAATTTCACATTTCTTAGTTTTGCAACAGGAAAAAGAAAGATACATCAGAATATATCGTGGTTTTTAGATATTTTTACTGAGCACTTTAAAAAAACCTAGCTCTCAGACTAGAAATCAGTATGTTAAACAGTTCAAAACTGTAAATGTAAAAAAACCCTGTAGTATCAGACTAGTAACTCTGAGTAGCCACAAAATGTGAAAAAAATATTTTAAATACAAATTATATTCCTTGTTCTCGCTCTACATTTGACATCACTGCATTAATATGTCTATGGACTTTATATAGCAGGAAAATTCATTCATTATCCTTCACTACTCATTACATGGGATCAGAGAAAATTAAAAAGGTAAGAAAATCTACTCCTGGCTCTAGTTTTTTCTCTCCAAACAACTCACAAAAAAGCAAACATGCCACTTTCTCACATGGCAAAATATTTACACTAGTACTGATAAACTAATTTAATGGACAAATTTCACAAAAATGTGACCTTTAGCCTCTTTAGCTCACTTAGATGTCACTTAAGAATCATGGAAACAGACATATTTGATTCAGAACTCTGTCAACATACTATCACTCTATTACATTTCAACTGGTAGCTAAAAAAAGAAAGCACTGGGAAGGCCAAAGATATGGCGAAGCTTAAGCATTAGAATTCTATTAGCATATTTAAACACACAGAGAATAATGAAAAAAGGCCTGTTATTTTTCTAATTCCAGACCAAAGACAATAATACCTTCTACAGGTCTGAGTGGACCCTAAAATGACCTGTACAATGCTGTAAGTAAATACTAACAAATTGTCTTACAGGAAGGTATATTTCAATTTCCTTCTCCTTACTGTTATAGGGACTATTATCAACATTCTTTCTACACACATTTTATTTTCATAGAGCATTTCTAAAACATGTAAAGACAGATGTTAAGATGCCTTTGATTATAAATCAGTACCTTAATGATTGCATTAAGATAGATCAACATCAAAAAAGTAAAGGATACATACACCAGCAAAATTAAGGGGAAAATTAACCACATCATAGTCATACTGTCATTTTTTCTATCCAATAATTTCTAGTACTTCCATCTTTGTACCAAATAAAACAAAAAAATATGCTTGCTCCTTCAAAAGCCGTTGCAATTTAAAGCAAGCAAAAAAGTTTCAAGTAGGAAGGACCAAAAAGTTTCACACACACTTCCAGCGTATAATTTAAATGGATACAATGGAGCACTGCTGAAAAATAGACTGCAGAGTGTGCTGGTGACCAGAGGGAGCATTGAATCTATAATTATCTTAATCTAAGATATGTGCTAGCAAAAGCCTACAAATCTGAGACAGAACAGAACTCTTAATTTCTCAAAGTAGGAAATGGCAAAGTAAAAAAAGCTTCCTTTTGAATTGAGCTATTGAAAGTAAAAACTTTAAGTCTTCAGTGTTTGGCAAATGAACAAATTGCAGAAAACAGTAAATGAAATTTTTCTATTACAGCCATAAAAATTACTATATTTAGTTTTACAGTTTGGCATGAATAAAGTTAATTTACACAATTCTGGAAAAGCAATTCTTTCTAGTTTGTCCAAAGTTTTAAACAAGGCCTTAGTGGTATTCCTTTTCAAATCCATATAGAACTCATGATTTGCCTTAAGCCTCATCAATTAAAGTTAACATTTATTTCTCAGAACAACAGTAAAATACTTCAGCAACACACAGAGAAAGCTTAATTAAATTCATAAGTCTTATTTTCCAGATTTGGTGGTATTTTACCATGCAGTGCTTTATGTAGTACCAGTATTTCTTAAAACTGAAAAGGCAAGTTAAAATAGCTAGCATAAAATATGTCTTGCACATCACAACATTATGGCATCCAGCCACTTGGCACGTGAAGAAAGTATGTTTAGGACCTAGCTGTAGTTTTTGTATTAAGGTTCAAAGCTATTTTACTACATCAATTATTTTATTTCAATCACTCTTAATTGCCCATAAAACCAAGCTTAGGAAATCACCTTTCAAAAATAGGCCGACTACGCCCTCTACTGAAAATAAATTACCATTACACTGGAGGTACAGAGATTCTCATCTACAATGTGTGTTAAGAAGCTAAAACATTAAGCATATCGTAGGTATTTTCCTCTTAATTATGTTCTAGTCAGCTAAGACTTGAAAGACTGATAAGTTGTACTTTTTTCTCTCTTACCAAAAGTATGCACATGCTTACAAAACCTAAAAACTTACAAGTAGAGAATTTAGAAGACAAGGCATGCATAAAATGTTCCCAGACTCAGTAAAACACCCCTATCAATTTCAAACACAGGGATCCTTAAAGTAAGAATATAGTATTTTCTATACGCTCCATGAAGAGAGGAGTGAGAGTATTTTCTGCCATTTAGTGGAGAATCTTCTGCTCAGGGATCTTCCTTGCAAAAATTATATGAAAGTAGAACAGTCTTTAAAAAGGGAATATCCACATTCAATATAAATGCAGAGAATGTAAAGAAGCAAAAATTCACACAGAGAATCCCTGATGTAACCAGTTAAAGTGTTACGCATCTATGCACACAGTGAATTCCAGTCAGCTTCTCACATAATCACATTATAGATATGTTACAGTTTAGTAACAAAGTCAATGTAAGTTAATTTTCAGCATCCAGTATACACAAAAACCAAAATACTACCAGAAAGAAAATAAAAGTTGTATCCATGATATTGCTTACCTACAAATGCATGCTCAATGAGAACCTAACCATTTGCTCAGATAAACAGTAATGTTAAACTTCTTTGTGATTGCCAGGGTAAATGCTGAGTACCAGTAGTGTCTGTGATGGATGAGCAAGCTATAATAATGCAGGTCAGTAATCGAGTATCTTATGGCTTTTGATCTATGGAAGATATTTCAACTCACACGCCTTGTTTTCTTGGCCACTTATATGACCATTCATTATATCAACCGTTCTCAGCTGAGAAAATGCCTTCAGCCTCAGCTCCTGTTAAACACATTAGCAGGATATAGACTCAGAATATCATCATAACTGTACTCAAAATGAAAGATATTTCTTCTAACTTCTTAACAGTAAAAAAAAAATAAAGCAAACATCCCACTAAATGACAGCAGTTTCCCTGAGGAGAGAACACATAACCACACAGAAATTGTTTGGTCTGTTGAACAGGTTACCCACAAAACCAAGCTTCAACAGTTTCCACAGCCTGATCAGTCAGAAAGGTTTTTGTAGCTGCCCTCCAAAAAACCCAATTTTATCCACAGGGGAAAATCTGTTCAGTTAAGAAAATTCCTGGAAAAAACATTTCCAAGCGAATAATACATTGCGCTAATCACTTCAAAATGAATGTGTTACCTAAACTACCCTAGAAATACAGGATTACAGAAACAAGAAAGAAGGTCCAAAAAGAGAAGGTTTCACAATTTTTACTGAACAAGTAGTTTTGATAAGCTGATATAGTTACAATAGAAGAATTATGAAGTGCTACATTTATTACATAATGTTTTGAAAAGCATTGTTCTCCACGTACGTAACCAAAACTCAGAGACTTTTTGCAAAATAAACTGCAAAGACATTTTGCTGGATGTAAGACAACTGATCCCTGAAATTGGGAAAAGAGGAAAAATACATGTAAGTAAAGAGTGAAGTGCAATAAGCAGTTTAAGAGCATTGCTATGCCTTAAACCAGGACCTCATATATACTGTAATCTTGCAATATTATTTGTGTAAGAGAAGAATCAACTCTCAATTTTATTTTGGGCAGCAAATACTGTGTGGGAATGCATGCAGTTTCTAATTCTAACTACGCAACTAATCACTTTTAGTTACACGAGTTTAATCTTCAGCTGACCTCAGATGCACTCTGCCATGATACAGAAGCAATTCAAGAAGTTTGCTTTCAGAGAGAAAAGCTGACAAAAAAATATCAGGCTACTATGCCTGAAAGATACACCTCTTCATTGTTAACTTTTAAAATCAACATACATTCTAAGCAGTATCAGATATTTTTTTTTTAAATTAAAGCTATGACATTCTACCTACCTTAATGACAAATTTGTTGGATGCCATGTCAGTGTAAGCTGGTCCTACAAAAACATCAAATAAAAAAGTGATCAGTACTAGAGAAAATCTCAGATCTCTACACCAACTGATGAGCATTCTAAAAATCTACTACTCATTTTTTTCATTAGCTGTTCTTAAAACTCTATACTCTGCTTTAAGAAAACCAAGGAAAATTGCTATTTAAAGGAAAATGTCTTAGCTATTTTATTTTGGTGAGCCTCAGAACTATTTAGGCACTTAGCATGCAACACATGAAATACAAAAATTAGAATTACTTTTCAGGCAATACGAAGTCAGAAACAAACCCACCTGCCTTACTCTCAAGAAGCCTTCAGATATCAGAAGACTAAACCTGGAATATTGCTTTACTGCTGTCTCACCCACTAGTCCCTATGTATATAGCCCCTGGCCTAGTTTCTCTTTTAAAATAACAGCATCACATAGAATCCCTTCATATAGCTTACAGAAAGAATGAAGACAAGAGAAAAAAAACCAAAATTTTAAAGTATTGTTTTCAAGAAAAAACAGCCTCAACAGAGTCTTCAAACATCTCTGCATAAAATTTATCCCTTCCTACCTTGTGAAGACTCAATTTCTACTTTACTAGGGAGCCCTCAACAGCCTGCATACAACAATGGCCCTACAGCAATAATATCATCCCTCATATTCTCAGGGGCTCAGCAACACTGAGCAAATTTCAAAATTTGCTTTCAGACCAAGCAGCAGTAAGCAAACTTTGGAACTGAGACATCCATTCACTACCTGCAGTTCTGGTAATCAGTAGTATCAGAGTTTAAACCAGTTCAAGAATAAAGCATAGCCACTTGTTTGCTTTTAAATAAGAAATTATGGTTTCTGGTGCACCTAACATGCATATATATATATACACACACACATATATACACACACAAACACATTATGTATAATTGAAATTGTAAACTACTAAATGCATAAAGCAATGTGACCTAAACACTATTGTGGTTGCACAAAAGCAAAGTGAACTTTGGATATCCTCTTCTCTTGCTTACCCCCAAATAGAATTTGTTTTGCTTGATTTGGAATATTCAGTAAGGTACATTTAGTTGCACAGACCCTGACCCTGCCTCAGACCATTCCAAGTAACTCAGGAAGCACAAATTCACGCTGCAAGTTACACATACTCTCCCTCGCATACAAGAAGAAACCTTCAATTAGTTGCTAACATTATTTTTTTCCTCCTTTGAAGAACTCTGTGTCTCAGTCAAATGACTAAAAGATTCAAGTTGGCTTGCAAGCCAAACCACAAGTCCTGTCACCTTCCACACTGATTTCAGTTTTTTAACGTTTTTATTTTGTTTGGGTTTTTTTTGAATCTTAGAAAAGTTAGTCACCGTACAGAAACTCCCAGTGAAGTTCATCATTCTCCACATAAATGGGAGCTGAACATGAAAGTCCTTCCAGCTAACCTTACAATGTTTGGATTCAGAAGAGACATGGAATGGGCCCTATTGTGCCAAATTAGTTATCTACAAAAACCCAGGAATAAAAAAAAAATTAAAGATACATTTTGTTTTCACACAGGATAGGAGCAGAAGTAACAGACAAGGAAGAGACTTGGATTGGACAGAAAACCAGGTGAACAGGGCAGTATACCCAGGGCAGAAGATAAGAGTAACCAAATAATACAGTTCAAGCTTCAAAATCAAGAGAGAAAACAAGTGTCAGTAGATGCTGCCTGCAATAGATAAACTGCAGCAAAGACTACACTATCAATACAGTTTCCTTTTACACTCTAAAGTTACCTGAAGGATTAGTCTCTTAAGATAGACAATTCTGGTTAATTTTGCAAGAGATAGTATAGGAAAATAGTAAGAATGCAGGAAGACATACTCATTTCTCAATGTACTCTTAAAAGTTATTGTGAAGTACTGCAATAGAGCTGTCAGAATTTCAGGATACAAGTCAGGTTGGTGATATGTGTCTCTGTCAGGCGCTACACTTACACATTTCAAAATGCAGTTGGTATCCTTATTTAACTTCAAAAAAGTGCAGAACAAGATAAAGACCCACTTTGCAACTACACAACATAGCACAGATAATTTTGATCTTAAGACTTGGCAATAATAATGTTAATAAACTAAATAAACACTTCTGTGCAGCGCTTCCATTCCAAACATTCAAATGCTGAGACCTGAGATTTCAAAACAACTGTGAGAAAATGTGAAAGTAACAAGAGCACAAGCCCATATACTGGCTCGAGGAAAACTCTCAATTTTTTTTTTCTGTATATCATCACAATATCCAAGCAGTAAGAAACAGAAATAGTAAAAGGATTATAAATTTTAAGAAGTAAATTGATCGTTACTGTAACCAGCTTAAAATTCATTTGAACTGAGAACCATTCTGCAAAAAAGCCACAGAAAATTAACTGTAACATAGTTCAAAAAATGTTTCAACCATGTTCTGAAAAATTTCAAAGAGCTTTTATCAGCTGCACAGTAATAGTAAGCAGTAAGTTATACAGAGCAAACTGAATTTTCAAATAGTGGTCATGCAGACAGAAGCTGGAAAACCATGGCTAGTACTACACAATTATAATTCTCCCTTGAATCCAGGCCTAGAAACGCTTCTATCTTATTGGATCAAAGTCTGTCAACTTCATCAATAGCAATTTTGAAAAACATAAGGAATAGTACCCTGGACCACTTGGGACATCATATTTCAATCCTGTCAGGGAGTAAGGTGCTACTCTAAGTAAGTCAACATAGTAGAACACCTATTAGCAGCAGCTTAGGAGATAAAACTCAGAAATTCTTGAAGCAGCAGCTGCTAGAACTAACTCAGAGGAGATGCTAAAGGGAAATGGCAGCCATCAAATGAAAACCAGCTGTGCTTCTTTGTCTCTTATTAATAGTGTACAATATTGTATTCTTGGTGTTCAAGAACTCCAAGGAATGACTACCCACCCCATAATGCAAAACCAAAAGCAAAGAATATGGTGTATCACAGTCTTTTCAAAAAACCTGGGCACATACAACCCATCAGATAATCTTAGAAAAAAAAGTATCAGGATCATTTCACGAATGGGTTTTTAATTTTAGCTAGTATCTAGAGCTTTACTAATAATCCCTACTTACTCCCCCTAAACAAAAAATAAAAAAATTAAAAATAGAAAAAGCAGTAGGCAAGAAGCAGCAAAAAGTATGAGAGTGTTAAATGCTATAGTCTTTACGTCAAGCAGCTAGAAGCATAACCTGAAGTTAGGAAATCTGTAATAACACTATTTTCTGTGGAGTACACCATCAACTAAGAGCTCATACAACAGCAATGTGAATATTGAACAAATCTAACACTTACACAGCATTACCTGTACCTTGGGATATGGTAGAACGCAAAGTACTTTGCCTCATGCTTCCAGGAACATAGTTCATCTAGATAGCACACAATTTTTGAGCTGTATATGGCATACAATTTATGATGGTGATGCAGGCCTGTGATCTTAAGAACTGTATTTGGACCGCTAATATTTTATCATTAATCCTTACAGCAGCAATAATATGAAGAAGAGTTACAGTAAAACACGCCACAGCATGATCTCTTTTCCAAATACTCATGTCCTGCTTGAGAAAGCACCAGGATGAACTAGCTGAATTTACCCATGGCATCACCAATCTCTTTTTTGTAACAATTTGGCATCCAGAATACTACTGTTGCAACAAGTCTGCTACAATTGATGGGAGAAGGACTGCTGGCAGGCGGAAATCCTCTCCAAATCTGTTTTATAAAATAATAGAAGAAGAAGAGAAGGAAATAAAATAAAATAAAATAAAATAAAATAAAATAAAATAAAATAAAATAAAATAAAATAAATAAATATAAAAGTGCAAGTAAAGTTAACTTTGGTTCAATTTGCTCTTCATGGGAGTAAGCTAACTTTGGGAGTTTGCCAACCACCCCATTCTTTGCATTGACCATATAGATAAGATGAAGAAAAGAAAGCAAACAGAATAAATCTAAGCAAAACCTTACAAAACAAAAAAATAATACATTTGTTTCATGAGCCATCGGGAAAGTCACTGAACTGACACATGAAAAAATACCCAGCACTACAACATCAGAAAATAAGGAAAAACACCCATCAATTGTACAAGAAAAAAAGCTACTAAGCCCCAAAATACTTGGTCATTTTCTGTGTTGAAAAAATCTCACAAGAAACACATACCTACTACAATTGCTACTATATCGTATAAAGACTATGTTTCATGGAATACCGTATTTGTTGCAAACTAATGAGAACCTCAAAAGGAAACTGTACGTATTTAAGTATGAATATAAGATAATCAGGAAGAAAAATTAATCTCAGAAATTATATATGTCTTGAGATGGTATTTCTAGTATTTTAACATCTAGATATTTTTATAGCCTGTATCAGAAAATATAATCTAGAATCAAACACATATGCTCCCATAGCTAGAGTGAGACACTTCAAATTATAATGGCAGAATATCTTTCTTTCCTAAATTTGATGTTAAGTGGAATGGTAAACACTCAGGAGAGGCAGGAAACACAGTCTCCTAGAGAGCAAGGTAATGTATTTTCTGCTGGATGATGAACAGCATCTTACCTTAGGAAAGGAATAGCTTCTTGTGGTGAGGGAATTTGGAACTCAGCAG
>NW_009953652.1:196120-199371 GCF_000747805.2 Chaetura pelagica | reverse complement strand
AGCAGGAATAAGGAACAGAAAACTCCTTCTACACATGCCCACTGGAAAATACAGCAGCTTCTAACTCAACAGCTGGGACCTATTCACACCCTGCCCATTTTTGGGTGCCTTTACGATGTGTGGTGAGAGGTGGAAACCTGAAAAAGTGAAAAACAAACATGCAAATGTTAAATAAGGAACATTCTGGAATAAGTCGATATTAACTAGATTTGTAGTTCAGAATTAATATCACAACATAAAAGTGAATTTGTCTGAACTTTCCAGTCCATAGGTATTAGAGCCAAATGCTGTTCAGCTCAGATCCTGTGCTCGTAGTCAGTTTCTGAGAGCAGGTCCTAAACTTGGGATGAATATTGTAATACTCAGCTACTCACATATCTAGCAAAGGATTTCTGCTTCTGAAATTACATACCAGAACCTTCATATTTTGCAGCATCAGGATTTTTAGGCTCACTGTTGCCAACATCTCCACATAACCTTTCAAAACTACTCTTCCAAAAAGGTGACCTATTTTTAGCTCATTGCTACCTACATTCACTCATGCATGAACTGCCAGTTTGCCTTTGAATTTCAACAATTCACTTTCAAAAATGTTACCCTTTCACCACAAAACTGCATAGAGCTAGAGAAATAAGAGGCTCTGAGGAACATCAGTGTGTTTATTACAAACAGGTACTAACCATTAACTTCTTGCATGGCTCAATGCCACTTTTTTTTTTCCCTAACTTCTCTGCAATTTTCATTGCATTCAGCGGTTCCACAAAACTTAAAAAAAACTGTTGTACTCATTTCTGTATGAAGATTAGGCATTAGAAACTTGGGTTTGGGCTACAGTTGTAAACTCTGTGATTATACGCAATTATAGAATCATAGAAGGGTTAAGGTTGGAAGGCACCTTAAAGATCATCAAGTTTCAAAGTCCCTGCTATGAGCAGGGACACCTCAGAGAAGACCAGGCTGTACAAAGCCTCATCCAGCCTGGTCTTAAACACCTCCAGGGATTCACGACCTCCTAAGCAACCTATTCCCACGCTTTACAGCCTTCATGGTGAAGAACTTCTTCCTGATATCTAACCTAGAATTACTCTTTCAGTTTAAAACCATTACTCCCTGTCCTGTTACTGTCTTCTCTGGTGAAAAGCTCCTACCCAGCTTTCCTGTAGGCCCCTTCAGGTACTGGAAGGCTGCTAAAAAGTCTCCCCAGAGCCTCCTCTTCTCCAGGCTGAACAGCCCCAACTCTCTGCCTGTCTTCACAGCAGAGGTGCTCCAGCCCTTTAATCGCCTTTGTGGCGCTTTTCTTGACCCTCTCCAACAGATCTATATCTTTCCTGTGCTGAGGGCTCTAGAGCTGTACACAGTACTCAAGGTGCAGTCTCATCAGAGGGGGAGAATCACCTCCCTGGCCCTGCTGGCCACACTTCTTTTGATGCAGCCCAGGATGCAGTTGCCTCTCTGATCTGTGAGGGTACACTGGCAGCTCATGTCAAGCTTCTCATCTACTGCCACCGCAAGTCCTTTTCCTCAGGACTGCTCTGCAGCCATTCTCCCCCCAGCCTGTATTTGTATTCACAACTTGGCCTTGTTGAACTTCACGAGGTTGGCATTGGCCCACCTCTCCAGCCTGTCAAGGTCTTTCTGGATGGCCTCCCTTCCCTCTAGGGTATCAGCAACACCACACAGCTGGGTGTTGACAGCAACCTTGCTGAGGATACACACAATCCCACTGTCCATGTCTCTAACAAAGATGTTAAACAGCACTGGTCCCAGTCACCTGCCTCCACTGGGACACTGAACCACCGACCACAACTCTCTGGGTGCAGCCATGCAGCCAATCACTTATCCACCAAGCAGCCCATCTGTCAAATCCATGTCTTGTCAGTTTGGAGACCAGGATGTCGTGTGGGACAGTGTCAAATGCCTTGCACAAATCCAGGTAGATAATGTCAGTTGCTCTTGTAGCTTTGCCATAGAAGGCCACGAAATTGGTCAGGCATGATTTGCCCCTAGTGAAGCTATACTGGCTATCAATATCACCTATTTTCCATGTGCCTTAGCAGATTTTCCAGGAGGATCCGCTCCATTAATACTATGGCTTGTGAACATGAAGCTGCTCCTGCCTGTCTATAGAGTGCCTCGTCTATACTGTCCTCCTGGTCAGGCAACCTGCAGCAGACCCCCACTATAATGTCACCTCTGCCTGCCTTCCCTTTAATCTTAACCTATAAACCCTCAGTTGGCTCCTCATCCATCCCTTGGGAGAGCTCCATGCACTCCTTCAGCTGGTCTTTGATATAGAGGGCAACACTCCCACCTTGTCTCCCCTGCCTCTCCTTCCTAAAGAGTTTATAAATTGTCAGTTTGGAGACCAGGATGTCGTGTGGGACAGTGTCAAATGCCTTGCACAAATCCAGGTAGATAATGTCAGTTGCTCTTGTAGCTTTGCCATAGAAGGCCACGAAATTGGTCAGGCATGATTTGCCCCTAGTGAAGCTATACTGGCTATCAATATCACCTATTTTCCATGTGCCTTAGCAGATTTTCCAGGAGGATCCGCTCCATTAATACTATGGCTTGTGAACATGAAGCTGCTCCTGCCTGTCTATAGAGTGCCTCGTCTATACTGTCCTCCTGGTCAGGCAACCTGCAGCAGACCCCCACTATAATGTCACCTCTGCCTGCCTTCCCTTTAATCTTAACCTATAAACCCTCAGTTGGCTCCTCATCCATCCCTTGGGAGAGCTCCATGCACTCCTTCAGCTGGTCTTTGATATAGAGGGCAACACTCCCACCTTGTCTCCCCTGCCTCTCCTTCCTAAAGAGTTTATAAACCTCCATTCTGATGCTGCAGCTGTAGGAGCCATCCCACCAGCTCTCCATGATGTCAGCAGGACCACAGCCCTGCAGGCACGCACGCATCTCTAACTCTGTTCATTCCCCAAGCCGCGGGCACGTGCATAGAGACAAAATTGAAAATATACCAATCGGTTAACACGTTCATATAACACAAGATATTCTCGACGGTGAGTAGAGGAGTAGGGGAGAGAAGAGTGAATAGAAATGGTGCAGAACAGCAGAGCTAAGAAAAAAAACCGAGGTCTGGTAAGTTTCCTTGAGCTGTGTTTGGACAGGACAAGTGTCCGGCAGCAGGCAGGCTCAGACAGGAGCACAAAGAAGTAGCGCGGTGTGACTGCAAGAGGAGCGCAGCAAGGAGGGAGAACGGAAACCCGCAACTCCTTTCAAACCCGGCCGGC